>NC_061119.1:141846755-141912629 GCF_002878395.1 Capsicum annuum
CATTATCAGATCCAAAAATCACCTGTTAGATAAGCTTGATCTTAGTCTCAGATTTAGTTGAGTAACCTAATTCTCAGATCCAGAGATCACCCATTAGATAGGATTGATCTCAGTCTCATATCCAGTTGAGTAATCTCATTATCAGATCCAGAGATCACCCATTAGATAGGCTTAATCTCTATCTCAGATTTGGTTGAGTATTCTTATTATCAGATCCAGGCTCACCCATTAGATAGGCTTGATCTCTATCTCAGATTTAGTTAAGTAATCTCATTGTCATATCCAGAGATCACCCGTTAGATAGTTTTGCTCTCAGTCTCAGATTTAGTTGAGAAATCTCATTATCAGATCTAGAGATCACCTGATAGATAGGGTTGATCTCAGTCTCAAATTCAGTTGAGTAATCTCATTATCAGATCTAGAGATCACCCACTAGATAGGCTTGATCATAGTCTCAGATTTAATTAAGTAATCTCATTATTAGATTCAGAGATTAGTCGTTTGGTAGGCTTGATATTAATTTCAGATTTGGTTGAGTATTCTTAATATCAAATACACAGATTACACGTTAGATAGGATTGATCTCAATCTCTGATTTAGTCGAGTAATCTCACTAACAGATCTAGAGATCACCTGTTAGATAGGCTTAATCTCAGACTCAGATTCGGTTGAGTATTCTTATTATATGATCTAGAGATCACCCATTAGATAGGCTTGTTCATAGTCTCAGATTCAGTTGAGTAATCTCATTATCAGATCCAGAGATCACCCACTTGATAGGCTTGATCTGAGTCTCAGATTTAGTTGAGTATTCTTATTATCATTTCCAACGATCACACGTTAGATAGGCTTGATCTCAGTTTTAGATTTAGTTAAGTAATCTCATTATCAGATCTAGAGATCACCCGTTAGACAGGTTTGATCTCAGTCTCAGATTCAGTTGAGTAATCTCATTATCAGATCCAGAAATTACCGATTAGATAGGCTTGATCTCAGTCTCAGATTCAGTTGAGTAATCTCATTATCAGATCCAGAGATCACCCATTAGATAGGCTTGATTTCAGTATCATATTCGGTTAAGTATTCTTATTATCAGATCCAGAATCACCCGTTAGATAGGCTTGATATCAGTCTCTGATTTAGTTGATTACTCTCATTATCCGATCTAGAGAACAACCATTAATAGGTTAGATCTCAATCTTAGATTCAGTTGAGTAATCTTGTTATTAGATCTCGAGATCACCCGTTAGATAGGCTTGATCTCAGTCTCAGATTTAGTCGAGTAATCTTATTATCAGATTTAGAGATTACCCGTTAGATAGGCTTGATCTCAATTTCAGATTCATTTGAGTAATCTTATTATCAGATCCTGAGATTACCCATTAGATAGGCTTGATCTCAATCTTAGATTCGGTTGAGTATTCTTACTATCCGATTCAGAGATCACCCATTAGATAGGCTTGATCTCAGTCTCAGATTCAATTGAGTAATCTCATTATCAGACTCAGAGATCACCCATTAGATATTCTTGATCTCAGTCTTAGATTCAGCTGAGTAATCTCAGTATCAGATCTAGAGATCACCCGTTAGATAGGCTTGATCTCAGTCTCAAATTTAATGTAGTAATCTCATTAACAAATCCATAGATAACCTGTTAGATAGGCTTGATCTCAGTCTCTGATTCAGTTGAGTAATCTCATTATCAGATCCAGAGATCACCCGTTAGATAGGCTTGATCTTAGTCTCAGATTTGGTTGAGTATTCTTATTATCAGATCTAGAGATCACCTGTTAGATTGGCTTGATCTCAGTCTCATATTCAGTTGAGTAATCTCATTATCAGATCCAGAGATCACCCTTTAGATAGGCTTGATCTCAGTCTCAAATTCAATTGAGTAATCTCATTATTTGATCAAGAAATCACCTGTTAGATAGTATTTATCTCAGTCTCATATTCGGTTGAGTATTCTTATTATCAGATCTAGAGATCACCCGTTAGATAGGCCCGATCTCATTCTCAGATTCAATTGATTATTCTCATTATCAGATTCATAGATCTTTTGCTAGATAGGTTTGATCTCAGATATAATCTTTTCTTATCATTGATAGTAGATCTTGGGATCATCTGTTAGAGAGGTTTGATCTCCAATTCAACCAGTTGAGAGTAGCAAACTCAGTGTGCAGTCATTGATGTGAGTAGATTTAGTTAATCATCTCCTGTAACATTAATTTCTGAGATCTCTCGCTAGAGAGGACTGTTCTCAACTCCAGTACTCAGTTATCAATATTAGGAGATTTAGTTGTTCAGTATCTTAGTATTAGTAGTGAGTTCAGATGACAGCAAAGTTGTACCTGAGTTACAATATTTTGTGTCACGATGATTTCAATTATGATTTGTGCATTCATACATGTGTTTTCATTTAGTACTCTCATGATTAATCAGTTAATATTGTTTATGCATAAGCCCTTGCATATAGCCTTACCTCATCTTCATACTCGGTACATTCCCATACTGACGCATTTGCGCTATGGTCTTTTATTTGACACCATAGGTTCAGAGGCATAAGATTCAGAGTACCCTTAGCTGCTCAGTCCCAGTTAGCAATAGGAGATATAGCAGTGAGTCCTCTTCATTCGAGGATGATCCTTCTTTTACTATCGCTTCAGATTTAGTTTATTTTCAGTAGACGGATTTTCCCGTAACCACATCAGGAGAACTTTCCTGATCATGCCGAATCTGGAGAGAATACCATCTATTCTAGTGATGCCCACTGGTGGCACTAGAAGTGACACCCTACTGAGTCGGCGACCTATAGAGCTAATGAAAAGTTAGACTTACCTTGTTGGCAAAAATCTTTACCCTTCTGACCAACCATTGGGCAATACCTGATCCTGTGGCCTGTCTTGCCACACCCAAAACTTCCAACACTACTTTCCCTACACTCTCCGATGATTTCTACCATATTTCCTACGAGGAGGAATTTTTCGACCACCATTCATGCTACTAAAAGTCTGAGACCCTGGCACTCCACCTCAATTTTCTTGCCTAAACTTAGGCACTGGAGCATTGGCTGAAAATGGGGATGGAACTAAAAACTTCTAACAGAACTGAGAATGGTTACCACCTTCTGAATTTGGTTGTGAGAAGTTAAAGCTACCTTTCTTTGCCCTCTTATTCTCTTATTCTTTCTTCTTATGTTTCTCTTCATCAATCTGCTGAGCATGAACCATGAATCTGGAAAGGTCTAGCTCTTTAATCAACATGGTGGTCCTATACTCTTTAACCACACTATCAGATACACCAGATACGATCTTACTTATTATGGACCTAGAGTTAGCCACCATAGAAGGAGCATACTTCACCAACTAAGTAAATTTGAGTGAGTACTCCCTCATACTCGTGCTACCCTACTTTAAGTTTATAAACTCCTAAACCTTATCCTCCCTTAACTCCAGTGGGAAAAACCTATCTAAGATATTTGTGGCAAACTCCATCCACTCAATAGGTCCCCCATCAACGCCCCTATCTTTCTTTCACTACTTGAACTAAGTATGGGCTACTCCCTGTAACTGATACAATCTAAGTTTTCACTCTTACTCGAAGTGACTTCCATGATGTTTTTCACCTTATGGATAGAATCCAAAAAATCCTGTGGACCCTTTTCAGACCTGAATCCAGAAAATGAAGGGGGATTCATCCGATTTCACCCAAATTCTAGCTACAGCGATATTCAACACTAGATTGGCTAGAGCCACAGCCTACTGATTGTTTTGAGTAGCTATATAATGGGCTAAGGCCATGAAAGCAGCCCTGAACTCGACGTAAGAAACATGTTCATTCAGGGGATCTTCCTAAATAGGTAGTGGTACTGTCTGATTCCCATTTCTCCTTCCATTGTTTCTTCTAGGAGGCATTGCCTATAAATGAAATAAAGGATGAGTTAGAAAAAGGAATTTAATATAGCTCATACTTTTTTGCATGACATAAACATTGAAAGAATAGAAAATTTCCTAAAAATGTCATGTAGCCTCCTATCTATAAGTGTGGCACACTTCACACTCATGCACAAGACTCTACTCAACACGACTTTCAAAAAAACCCTAGGATGCTCTGAAACCTTAGGCTCTGATACCAAGTTTTTTCATAACCCAAGGCTATACCCTAGTTGTGAAATGGTTCTTAAGGCCACAAATGACCCCAAGCTAACCAATATCTAGTACTTGCTGTGATTACAGAATAAAATGATAATAAAACAACATATGCGGAAGATAAACTAATAAAGTACTGTTAACTAGAATACTGAAATTTATATATAAAATGACATTTCTGAAGTATTGATAAATATTGGAAACTAGACTATCTATCTGAAAGCCTATAGAAAATATGGAATAGATAGACAAACCCCAACTAACTCTAACTGACTGAACATCAAAAAATACTTGAGTAACTGAAATAACATGTCACGTCCTCGATGGATGATGACTCACCACTACTGTTGTGGGGAATTACTGAGTTGTATAGGGATGGTTGGGAAACTTTGCGTCCGAACCTATATTATAAGACAACATAGCGCAAGAGAAAAGTATTCAATTAGTATTTTAAATATACTAGTACATGAGGTAAGAACTAATAGGAATACATATGGAAATTGAACATAGATGCATGAACATGTAAAATTGAGAATGCAAGTCCAAGTAAAGCATGAACTAAATTTAATCTGCAAAACTGACTGACTGAAAAATTGAAAACCTAAAAATCTGATTACTTAGTCAAGAAAACCTGAACTGATGTAGACTGAGTACTGACTGAAACTGTGGGAGCTATCATGTAATCGACATGCCCCAATATGAGCTAATTGGGGTCCAACCTATAACCCAGTTTGAAGGGTGCCAGTACATTTCCACGGGTAGTAACACTGGCTACGTGGATCCACTAAAATAGTGTCCTAAAGAACTAGGGAGTCACCCTCTGCTGAAAGGTGCCCCTAAGAGAATGTCAACCCTCAACTGGCGGGAAGACCTCTCAAAACCTACGTTTTCTATATAGTTCTAGAACTCAAGGACTGCTACTAAAGTCACACCCTCTACTGGCAGGTGAGCCCCCATCTATGGGTTCACTCAGTGCTAAATCCTACTCCCAATTAAACTGACACCATTTTTGACTAAGGTCAACTGAACATCTCAACTGATAGTGCTCAACATGATCATAAAAAATTGAGTATGATAATAAAATCATGAATAGACTGACTCATTACTTGAAAAGTCAGAAACATGAGTAAACACATAGGTATCGGGTGTTCATCACCTGCTAGCAGATAATGATATTTTAAATATAATAACACTATATAAAACGCTAATAAAAAATCATAATTTGGGGAACCCAGAACATAATGTATTTAAATAGCCGATAATCTCATGAATTAACACATGGATATAAGTTAAACTTGAGAGAACATCATGTTTACATAGTTTAATACGTGAATTTGACAACTTGACATGGTATTGACCAAACATGACATGGGAGTTTGCAATTTCAACCATTTAAAATCATAATTCACATGGAAAAGATAATAGCATGGGTTGAATGTAAATTCCATAAGGAAATACGGGAAATATCATGATTTTCACTAAATTACATCATAGTAAAGAATAAATTCATACACAACCAAAAAGAGGATTTTTGGGACTTAATGGTTGAAAGGAACCCATTGATGGATACCCCATAAACCTAGAGTATAAACTTTGAGAAAAAAATCCTTGAAATTGATCTTGTTCTTGAGAAACCCTAACTTTTTGGAAAAAAAGAGAATATCTCCTCTTTTGATTCTCTTTGATGGAATTGAAGCTTGTGTTGTCATTTGAGGCTTTGGGGCCTTTTTTACCACCCCTTGTGAAGCCAAAATAACATAGGTTTGGCTTTTGAGGGAGTGGGAAAATCCATAAAGTCCCTTGAAAAAACATGCAGGATAACACGTTCCTAGTCATTACTAGTCAATCTTACGACTCGTAAGATGTGGGTAGGAGTTGGACTTGTAACTCGTAAGCTCGGTAGTGGAAAAAGTGACACACACTAGTCAACATACGAGAGGTATATTATGGCTTGTAACATTTCCATACAATTCAAAATATCAACTCGTAACCTGGATAGAAACTTAGGAAACCAATACTGTTAACCTTACGACCTTCCCTCATATGATTTGTAACATCAAGTGATGACTTCTAGGGTTAAGTAGTATCCTGAATAAACCTCAATCACTCTACACTGCCAAGGGTACGACGTATATCTTACGACTCATATAATTTCTATACGACCTAAGAAGGTGAGTCATAAGTTGCAGAGTGACTTCAAAACACAGGGTATTACAACCAAAGATTACAAGGAACCAGCCATCCCAAAATAGAATTTGTGAACCATGCAGACGACCATATAGAATTGACCATAAAGACCCCATGACAGCAAATTTGGTTTACAGTATTTGTCTCCCCGGGACCTCGACATTCACAGTGAGCTACGCAACCCCCTTTATGCCCAAATTAAAACCTTTTTGCACATAATACCAACCATAAACCAAAGAGTCTTTAAGGTATTTGTCACTTGGAATCGTCATACAAATTATGGTTGAAAGCTAATCCATTTATGACATTCTAGTCCAAGTAACCAATTTGACTCCCAAGTTCCCTTTTAAATCCAATTTAAAATCAAAGTCATGAAAGGGGGTTGGGGTTAATACTAATTTCCAAGCCAAAATCCATCCATTTGAGGAAGCCCAAGTTCCCCATTACATTTACCACAAAAGTGCATCCATTCCAACCCAAAAAACATTTATCAATATATGAATGACTTATTTAAAATATGGGAAAAACAATTCGAATAGTAAACAACCAAACCTCAACCTAATTTCAACCCCCCAATTAAATCACACGAACAATGATTAGAACATATGCCATGGTATAAAAATTCAAGTTAGGGATGAGATACATGCCTAAAACACGCAAGAATTTAGAGGAAATCCAGAGTTTGATGCTTGAAGATTGAATTCCTTGTAAGCCCCAATTTTCTCTTGACTTCGGATTTAGCGAGGAGAGAATAGAGTTTGATTTTGATAGCTGATGTAAAAAGGGTCCTTCATATGTTTTTAAGTTGTGGGGAATAATGTATTTGTAGGAAAAGACCAGAGAGTCCTTAATGAAAACGTGCAGGAAAACTAGGCCTAGTCGTTATGACTTAGGTAACGACTCGTGAGGTCTGACCATAAGTTGTCACCTAGACTCGTTACCTAAGGGTCCAAATCCTGGCCCCTCACAATTATGGTCAGAGTCACTCATCATGACTCATGACTTGGATCAATGACTCATGATAAGGATTTTTTTATCAAAGCAGAAACCTTGGGAAACCTTACTGTTGAGACAATGATTCTCACCCTATTACTCATGATGAGAGATAATGACTCATCACCTGAATCGTAGTCATGGAAGTGGTAACAATTCTTCAAAAATTTCAGAGCTCAAAAAACCTAAGGTATTACATTATCCCCCCCCCCCCCCCCCCCCAGGATCATTCAGCCATGAATGAGAAGTTTGGAACCCTTGGTATAATAACAGAGACAATACAACCAATACCTAAGAACAATTCAAAATAAAACAAGAGGGAAATAAAACTCAAACCACAAGCATTTGCATCCAAAGTTGGGAACAAGAACAAATACTTGGGCTTCATATCTTCTTCAGCTTCCTATGTAGCTTCTTCCACCTTTTGATTCCTCCAAAGAGCCTTTATTAAAGTTATATCCTTAGTCCTCAATCTACAAACATGCTTATCTATTATCTCAACAGAGGCTTTTTCATAAGACAAAGAGTCTATAACACCAACGTCTTCAAAAGGCACTATCAAAGAGGGGTCACCCACACACTTTTCAGTATAGACATATGGAAAATAGGATGAATAGAAGCCAAGCTTGCAAGGAAATCTAACTCATACACCACATTCCCAACTATCTTTAAAACCTTATATGGACCAACGTAACGAGGAATGAGCTTCCCTTTCTTCCCAAACCTCATGACTCCTTTAACAGGCGACAACTTCAAGAATAGCCAATCATTTACTTTAAACTACAAATCCCTCTACCTCACATCCGCATAAGACTTTTGGCGACTCTGAACAATCTTAAGTTTTTCTCTAATCATCTTTACCTTTTATATTGCCTGGTGAACCAAATCAGGACCAAACAACCTAGTCTTACCAACGTCAAACCATCCAATAGGAGACCTACACCTCCTACCATAAAGAGCCTCAAAAGGAGCCATTTGAATGCTAGAATGATAACTGTTGTTGCATGCAAACTCAATAAAAGGTAAATATCAGTCCAACTACCCTTAAAATCAATCACACTGGCCCTTAGCGTATCCTCTAAAGTTTGTATAGTTTACTCTACTTGTCCATCCATTTGAGGAAAGAAAGTGGTGTTAAGGTTCACCAGAGTACCCAAACCTTTCTAAACAAATGCCAAAAGTAAGAAGAAAACTGCATACCTCAGCCTAAAGCAATGGACACTAGCGCACCATGCAACTTCACAATCTCTTGAATGAATAACTTAGCATAATCCTCTCCTGATTAGTTAGTCCTCACAAGAAAAATATGACAAAGTTAGTCATCCTAACCACAATGATCCAAATGGAATCATACTGTTTGTGAGACCATGGAAGACCCTAAGGAAATCATATTGATCATCTCCCACTTCCATATGGGCAACTCTATCTCGTGAGACATACCACTAGACCTTAAATGCTCAACCATAACTTGCTGACAAACCATACATTTGGCAACAAAATTTGCCATATGTCTCTTTATATTATTTTATTAGTAGATTTCCATCAAGTCATGGTACATCTTAGTTGAATCTGGATAAACTGTATAACTAGATTCAAGATCCTCAGTCAAAATCCTTTTCCACAACCCATCAACATTAGGAAAATATAACCTTCCTTAATACCTAAAGATTCCATCTCCCCCAATCTCGAAAGCCATAAACTTTTGCTGACACACATCATCCTTAATCTGTAAAAGTATAGGATCCAAAGCCTTTTTCTCCTTCACCTCATCACCAAGAGATGATTTAACCATTTCTTGAATAAATATTTCCATATCCTCAAAGTCTAAAAGAAGAAATCCCAAATTAGACAACCTGTGAATGTCCTTCATCAATTCTCTCTCCTCATTAACATGGGATAAGCTCCCCATAGACAATCTGTTAAGAGAATCAGCAACAACATTAGCTTTACCTGGGTGGTATAGAAAAATCATGTCATAATCCTTAAGTAATTCAAGCCACCTCTTTTGCGTGAGATTCAATTCCTTCTACATAACCACATACTATAAGCTTTTATGGTCAGAATAGATGTCTACATGCACCCCATAAAAATAATGGTGTTATATCTTTAATGCAAAAATCACAGCCGCAAACTCCAGATCATGAGTTGGGTAATTTCTTTCATGAACTTTAAGTTGCCTGGAAGCATAGGCTACAACCTTACCAAGCTGCATCAAAACACAATCCAGTCCAACACGGGATGTATTACAATATACAATGAACCTATCAATACCCTCGGGCAGGGTCAAAATTGGCGCAGAATTCAACTTTTCCTTCAACTTCTGAAAAAGTTACCTTCACAAGCATTGGACCACAAAAACGTAACCTTTTTTTAGTTAACTTCATCAATGGAGCAACAGTAGATGAGAAAATCTCTACACACCTCATATAATATCCAGTTAATCCCAGAAAGCTCTTAATGTCAGTTGTAGTCATAGGTGTAGTCTACTTCTTAACTACCTCAACTTTCTGTAGATCCACCTTGATCCCCTCGCTAGAAACAACATGCCCTAGAAAGGTCACAACACTTGGACAAAATTCACCCTTAGAAAATTTAAAATACAGCTTTTGATCCTTAAGACTCTATAACACAATTTAGAGATGATTGGCATGATCCACCTCACTTTTAGAATACATCAAGATGTCATCAATGAAGACTATGAAAAATAGATCCAAAAAATATCTGCACACTCGATTCATAAGATCCATGAAATCAACTGGAGCATTAGTCAATCCGAATGACATAACTAGAAATTCATAATGGCCATACTGAGTATGGAAAGTAGTCTTGGAAATATCTACCACCCTAATTTTTAATTGATGGTAGCTAGAATGAAGTTCAATCTTAGATAAACATTGAGCACCCTGAAGTTGGTCAAAAAGATCAACAATCCTAGGAAGTGGATACTTATTCTTTAATGTAACCTTAAACAATATAGTCTATACACATCCAAAGAGACCTATCCTTTATTTACACAAAAAGCACAAGAGCACCCCAGGGAGAAACACTATGATGAATTAAACCCTTATTAAGAAGATCATTTAATTGCTTCATTAGCTCCTTTAATTCAGTGGGAGACATCTTATAAGGAGGAAAGGAAATGGAATGGGTATCCGATAGAAGATCAATCCCAAAATTTATTTCCCTATCGGGGGGATTTTGGGAAGGTCATCGGGAAACACTTTAGGAAATTCATTCACCATAGGGAAAGATTGTAAAGAAGGATTTTTAGAGTCAAAATCCTTAGTCAAAACTAGATGATATAGACACCCTTTTGAAATTAATTTTTGAGCTCTAAGATAGGAAATAAACCTTCCTTTAGGTACCAAGGAACTCCTCTCCAATTCTAATATCATTTTATTAGGGAATTTGAAACTAAACTTTCAAGTCTTACAACCTAGAGAAGCACAGTATGAATGGAGCCAATCTATCCTAAAATTATATCAAAATCCACCATATCAAGCTCTTTCAAAACCACCAATGTATGCCTATGAAATATGGACACCACACAACCCTTATAGATCATTCTAGCAATAATAGAGTCACCCAATGTAATGGACACAAAAAAGGGGTCAGAATTACTTTCGGGTCTGAAACTAAAATGTACATCCACATAGGGGATCACATAAGAAAGGGTAAAACCAGGATCAAGCAAATAGTACACATTACAAGAGAAGAGTTGTAACATACCAATCATAACATTCGGGGATGCCTCAGATTTTTGGCGATTAGTATGTAAATAGAGAGGATTTTGGCCAGTGATAGTACCTGAAGTGGCACCCTTTTGTGCAAGAGCGGAAGAAGTGATGACCGGGACATTATTATCTCTGATGGCCACTTTAGCTGTAAGATATTTCCTCTATATATGTTCAGCTGAACACATTTAAAGCACAAGTTCCTCCCCTCATCACAATAACCATGGTGAAGTTGTCTGCAAAATCTATAACGAGGATAAGGTGGGGTTGACTGAGCTCCACTAGGTTGAGATTGGGCACCCTGTGCATTAGGACTACTGCTAGTCTGAGAACGAAGATCACCTAAAGGCTTAGGATAAGGAGAATTGGAAGATGAATATGAATCTCCCCAATTCTTTTTCTTAATCCACTACTTATATCTCTCCCACTATTCTATTGACCTGCACCCTGCTCTGAATACCTAAACTTGTTGTTCTTCCTCTCTCCCATCTCTACTTGCTTATTTTTCATCCTCTACTTACTTCATATAAACCACTAGCTTGGAGATGTACCTATCATTATTTAAAATTGCAGCCTTACATTCCAATACCAAGTCATGGGACAACCCAAAAGAAAACTTCCTCATTTGGGACCTCAAGTTAGCCACTAACTCTGGAGCATAAGGGGAAAAATACTGAAATTTTAGAGTATACTCCTTCACACTCATCCTCCCCTGCTTTAAGTTCACAAACTCTTCTACCTTATCTTTCCTCAACTCTTGAGGAAAGAACTAATAAGTAAAGGCACTCAAAAATCAATAAAGGCACCTGAAAACTCATCCTACACAGCTTGTTCAGCATCATCACCTCTCATTGCCTCCCACTCTGTATACCATTGATAAGCCATATTCTTCAACTATAAGTAGAAGACTATATACCCTCTACATTAGTAGTATGCATCACATTTAAGATATTCTTTATATTATCAACAAATGCCTGAGAATCCTCCTCAACCATAGATTCTTTAAAGTTTGGGGGATTCAAACTCATGAAATTTCCAACTCGAGTAACCTAAGACAAAAAAGTAATAGAACCAATATATCAGACTAACAAGACTGTGATGCCACCAACTGAATAAGCATATGAATAAATTGATGGAACTCTGCATTAGAGATATCTCCCTAGGAAGTCTGGTCATAAGTGTCAATGAAGTTCGAAGAGGACTAGTAGGGACCGATGGAACTCCACATGGGGTAGCACTTTCAGGAGTAAGGACCCTAGGTTGAGTCAACACTCCATAAACAGGTTGAGTCCTCTCCACATTCACTTCAAGTGGAATAAAGGTTCTAGCAGAGTTTCGACGAACATTAGATTTTTAGGGAGGCAAGACCTAAAGTGCGAGGAAGCCAGGAGTTAGAGAGGATTCATAACACTAGACTCTATAGCCCAAAATAATCCACAAAAAAGGGAAACCTTCCATGCCTTGTAGCCTTACCCTTATAAGTATGGCGTGCTACACAACTATAAAAGGGAATCTACTCAACACGGCTTTGTGGACACCCAACGATCCTAATTCGTGCTCTGATACTAAGCTTTTCAAAAACTAAACAAGGGCCTAGTTGTGACAAATATCTCAAGCCCACCATAAACCAGAGAACGTCCCTTTTGCCTAACATCTAAAACACAATAAAGATAAATAGAGAAATATAACCATAGATGGAAATGAATGTAGATAAGGCAAAGACAGTTTAATAATCAAAACAAATATCCAACCCACATATGTCCATAAAAGCCTCTAAATCAAAATACTAACCTAAGTTGGGATATACCTCTGACCATGACAAAGAAAAGTCACAATTCCAAAAATATAAAATAAAACCTAATGAAATGGTAAAGTTTTTTAGATGATTGAGGCTCACCACTTCATAGAAACTCAACCAATATCCATACCTCCTAATGTTGCATAGAAGTAATAAAGAACTCTAGGACCCTACATCATGAAATGATGCAATGTCTAGAGACGGT
Organism: Capsicum annuum; assembly: GCF_002878395.1. Lineage (NCBI taxonomy): Eukaryota > Viridiplantae > Streptophyta > Magnoliopsida > Solanales > Solanaceae > Capsicum > Capsicum annuum. The sequence continues at coordinate 141,859,821 of NC_061119.1, forward strand.
CAATAGGATAAGCACTGGCATGTAACTCAGGAAAAATGATAAAAAAATGCCATGTCCAAAATTGGTCAAAACCATATGTACACATACACATATATAAATATAGAATGTCGGTATAGGGTAAACGGTTATGAACATGAGATTTTAAAAACATTAACCTAGATTGTGTAGCTTTATTCGTCCTAAGGATACCCATAGGCTATATGGGTTCAGCTTCCCCTGCTGAAAGGGCCCTAGTGTGTGTTAGCCGCACGAACTGAGGAAATTTGAAAAAGGTCTAGAGGCATCAAAGCTCTGTCCATACAAAAATATAATGTTTGAAACCATGCATACGATCATATATACCCAATGCCATCAAATGTGGTTTCCAGTATTGGACCCTCTCGGGACCTCGACTTTCACAGTAGGCTGCACAACCCCTTTTAAGCCCAAATTAAAACCATTTTGCACATTATCCCAACCATAAACCAAGGAGTCTTGTACTAAGGCATTTACCACTTGGTATCATCATACCAATTATGCTTGCAAGCTAATCTAGTTATGTCATTCCAATCCAATTAACCAATTTGAGTCCTAAGTTCCATTTTAAATCCAAACCATGGCCACCAAGGGCCTTTCAAATCCATTTTTATCATTTTAGATATTAGTGAAATAAAATAGTTTCAAAGGTGGGTTAAACCATAAAAGTTCTATATTTAAAATCAAAGTCATAAAGGTGGGTTGAGGTTAATAACAATTTCCAAGCCAAAATCTATCAATTTGGGGAAATACAAGTTCCCCATTCCAATTACCACAAAATTTTATCCATTCCATCCCAAAAACCATTTATCAATGCATGAATGATATATTAAAAACATGGAAAAGATTTCATGCTGAAAAACTGGGATCGTAGTCGTGGCAGTATTTACAACACTCTAGAAATCTCAGAGTCTAAAAACCTAGGATATTACATTTATTCTTGAGAAATATTTCATGCTGCTCAAATAGTTTTGTAGGACAGTACCTATCACGACTCAAGTATAGTTACACAGTATACTTTTTTAAGTTAAAATAATATTATAGAAGTAATATTTATTTAATTTTTAATATGTTTTTTATTAGTGTTATTATTGTAAAATTCTTTTTTCTAATAATAAAATATTATTATTATTATTATTATCATATTTTGCATTGTTTTCTTAACAATCTAAGTAGTTGTTTGGCCATGAAAATCAAAATATTTTGGAGTTGAAGTTAAAGTTGGAGTTTGGAGTTTGGAGTTGTGTTTGACCATGAATACAAATTGAAGTTATTTTTGTCTTTTTGTGAGAATGAAAATGAAAACAAGTTTCACTTTTTCCACTTTTTCAAATATAATTTCAAATTATATAGGAAATTCTTGTGTCCAAACACTACAATTTTCACTAAAGTGAAATAATTTCTCAAAAAAATAAAGATTCTCAAGGTCAAACACACCCTAAGGAACTAAGTAATACTAACTTAGAAATTAATATTGATATAATCTCTACTATTCCTATTTCAGTTGTTATATCATATTTACGTCAAACTAATGGAGTAGATGAAAGGAGACACTAAAAAGATTATGAACTCCATATTGATTAGCTCTAATGCACCTGATAATTTGTGGGATCAAACCATCTTATTTTCATGTCACTTGCAAAATATAATTCCTCATAAAAGAAGTGGAAGAACTTCTTGTGAATTGTGGAAAGGTTGTAAACCTAATTTGAAATATGTAAAGTATGGTGGTGTCTTGCTAAAGTTCTTTTGTCTATACCTAAAGAGAGAAAAATATGTTCTAAAACTGTTGATTGTATGCTTAGTGAATATACTACACATAGTGTTGCATACATATTTCTTATTTTTGTAAAGTGATGTGCTTGATAGGAATATTATTATTGAGATAAAGAACATTGAATTCTTTGAACATATTTTTCACTGTGCGATAAAATTTCTCATTCACCCGTTGAGTGAAAAATTTGAGTGAAAAACTGAATTTACCTCTAATATTGAGGAATTAATAAGGAGTGAAAGACCTAGAAAAGAACATTTTTCATATGGAAATGACTTTCAAACTTCTCTTGTCGTTAATGAACAACTAAATTATTTTGAAGGTATATCTTCTTCTTGTGCTAAATTTGAGAAAAAGATGATAAATATAAATTGATTCTATCATAAAAAATAATACATGAATTTTACCGAATTTACCTCCTATAGCAAAACCTATTGATTGTAAATAATTTTTCAAAAATAAATTTAATCTTGATTGATCTATAGATAAATATAAAGCTCATTTAGCAGTGGAAGGATTTACTCAAAAATAAAATATCCATTGTTTTGATTCATTTGCATAAGTGACTAGAAATTTTACTTTTCAAATTTTAAATGCCTTAGTCTCCATTCATAATATTTTTATTTTTAAAATGACAGTAAAAATAAATTTTTAATATGGTGATTTAAAACAAGAAATTTATACTGTTCAACCTGAAGTATGTGTAGCCCATGGATAAAAAAATAAAGTTCATAAATTAATTAAATCACTTTAGGGCCTTAAGCAAGCTTCTAAACAATGACATCAAGTCTTTATAGAAGACGACTTTTTTTCTAATAAAGTGAAATAATGTGTTTATACTAAAGTAGTAGACAATGATTATATGATAATATGTTTATATGTTGATGACATTCTTATATTTGGTAGTAGTTTAAACATTGTGAAAGTTCCAAACTATTTTTGTCTACTATTTTTAACATAAAAGATCTTGGTGAAGTAATAGACATTGAGATTTTAAGTTATAAGAATTGAAGATGGTAAAATACTAACACCAGAACATTATGTTGAGAGACTTTTTAAGAAGTTTGAATTTTGGGAGGTAGCTCTTGTAGCCACTTCTTATGATTCTAACTCTTAATTGAAAAAAAAATAATGGTGATTAGTTGCCCAGTCTAAATATTCACTGATTATTGAGAGTGATGCATTTGATGAATTTTACCAGGCCTGATATAGCTTTTGTTGTGTGTAGATTGAGTAGATATTCTTATAATCACAATAAAGAGCATTGAGCTATATTAATGAGACCGAAGAAATATTTTTTAGGAACCATGAATTGTTGTATCCTTTATAATAAATTTCCTTCTACTTTAGAAGTGTATTATGATGCAAACTAGATCTTTGATTTAGATAAGTCAAAATTCACTAATGGCTATATGTTAACCTTTGGTGGTGGTGCGGTATCATGAAAATCAACTTAGAAGATGATTATTAATTGAATAATCATGGAGGCAAAGCTTGTATCTCTGAAGCTAGTTGGTTTTGAGGCTGAGAAATTTCTATGCGTATATCCCTTTAACAAATGATGATCTATTGCCTCATCTGTCTATACATTGTGATTGTCAAGCAACAATTATTATTGTGAAAAAATAAATCATAAAACTATAAAAGTAGACACATGGAACTGAGACATGATGCTGACAAGAAGTTTTTGAGATATAGAATAGTTTTCATTGACTATGAGAAATCAGAATTAAATTCAATCGATTCACTAACTAAATCTGTAATGACTTGAATTTGTAAATTTTTTTATTTTTATGTATTTTGACCATTTTACCTTTCTCGTAGTTGCTACATGTTAGTTTTAAGGTTTGAAAATAGCTGGCATAATTTTAAATGTGATCGAGAATGAGTCGTGCGAGTTTGTAGTTTTAGAGGTTTGAGATATGATATAGCTGAATTTGATCAAAGTTTTATGTTCTGAGTGTTGAATGGGAAAATAGACTTTGTCAATAAATCTGAAATATTAAATTTGGTTAAGTAATAGAGTTGGTTTAATTTTAGGGATTTTATATCTTATTTCAACTCGTGGTTCAAAAATAGTGATAAAGAGATCCCAAGGACTAATTTTGTGGAAACAATCATTTTTTTAAAAATCAAACATCGTTATTGAGTTTGAAACATCAAAATTAGCCATGTAGCATAGTTTATTTGTATTCATAGAATTTCAAAGGAATTCTGAGGGTGTGATCGAGAACTCAGAAATTTTGTCAAGGGCTAGTTCGGCTGCAAGCTGGCGCAGCTACTTTGAACTCATTTTGGACCTAACCTAAATTTGGATAATACCTGTATCGTTAGCTTTTTTTATCGCATAGATTCAATATTTGAATGTTGTAGTTGGTCTTGAATCCATTCGTGAAGGGAAGGCTCCGTTTTGAAGCATATTTGATCATAATTTTATTATTTTAAGGTAGGTTATAGCTTAACTTCTTTTAGATTGAACTGGGTAGTTAATGAATAAGTAAAACATGCTTTGGGTGAGGGAAAATAATCATGAAATTTATATTTTGAGATTAGTTTTATAGGTATATGCCTGTGTGGGGGCTTATGTTTTATTGTGGTTGATTTGTTATATTTGATACTATGTTTTGCATGTATGGAGGCTTTATTCGACATCTTTGGCTATATTTGTGCATCTAAATGTCTTTATTCTAGATATGATGTGGTGTGGGGGTTATTTTACTAGTTTTGATTGTTTTTATCTTGATAAAATACCCAAGTTGGGAGTTGATATGATATTAATAATGTCTTTTATGCATATTTATTTTGATGGTATCTAATTGGAGTTGATAATCATGAATTATAGACATTTTGAGATGATTTCTGAGCTCACTAGTATATATATTCATGTTGGATGGATTGAAAATCATAACTTGAGTCGATTGTGTGCATCACATCCCCATTCAATACATATACATTCATTAGATACTAGAACCACTAGAAATACAATGTTTGAAAGAAAATGAGACACCATTATAAAAACCCTCTCTGTAAATACAAGCTAAATAAGAGAGTTAAGATTAAGATATGAGATATAGTACATGGGTTGTGAATCCCTTATGGGTCCTACCTGGTAGCTACAAGCTTGGTGGGGTATACAAAATGTCATGTGATGGTTTTCATCATTCATCCTATTCACATTGATAGTATTACATTACATATGCATCTTGCTTGTTTATCTTTACTTTAAATGGCTTGTGCCTATTTTTTGTGTTCCTTCACATGTATATTAGTGTTGTTACTGATTTGTCATGGTTTCATTGCACTTTCGATGCCTAAAATTGGAAATATGCAAGTACTTAGGTTTGTTTTGGTAGATATGATGTGTTTTTGTGTCTATATTGCAGAAAACTAGGTTTTGGAGCCCAAATGATGAAAAGAAGTTGAAGGCTACAGAAAACCATACTTACGAAGTCACCTACATGGTGTAAGTGCTACTTACGCCATCGTAAGTAGCCTTGTAAGTCACAAAGGTGGCAAATTCAGAGAACCTGAAAGTAAAGTATTGATCTAACACTAACGATGGGGCACTTATGGAACCTAAGTGCTACTTATGATGGGTCACATATGGGATGCAAGTAGTAGAGAAATCATGTTTTGAGAAGATGAATCCTGAGAAAGTGATTGATACCTACGATAAGGGAACTTATGGGATGTAAGTACCACTTACACCCTATAAGTGCCTTCACAAGCACAAGTGCTGCAGTATGATGAGATTTTGAAGTATCCTATCACTTATGATGCCCACTTATGGGCCGTAAGTTCCACTTACAACCCATAAATGACTCTATAAGTGGCCACCAACCCAGTTTTCCCTGTTTATTTTGGTTTAGATTCTTTGAGAGTTTATGCAATCTATAAATACTCTTTTGATGTTTTGTAATCATTTTACGTACTTATTATATTCACAAACACATATTCAATTCTAAGATTGACTTTTGATCTTGGAATAACTTTGTTCTTTGTTTTTGGTTGATAATTAATTCGAGATTGTGGGTTCTACTCTTCCATTGTTGTGAGATTATTTCTATGTTTTCTTTTATGAATTTCATGGAGGAAACTATCATCGGCTAAAACTCTTAGCTAGGATTGTGGGAACCCTGGTAGAATAACAAAGTAGGGAAATATAAAGTTCTTCTAAATCATTGTTTATGCATGCATTGTGATCTTATTCAAATTGTTTGCTTCCTTAACTACTGCAGAAGCTGAGTACTTGCTTGTATTCGAGATCATCTTCACAAGACAGATTAAGATTCAGAAAACAAGATTGAAACAGTGATTTGAGGATACCAACCCCCGTCTAATTAACTTGACACTCATAAGGTAATAGTAAAACTGGGATCAAAGACAAGTGTTTGAAAGAAGACACTCTGACACTCACAAGGTGAAGAGTGAAATTTAACAAGGCATTCACAAGATAGTTGGTGATACCTATCTTATTAGGTTCATCATGTATGGTAGTAAGATAGTCGGACTGAGTATAATAAACCTATAAAGTTATGAAACCAATGGGAACATAATCCTAGTGTTCATCTTTGATTGAATACAATCGAAAGAAATCAAGACTTATTACCATTTCCTATTTACTACAAATTCCCCCCATTTAGTTTTCAACACTTCCGGCTACTTCAAAAATTTTGTGAGATAGATTTGACCTATTCCCTGAAGGTTTGAACCTAACCTAGTTGGGTTACTATAATTTGACAGCGACTGCATTATATCTTCTTGGAGTGTATAGTTTGGACGATATCAAATTTTGATGTCGTTGTTGAGAACTATGGTTACTTGATAGGCTAAATTTGCTGAGGTTGTTAGGTTTTACTTTCCTATTTTTCTTAGGGAATACGCCGGTGTATGCCCAGTACTAAGAGTTAAGGCAATCCGTTAATCCCATTTGATCTATATCCATAAAGAATCCTATAATAGAATTATAGAATGTCAAAACACGATTGCTAAGCTCTTCATGAAAAACATTGAGATGATCCACTTGACTTGCCCTCCCCCCCCCCCCCCCACCTATGCATGGTGTTTAGAAGACACCCGAGCAAACCATTACACAGTTATTAGTAAAAGTAAATGTGAGAATGGATAATGAGACTTCCTATCATGCAACTCTAGCGGCAAGACAGAGATACAAAGTTGATCATTGAGTAAAACACGATAGAGCTAGAAGAGACAAAGATCTCGTACTCTCAGCTTATCAGTACGTGCAAGCATATAATGATCCAGAGAATGACAAGAGATATATTAATCCCATAGATATAGGAGCTATCATTCCTACCAAGTTGTGCCAAGGGACGAAGTTTTATATCACAAGTTCTATGATTCAGCTATTAAATATGAATGGTGTGTTTGTAGTTTTGCCAACCGAGGATGCAAACATGCATATTATAAACTATTTAGGGATTTTCACTTCATATAATATTCCTGAGGTGAGTCAAGAAGCTTAGAGACTCAGTTTTTTCCTATTCTCTCTAACTGGTGAAGCGACATTATTGTTAGGAAAACTATCTCATGGATACGTTACTACTTGGAATGAGTTGTAGAAGTAGGTCTTTGACCATTTCCTCTTTCCTACCATAATGCTACAGTTGAAGGATGAAATCTATTATTTCAAGAAAGTGCATTCTAAGCTAATCATAGAATTTCAAGGAGAAATTTGCTGAAAACTTTCTATCATGCATAGAATACTAGTTCTAAAGTTGTTGTGGACTAATATAGGTGGAGCAGTCATAAGCCTGTGTTGTAAAGAAGCATCAAATATCTTAGATTGACCTCTCTTACCAATCGAGGGTGGCATACTCGAGAGAAAGATAGAGGTGTCGACACTTATGCTATTGGTGCTTCCACTAAATAGAGAATTATAGACGATGTAGTGGCTCAAGGAGTTATGTAGCTCAGGATGGATATTTGATTTTTGACTAAGCAATTTGGAACCATGTATTTTGAGAGGTTAAATATTATGGGTGTACATGGTAAGTCTTCTAAGTTATATTATCTTGATGTGGATGAAGAGGCAAAGTATCTAGATAGAGAGTTGGTGGGTTTTCGAGCTAAGGGCCAATCATCTGCTCAAGACCATTAGAACTTAAGGCAAGGGAATCGACGTCGGAACTACTATAGGGATAGATATAGAGATCAAAGTAGAGAGAGATGATGACTGGAGGTGTAAGAGTGATTATAAGGAGAAAATTGGTACATATGTTCCACTGGCGAATCATAATGACAATTCAAGGATAAAGGCATTACTTACTAAGCTGGCTAAGGGTTCAAAGAATCAGGAGAGTTGCCTTAAGAAGATTAAGGCAAACATTTCAGGTTTGACCCAGAAAGTGTAATTACTGCAATCAAGCAACTTGTGTAGCAACTTGAGCATCAATTTGGTCAGATGTAAATGACCTTAAATCAGCATCAGCTAAGCATCCTTCCAAGTAATACTATGTAGAATCCTAAGAATGATATTCACTATTTATCCATCACGACTTATAGTGGTAAGGCAATAATTAATCCTCTCATGCTTATAGTTGATAAAGCTAAGAATGATATTATTGATGTTGGTGAGGCACCTAAAGGGGAATCGATAAAGTTGGTGACTAGTGGTGAGTCATCACAAAAATTGATAGGTGTTGGAAAGAGCTGAGAAAGAAAAAGGTAAGAAAAAGGTAGATGAGTTGATATTGAAGACAATTCCACAACCTCCCTTACCTTTTCCTAAAGTATTGAAGAAGAAATAAGAGGAAGGAAAGTATAAGAAGTTCTTGTCGATGTTGAAGGAACTGTCTATTAATATTTCTCTTATAGAAACATTTCAGCAGATGCCTGGTTATGCTATGTTCATGAAGTAATTGGTTATGAAGTGGATTGTTAGTTTTAAGCCTACTGATAATATGCACCATTGCAATGTCTTTGCTTCCCAATTGTTGATAGAAAAGAAAGAGGACCCTAGGGATGAGAATGATAATATGCACCATTGCAATGTCTTTTCCTAAATTTTGGGTATTCATAACCACCAAGACTCAATTAAAATAACAAAAGGGTCACATAAAAGCTTTGAAACAACGGAAGGAAATTATTGTTCACAATTATTCACTTAAGCATTTCATCAGAGGCATGGGGTCCAAGACTTTAACAAAAGGATATTTCTAGACATGATGAGATAGCACTATCACATGACAAAATCATAAACTGAGGATTTATTCTAAATTCTCATGATCATGATATGGAAATCATAATATTTAAAACATACTATAATGCATTTCACTTGAAAACAAATTCCAAAATCTTAACTTGTAAACATGTAATAAGTAGTCATTGTTCAAAACCCAATCATTTAGGTATTTCATCAAATGCTTGCAATTCATGGTTTAAAATAAGCATGGGAATAGTTTTAAAACTTGTAGAAATGGCATGATTTCAATTCTAAGATCACCAACTAAGGTTTAAGTTTAACAAACAACACTATTTAAACATATAACGTTTAATATCACCAATAATTTCATGAAAACATGATAAAGATATAAAATTCATGCAAGTTCATGGACATCATTCATAAAATATGTAATAAGGGCTTCTTTTAATGAAAATAGATTGTAAATATCATGTATAATCAAAATTCATAAAAGCTTCGTGGAGATAAATCATTATAAATATGTAATTTCATGATTTAAAACATAAAAGATGGATTCTTGGACTCCATGGGTGAAAATGGCACATGAACGAACATCTAACGTACCTTAGAGCTTTAATATTTAAAGAGAATTGACTTTTCTTGAAAGTTCTTGGATTGGGATTATAATTTCTTGGTTTTCTTGAAGAAGGGCTTGAATCTTGTTCTTGAGAGATGATCTTGAGAGGAAACCCTAATTTTCTTATTCTTGAGAGTGGAGAGGATTATGAGTGATGAGAAACTGATATTTTATCACTTAATAGGTTTAATACATGATTTAAGTCATGGAAGGTAAAGGAAAAGATCAAAATACCCCTTCAAAACTATTTAAGGGTGAGGTTGATCAAGTCTGGTCAAGGGTGATGACTTGGGCTGATGGGTTGTCACTTAGTTGATGGCCTATCAACTTAGGTCATCACTTGGAGGATTAAACTGATGGCTCACTAGTTTGGGCTAACAACTTGGCTGATAAGTCATCACTTAGTTGACGGCTTATCAGCTAAGGTCGTCACTTTATTGACAGGCTGGCATGCTAAAGTAAAATAAGTATAATAATTTGCTCTGATATCGGATTAAGGTGAAACCAAATGCATTGGAAATTAGATTCAAAGATATTTATTTTGATATATAGTAGACCACGTAACTCATTATGTACAAGGATTAATGGTCGTTTAGATCTTACCAAAGCTGAAGCATTCACTAAAACTTAATAAATAGAAGTATTTTCAACTCGTCTTTAAGTTAGGAGATTTTTATGACCTAAACTAATATAATAGAAAATTTTCCACACTATTGAATCTATCATCACACATATATATATATATAGAATTATTGGGTTCAAGTCAGTATGCATAGGAACAACAATCTAAATTCTAGCCCAAAAATGTAGGGTGTTACAAACTAGTACCTACATTATGAGACAATGTAGCACATAGACATATATGTGGATCAATACTTCTGGAATGTACTAAGTAAGTGAGGGTGAATTCAATAAGTAAAACTAATTTCATACGCAATCTTAAAACATGCATGCTGAGTGTAAGTAGACTCATTAAGCGACTGAAGTAAACTGAAAATTGATATATCTTAAAACATGATTAACAAACAACATCTGATAAGATGATGAATCACTACACTTCATTTCTTAAAACTTTTCTTTTATAATATAAGTAAAACCGAAGATAGGATACAGTAGAAAATGAATACGTGAATGTTCGAAAACAAACCTATATGTATTGAACTAATTTGATTAACTAAATAGTTGACGCCTGGGTAATGGAATAAGTGAAATCTAAGCAAAAAGGATAACTAAAGTATACATACTAAATATCTAATATACGAATATGGACTACTGAACAACATGAGATTGTAGAGCATAAATGCATGAAAACATGGTAAAGTTTGACATTACTAGTGCTATGATCCAATTGTTGAATCTAAAAGGTGTGTTTGCTGGCATGCCGAGTGAAGATACAAACATTCACCTCATTAATTTGCACTTCATACACTATACCTGGGGTGGATCAAGAAGCTTTGAGACTCAGGTTTTTCCTATTCTCTCTAATTGGTGAACGATATTATGGATAGGGAAATTAACTCTTGGTTCCATTACTACTTAGAATGAGTTGCGAAAGCAGTTTTTAGATCATTTCTTTCCTTCGGCCAGAATGCTGCAATTAAAGGATATGATCTATAATTTCAGACAATTATATTCTGAATTAATGTATGAGGCATGATTTTGGTTTAAAAAGAAGTTGATGATGGTTCATAATCATAGAATTTCAAGGAGAAATCTACTGGAGATTTTCTATCATACCCTGAATACCAGTTCCATAGCTATGGAAGATACTATTACTGGTGGAACATTCATTAACCTGCATTGGGATAAGGCATCAAAAATCTTAGATTGGATCTCTCATACCAATCAAGGGTAGCATACTCAGGAGGTAGAGAGAGGTGCCAGCACTTATGCTATTGGTGCTCCAATGATTCTAGAGTAGTCGATGATTTAGTGTCTTAAGAGGTTACACGGCTGAGAATGGAGATTGGGTTACTAACTAAGTAGTTGGCAATGATGAATTACGAGAAGGTAAATGTCGTGGGTACATAAGGTAAAGCTTCTAGGTCATATGATTTTGATATGAATGAAAAGACAAAGTATCATAATAGAGAGTTGGTGGGTTTTTGAGCCAAGGTCCAATCATCTGCTTCGGATAATTGGAACTTGAGGAAAGGGAATTAAGATTGGAACTACTATAGGGATAGATACAGGGATTAGAGTAGAGAGAGATAGTTACTAGAGGCATAAAGATGATTACAAGGAGAAAAGTGGTGCATATATTCCACTGGGCAACCGTGACACTGAGTCCAGGATGCAGTCTATGTTATCAAAGATGGTAAGGGGTCAGGAAAGTCAAGAAAATTATGTTAAAGAGATTAAGGCAGACATTTCAATTTTGACCCAAAAAGTGGAATAGAATGTGATCTTGGGTGTATTTATATGCCTAAGAACCATAGCTTATCCATATTTTAGCTAAGTTTAGAGAACAAAGTGCCTAGTTTCTTATGTTTTTATTCTACTTCTATGTAATTGAGCTAACTGATGTGATTACCATGATTTCAGGTATTAATGAAGTAGTTGAAGATATAATAGGACTATGAAATGTGGATGGCATATGACACAAAAGAGAGTATTAGTCTGGACCAAATATGGCACCTAGAAACTATGTCTAAGACTAGTTTGTCATATATAATTAGTTCAGGGACTTAGAAGAAAATTATGAGAGAAAAGATTATTAAAAGGCTTAATGCTGAATTTTTATTCATGATTCATTATTCTGTATTATTTTGAGAGAGGAAAGAGGCGGCTTACACCAAGGGAGAAACACTATTCATCTTCTCCACCAAGATCGTCTTCTAGTTTTTGGTATGATGAATATTTCTATTGTGATTTCTGTTCTACCCAAGAGTGGCTAAGTTTATTAGTTAGGGTTATGGAAGCCTTGTAGCATACAATCTATCACTTTGGGTTTTGAATTCATTATACATTAATTTGTTTACATCATACTCTCTTTGCTTATCTTGAATTCTCATGGTTGCAAACATAGAGGATATGCCTGAAAACACAACTTGTTCGAAAGAAAGGTTGATGTTTGGAAAAGAGAGTAGTGACAATAAAATAGGATTTCCATCCCCTATTTCATATATTAATGCCTTAATAGGATTAACTACTTGGAGATTTCGTACTATTTTTGGTAAACTCTTTTGATTCAAGAGAACTAAAGTGAATTAGTCCTTGATGGTTGAGAAACAATAGGATTATGTTATTAAATACAATACGTTTCTCTGTAAGCACGATGCATTTATGAATTTGTAAAGCCCATAGTTAGAAAGTATTGAAAACTAAAAGATGTACATAACCCTAGCTTGCTATTTCTTTGAATTTAAATACTACTACATGTATTTCATCTTGTTAAACTGAAACCATTAATTTGTGAACTGAATCAAATGCCCATATTTATTTTATGGAAATGAATGATTAAAAGTCAACTAATCTGCATACAACTTAGTTAGCACCATATTCCCTGTGGGATTCGACCCCAACCTAGTTGGGTTATATATTTGACAACGACCACTTACTCTCTCGTAAGAGAGGTGTAATTTGGGTGTATCAAATTTTAGCGTCATTGCTGGAAAATACGGTTGTCAATTTAGTTTATGTGTGTTAATTGACTTTTAGTCAAGTTTCCTTATTTTACATTATTTGTTGTTTTTTTCATTACAAGCTCATTGTTGTTTATGCCACGAACTAGAAATTTAGGAGAACCATTATTATCCTTCAATCCTGAACCTCATCTCATTGAAAGAATGGCTAACCAACAGAAAGCTGAAAGATTAGCCGCTTTGGCTAATGCTCTATTAAATCAATAGAATATAGATAACCCAGGTTGAGTACCTAATCTAGATGAAGAGGACCTAGGAGATGATGATTTAATTAACCTGGCTAATAGGAGACGTACAGAAGGGGTAGCTGCACCTGTAAATCAAAATCGTCCATTCAGAGGAAGGCTAGATCGCCAAGCTACATAATTTAATATTGACAATGATGAGGATGATTTAGATGGAACTGGATCTACAGGGGCAATCATTCTACCACCACTATAACACAACTACTAAATCTGAAAGGACTCTTTAGTGGATTACCTAGTGATGATCCAAATCAACATTTGGTGAATTTCATCAGTATTTGTAAGTCATTTGATAATCCTGGAGTGGGATAAAATGCTATTCGTTTAAGATTGTTCCCACTGTCTCTGTTTGGAGAGACAACTATATGGTTGAATGAGCTGACTCCTGATTCCATAACAACCTGGAGGTAATTGAAAGGAGCTTTCCTAGAAAGGTTCTTTTCGCCCTCCAGAATGTTATAATTGAGGGATGATATCAGCAACTTTAGGCAATTGGATAATGAAGCTTTGCATGAGACTTGGACGAGATTTAAAAATAAGTTGACTCAATGCCCAAACCATAAGATGACCGATGAACACTTGATTGAAATATTCTACAGAGCTTTGAACTCACTTACAAAGCCAATAGTAGATAATGTTACAGGAGAAGCTTTTGTGGAGCTCACCTTTACTGAGGCTGCGGACATCTTAGAAAGGATGACTAACACAAGTAGCATTTGACATACCAGAGATTCTGTGGTAGCAAGCAATACTGGGTCTAGTGTAATATCAGTAGAATAGTATAGGAGAGAAGAGGAGTGTGATTAGGATATGTCTTACATGAAAACCCAGATGGATCTGCTCACAAAATATTTACTGTCAGGGAATATAGAAAAGGTAAAAGTTATGGGGTCCCATGGTAAGGGAGCCTAATCTAACACTGAGGAAAAGGCTAACTATTTATATAACCAGGGGAGTTTTCGGACCGGTGGCTAAGGAAACTAAGCTTGGAACCATCAAGGAGATTGGAAGAATAAAAGTGACCGAAGTAGACTGTATGTACGTCCTGGAAACCGTGATAATGCTGCCACCAGTTAAGGAAAAATGTCCATAGAGGATATGATGGAGAAACTATTAAAGGAAGTTGAGGCGACCAATTCTGGGGTGACTACTATGAAGAGTTACATATCTTCCATGAGTCAACTAGTAAACTCGCACTCAATTTATATTAAACAACTAAAGCAGCAGATGAGCCAATTATCCACAGCATTTAACCAAACATAGAATGGGACTCTACCAAGTGATACAATTCAAAATCTGACGAATGATGGAACGTGTATGGCCATTACTACTTAAAGCAGTAAGATGTTGTCTAGTCCAGCATTAGGAGCATCCTCTCATACTGATACAGTTGAAATAGATTGGGAGATAGTTGATTCTTCAGTGGTGCTTGTGGAGGTGGGAATTTTGAAAAAGAAGAGTGCGGAAGTAGAACAACCACCTAAACCAAAGCATGTTAGTGATGTAGAGTAAGGCATAAGAAAGGAGGTAAAACTTACTCCAACTGAAATCCCAAGGCCACCACCCCCATTTCCCCAACGATTAAAGAAGAAAGAAAATAATGGTAAGTTTAGAAAATTCATGGTTATGTTAAAGCAGTTGACAGTGAATGTGCCCTTAGTTGAAGCACTGGAATAGATGCCTGGATATGCCAAGTTTATGAAAGACCTGTCGGCGAAGAAAAGGACTGTGATCTATAAAATGGTAGACAATCTTCATCATTATAGTCCTATTGCTACAATATCTATTGTCCAGAAGAAAGTTGATCCGGGAGCATTTACTGTTCTATGTACGATTGGATTGCTAAAGTTTGAAAAGGCCCTTTGTGATCTTGGGGAAAGTATAAATCTTATGCCATTGACGGTTTTCAAGAAACTACGTTTGGGAGATCCTACGCCAACCAATATGTGGCTCCTAATGGCGGATAAATCAATAAAAAGGCTGATTAGGATTCTATATGATGTACTTATAAAAGTTGCAGATTTTATATTTCCTGCCGACTTTGTAATTCTTCATTGCGAAGTGGACTTTGAAGTACCCATAATTATGGGTCGGCCGTTCTTAGCAACTGGGAGAGTGTTAGTTGACATGGAGCTGAATGAGCTAAAATTTAGGCTCAATAAGAAAGAAGTTAGTTTTAAAGTATGTTGGTTTATAAAACAACAAAAGAAGATGAGTGTCTTCTCGATTGTTGATGTATTCTATGAAGATGAGCGAGATGTACCAATTAAGGATAGGTATGTTGTGAAGACCATAGCTGGTTTAGTTGAACTTGTAAGCAAGGATGTGAGTGACTTTAAAGTGGTTGGACTAGGAATGGAGCATTTTCTTGATCCAGCAAATAAGGTACAAATGGTATCATCGATATATCTTGACGAAGTCTGAGTAGTCAAGATAATCGAGTCATGCCGCGATGTTAAATCAGGCGCTACATGGGAGGCAACCCATGATTTTATTTTCATTTTATCATGTTAAACAAAAATGCAAAAATAAGAGTCGAGCCACGACCAAAACTACGGTGCTTGGTGGGAGGCAACCCATCCTTCTAATCATTTTTGTTGTTTTTGATTAAGTGTAGATGCATGAAGTACTAAGGAGAAGATTAGTACCAAATTTGGTTTGGAATTGAGCCATGTCAACAGTGGTAAGTTCAGGAGTAATGGGAACATTATAGGTAAGTTGGAGTGGTCAAATGTGTAAGGCTTAAGTATGATTCGTGTTAGAGTCGTACCCCGATTTATGTTAATCTAACCCAAAAATTTTTGTGGTGCAACTTTATTTGGAACCTTCAATGAGGTTTGTAGTGATAGCATAGGGATCGGGCCGACAGGCCTGATCCAAAAGCCTACCACTGACTTCAATGGGGGTGCAGCGGCGAAGCCCCTGTGGTACGGACCTTTCTCAGTGCTTTATATGAAGAATAGGGTGTATGGCATCCAAGTTTAAGTGTACTACAAGGTGTGTGGTGCCCAAGATTATATAGGCCATAGCAAAGGCGTCACCTAAGACCTAGTCTAAGATCACCCTCACATATGCTATAGCTTATGCATCACACACCTTAACTTTGGCGATGGCTTATGTGTCGCACACCCAACCGCACACCCTCACTATTTTAGTTGTGCGATAACCAATGCGGCGCACAATCTAATCTATATGATACCTTTTGCGACGCACACTTACCCTTGCGCGATAACATGTGCGACGCACACTTAAACTCACATGCCCACTGCCTCACCTGTGCGATGCCCAATGCTCCGCACACCTTAATATATATGATACCTTGTGCGGGGCACACTTAAACATTTGCCTTCCCTTGTGCTTTGCATACCCTTCTCAGTTTAGCTTAGTACCCGACTTCTAATTGGGTCAATCCAATCTGGATTTCACCCTTTAATAGAATCCACACCCTAAATGCCCAAATTCATCCTTATTTTACCCTTAATCCGTACAATATTGAGCACCCACTATTCTCTTTGTCCTTCACTAATCTTCCATCTTCAAGGTAAGTTTTACTTTCTTAATCCTTCGTTATTGTTACTCTATGTTATAGCTAATTGATTTCTTAAGGATTACAAATTAAATTCTTGCCATGGAGATGTTGTGAAAGTGATGGTGTTTTGTATATTTTGATATGGTTGAAAGTGTAGAGCATGATTCTATTAAAAAAGTGCTTTATTGAAATAGAATTGGGGGAATTGAAGTGAGTGAATTATATTGGGACTAATGTTGGTGCACCATGTCAAAGTGTATGTCGGCAAAGTCTGAGTACCCGACAACAACACTTAATTGGTTGATACTAACAAATTAAGTGCGGAGTTGTGACTTTACCACCCTCATCTTAATTATAGTTAGTTTTATTATGTGTGGCTGATGTAGATGATATGATAAACACAAGAAAAATGGCTCTGATGATGATCTCAACGCAGGTGGCATGACTCCTAATGAGGATGAGGAGTACTACTAGCCAGGTTTTTCATCTTGTTATTTGCACTGGGGACAGTGTTTAACCTAAGTGTGGGGTGGCTGGTTACTTAGCTACTTGTTTTGTAAGAAAATAGTACCTTCTTCTTAGCATTCTTCTATGATAGGATTAGTTATTTTGTTTATTTTGTTTCTTGTTAGATGTTTATTCTATTTAGTCATAATTAGGCATTTTTCTCGATGATGGATGGTTGACAACCGTCTTAAGAGAAAATTAGTCATTTAATTGCATGTAACTGTTCTTGTGGATCACATGACATTATAACATAAGTATGTGATAGATCATTACGTTTGAAACACCTAGGCTCTAGTTGTGACTCTTGTTGTGATTGTTGGTTTTATTTGAATTCATGTAATTATTGGGTCGAGAATCTATAATGCTCCAAATTTAGTTGACCATGTTCCATGAGTATGTAAGACTATTCTATATTCCTTATTGCAACTGATGCTAGAACTTGCCTGGTGTGTGTGCAAAGCAAAATAAAGATTGTGAGTTTAGGAGATGATTTAGGTATTTCTTTGATAGTCATTGTTCATACCTTCTTTTGACCTACCTTGTACATTATCTTAGCTAGCCCCGTTGAGCCTTTAGCTTGTTCTTTTGTTAGCCTCATATGTAGCCTTATCCGTTCTTTAATAGACCATAATTTGATCCAAAAGCTCCTAAGAACTTTAATGTAAAATCAATTTGAGTTAGGAGTTTGACAATAAGAGGTAAAAGGTGAAATTAATGCCCTAAAGTCTAGTTATTGGTGTGTGAAATTGATGTGGTTGGGAGTAGCAAAAATTGTTTAAAAAGTTCTAAATTTTATCCTGGACATGTTACAATGAACTTATTTTGGCCCTGTTCCTTCTTGGACATTATGCACCTCAACTAAGGTAAATCGCTTAAGTTGAGGGTCGCTATTATAGGGGTGAGTAACGGGAAAAGGGTGTAAAAAAAATATTTGAAAGGGTTGCATACTCCCACCATAGTGTTATTAATTGAGCTTAATGAGTTACAGTGAAAAGCAAATCTGTGAAGATAGCAGAAATGGAATAGGTTGTTAGAGATTGGTCTTAATTACATAATGTAGTGTATTAAAGCGCTTAGGGAAGATAGTCACTATTTCTGGCCAAAATAGTTCTTACCCATTCTTTAGCCTGCATTACAACCCGTAAAAGACCTATTTGATCCTAATCTTAGCATTCTGATATTAGTGGAGTATTACACTAAGGGCAAGCATATGGTCATCAGTTGTAATTTGAGAATTCTTTGTGAGAGTGAGCACAACTTGATTCTTGTACCTATTTTGGAAAAAATTGCATGATTGTGAGTGATTATGGGTAACTTTCTTGTTGTGGGGGCACATGGTTGATGAAGGTTAGGTAATTTATATGATTTCTTTTCTTAAATGGTATGCATGAAATTGACAACCTAAAGAGTCTACTCTTGAGGGTAGGTTGTCTCTAGTAATGATTCCTGAATCTACTTCTTGTTCATAATTGTTGTGTGAACCTATTTGAGCATCTTGTCTTTCTCTGTGGGTGCTAAGGCTTGTGTAGTATGCATAAATGGATATGTTGTTCAAGGAAGAACAAAGCTTTAAGTGTGGGGTGGTGATCTTGGGTGTATTTATACGCCTAAGCAGCATAACTTATCCATATTTTAGCTAAGTTTAGAGGACAAAGTGCCTAGTTTCTTATATTTTTACTCTACTTCTATGTAATTGAGCTAACTGATGTGATTAGTATCATTTCAGGTATTAATGAAGTAGATGAAGACATAATAGTACCATGAAATATGGATGGCATATGACACAAGAGAGAGAAGCAGTCTGGACCAAATGTGGCACCTAGAAACTATGTCCAAGACTAGTTTATCATTTATAATTAGTTCAGGGACTTAGAAGGAAATTATGAGAGAAAAGATTATTAAAAGGCTTAATGCTGAATTTTTATTCATGATTCATTATTCTGTATTATTTTGAGAGAGGAGAGAGGCGGCTTACTCCAAGGGAGAAATGCTATTCATCTTCTCCACCAAGATCATCTTCTAGTTTTTGGTATGATGAATATTTCTATTGTGATTTCTATTTTACCCATGAGTGGCTAAGTTTATTAGTTAGGGTTATGGAAGCCTTGTAGAATACAATCTATCACTTTGGGTTTTGAATTCATTATGCATTAATTTGTTTACATCATACTCTCTTCGCTTATCTTGAATTCTCATGGTTACAGACATAGAGGATATGCCTTAAAACACAACTTGTTCAAAAGAAAAGTTGATGTTCGAAAAAGAGAGTAGTTACAAGAAAATAGGATTTCCAACCCCTATTTCATATGTTAATGCCTTAACAGGATTAACTACTTGGAGATTTTGTATTGTTTTTGATAAACGCTTTTGATTCGAGAGAACTAAAGTGAATTAGTCCTTGATGGTTGAAAAACAATAGGATTATGTTATTAAATACAATGCATTTCTCTGTAAGCACGATACATGTATGAATTCGTAAAGCACATAGTTAGAAAGTATTGAAAACTATAAGGTGGACATAACCGTAGCTTGCTATTTCTATGAATTTGAATACTACTACACGTATTTCATCTTGTTAAACTGAAACCATTAATTTGTGAACTAAATCAAATCCTCTTATTTATTTTATGAAAAAAAATGATTAAAAGTCAACTAATCTGTATACCACTTAATTAGCACCATTATCCCTGTGGGATTCGACCCCAACCTAGTTGGGTTATATATTTGACAACGACCACTTACTCTCTCGTAAGAGAGGTGTAATTTGGGCATATCAGCATGCGACTGCGATCAAGCAACTTGAGCAGCAATTTGTCCAACTGTCGGCCATCTTCAATCAATATCAGCCGGGCATTTTTTCAAGTAATACTGTGCAAAATCCAAAGAATGGAGGTCTATCCAACCATCACCATTTGGAGTAGTAAGGCTACCAGTAATCCCTCTATGCATGTTATTGATTAGCTAAGGAATGTTGTGGTTGGTATGCATAAGGCACTCGAAGCAAAGTCAGAAAAATTAGTTTCTAGGGCTGATTCACCACAAAAAATCAATACGTTATGACAAAGGAGTTCCAACGGATAAATGTAAAGGGAAGGCAAATAAGCTGGTAGTAAAGACTATTCCACGACCTTCCCCACCTTTTCCTCAAAGGTCGAAGTAGAAAAAAGAAGATATGAAGTATAAAAATTTAATCGCTATACTGAAACAGTTGAGCTTGAATATCCCTCTTCTTGATACTCTCAAGCAGATGCCTGGGTATGTGAAATTTGTGAAAGATTTAGTGATAAAGAAAAGAGATATCAGTTATAAGGATATTGGTGGGTTGCATCATTGTAGAACGATTACATGCAGATCTCTGGCACAAAAGAAAGTTAATCCTGGCGCTTTCACATATCCTTGCACCATTAGGATAGCTTGATTTTCCAAAGCTCTGTGTGAGTTAGGTGCAAGCATTAACCTAATGTCGTTGGCAGTGTTCAAATAGTTAATATTGAGACCTCCCAAACTAACCATGATGCAATTGTTGATGGCAGATCATACAGTGAAAAAACATGCGTGTATATTATTTAATGTTTTGGTAAAGGTGGACAATTTCATCTTTTCAGACAACTTTATTATCTTGGATTTTGAATTTGATTTTGAAATGCCATAATTTTAGACAGACTATTTTTGGCCACAGGTAAAGCATTAATGGATATGGAGAAAGATGAGCTTAAGTTCAGGCTGAATGATGACGAGGTCACATTTAATATTTGTAGAACTATGAAGCAACCGACTGACATGAGGGTGGTTTCAGTAATAAGTTGTGTTGATGACCCTGGAGGCCAACCTTTTGTCTACCTTGATGAATTTTGAGTAATCAAGGTACCCGCACTATGTCATAATGTCAAATATGATGTTGTTTGGAAGAAAATCCAATGTATCTTGTTATTAGTGCATTTGCATTAATTTATGTATGAGCGTCAGATCTGTGAATCTAAGGTGCCACAAGTATGGTCCTAACTCTCTTGTTTTATAGTAGCCTAATTTATTGGGGCCAATGCATGTCTATTTGATGGGGTTGGAGCTACTTGTGGTCTAGATGTTCTCTTGGGGTTTTTTTGCCATGTATCTTTTCCCTAGAGTTTGTTCTTAATAGATCCATCATGTCTAGGTTGCATTTTGTTTTTGTTTGTATTGGTTTTTTTAACTAGGAGAAAAGTAAGTACCTATGGGCAGTTGATGCATTTTTATCTTAATTTTGCTTAAATGTTTTTGAGAAAAAATGATACCCCACTGAAAAAAATATTTTTGAACTATGTGATATGTATAAATATGTGACCACTATGAATCTCATTATGACATTAGGATTAGGGACATAATAATCATAGTTAGCATTTGCATGAACTGGATAGGTGTTAGTATGTGATGAAACCATGTGCCATGTTTGAGTGAGATGCGTACTTAATTCCCTTTATGTGTTGAATCTAGAACTTGTTCTATTAGTCTTTCATGGTTGTAGGATAGTCGGTTAGGAAAGGATCATAGGTCGTTCTTGAATTAGTCCACTTTTAGCGTAAACAACCTTCCAAATGCGAATATGTATCTTTTGATCCCTATTTTGAGCCTGTATAGACTATTTTTTTGGTTCTCAATGTTCACCTTCGTATTTTAATTACAATGAACTTGTTTTGGCCCTATTTTTCTTTAGAAGTTGTGCACCTCAACTCAAGCAAATTGCCCAAGTTATGGGTGTCCATTATAAGGGTGCGTGATTAGAAGTGGGTATGAAGAAGGGTATAAAAAATATTAAAGAAATTAGGGTTGGGTGTGGTAGAAAGAAAAAAAAGAGAAAAATATAACCGAAAAGAAAAATGAAAAGGATAGAATATAAGAAAGCGCACCCAACCTAAATAGGCAATAGAAAAATAAAAAGAGAGAAATAAGGACAGAATCAAAGAAAAGTTGGTTGATAAGTGGACCCCTAACATAAATATAGTACCACGGTGGCTTAGACTGCATTTATTTTTATTAAAATTCAGATGTCTGAATCTAAATACATATCTAAAATATTACGATGTTGTCTTAAGATCTAAAATCTAAATGGTTAAGACTATTTATTTTTCAATATCTAATTATGCAAAATTTATTTGTTTTCATATATAATAAAAAATATAATTCAAATAAAAAATGCATATATATTTGAAAATATCTGCGTTAATACAATAAAAATACTATTTGATTGAAAAAAATATTTATATTTGCTAGTGATAATGGAGATGGTTTGTAATAATAAAGGTGGTGGTAATGATTGATGTTAGTGATTAATAATACTGGTGGTGATAGTTGTAATGATAGAGATGTTTGGTGTTGTAGTGACTATTATGATGGTAGAGATTAGTAGTGGTGGTGGTAGTGATGTGAAGTTGGTTGATGTTAGTAGTTGGAGGTGTTGATTAAGATATCTTAGAAATGAATGCATGATGGTTGATAATGTGTTGGTAGTAGTTGGAGATGTTGTTAGCAGTGATGGTGGAAATGACTATTAGTAGAGATATAATGTAGCGATGATCGTGGTTGAAGCTATGGTAGAGGGACAGACGCTAGTGAAAATAGTGGTGGTGGCCAAAGAGTGTGTGGATGTTGATATTGTGTTAGTGGTAGTTAGAGATGGCGCTAGTTGTGATAGATGAGTTGGTTAGTAGTTGGGATTTACCAATGGCGGTGTTGGTGGTGTTGGAATTGGTGTTATCCTTAACGGTTGTAATAGCGGCGAATATAATTAAAATAATAAAGGTGGTAGATATGGTAGAGGCTGAAGATAGTAGCTAGTAGCAATTATGATTGTAAATGGCGGTTGTGATGGTGGAGGTGGTTGGTAGTAGTGGTGGTTGGTGGCAAGGTGGCGGTTGAAAATGGTGGTGGTATTAGTGGTGATGACTAATGATTATGGATAGAGTGGTAGTGAATATTATCCAACACAATAATACCTCTTAATGATTAAGACTTAGTTCTAGATCTGAATGATTAAGACCTATTCAAACCTATTAAGAGCCAAAATCTTAATGAAAAATAAATGCACTTAATAGTCTGAATCATTCAGATTCATACCTCTATTAAGTACAAACAAATGAGGCCTAGTCACCAAATTCCTGAATGTACCATACCATCCCCCAAGACAACGTTACAAGTTGAGTAAAGTCATAAAGTGATCCTAATTCGACTGTCTGAAAACTAAGGTAAAGAAAATAAGGGCAAGCATATGTTATTTTGTGCACATTATTGGAACTTCTTATGAGTGTGAGAGTCTTGATATCGTCCCAGCATTACAATGTATTATCCTACTGAGTGAGTGTGGAACTTCTTTGTTATGAGGGCTCATGGGTTGTGTTGCTAACAACTTATCTATTCGGGTAGTGTGATTTGTACATATGTTTGATTATGTGTTGCTAATGTAATGCAATTGTTTGATTCCTTTGTGTCACATTATTGGGTTGCATTGATTCACACAGTTGGTTTTAAAAATATTAAAAATAGAAGGTGGTGATGTTTTTGAGCTAAATTTGGTATTGACTACCATAGGTATCTTAGGTTTCTCTTAGATAAACATTGTGTTGTGTTTTGTTGAGTTTCCATTTCCTGAGGAGATGCAGAAGTTCTAAGTTGAGGGTGTTAATGTGCAATGATTTCATGGATCTTTCAATGCTTAAAACCAGAATTATGCAAGTACTTAGGTTTGTTTTGGTAGATATGATGTGTTGTTGTGTCTATTTTGCAGGGAACTAGGTTTTGGAGCTTAACCTAAAGAAAAAGAATCAAGATTTATAGAAAATCCCACCTACCAAGCTACCTATACGGCGTAGGTAGCACTTATATGGCGTAAATAGTTGCCATTTGTTCCATAGTTGTAAACTTCAGCGAATCGGAAGTTGAAGTTGTTGAATGTTACCTACGAAGGGTAACCTACGGCCCGTAGGTACCAGTGTAAGTGTTAAAGGATAAAATTCAAAGAAGCTGCAGGAGTGAAAATTTTTTGTCCCTTAAGATAGGCACCTACGTGGCATAGGTTCCACTTACAGACAAGAAGTGGTGCCTTAAGTGGCCACTAACTTAGTTTTCCTTGTACGTTTTGGTTTGGATTTTTAGGATAATTATGTAACCTATAAGTACTCTTTTGATTTTTTTTTTAGTTAGTTTACGCACTCATACTATTCAAAAACATATATTTGATTTTAAGATTGACTTTTGATCTTGGGATCTCTTTATTCTTGGTGTTTGGTTGCTTAATTGATTTGAGATTTTGGGTTTTATTCTTCATTGTATTGACACTACTTCTATGTTTTCTTTATTGAATTCCATTTTTGTTCTTCAACTATGAGCGGCTAAATCCCTTAGCTAAGGTTGTGGGAACCCTTGCAGAATAACAAAGTAAGGGAAATGTGAGCTTCTTCTAGATCATTTTTTACACTTGCATTATGATCTTCTTCAGTTTAATTGTTTTCTTAGCAGTGCCTAATACCTAAGACTTGCCAGTATTTGAGATGGTGTTAGTAAAAGAGATTTATATTAGGAAAAAGGGATTACAACAGTGATTCAAAACTATTAATCCTCATCTAATAACTTGATACCCACAAGATGATAGTTAAATTGGATCAAAGATTAGAGGTACGACAATACCCTAAGACTAATAAGGTAAAAGGGTCAAATTAACCAACACATTCACAAGACGGTTGGTAATACTCAGCTTGTCAAATTTTGCATGTATGATGGTGAGATAATTGGATTGAGCATGAGAAACACACCAAGTTAGAAAGCCAGGTGGAAAATAGTCCTAGTTTTCATCTCATATTGTTTATAGCAAAAAGCATTCACAACTTGTTACTTTACTGTTTACTATAAATTCCCCCCATTTACTTTTCTGCACTTCTGGCTACTTTAGCAAGTTCAAGTGACAGATTTGACCTATTCCCTATGGGATTGACCCCAACCTACTTGGGTTACTATAATTTGACAACAACTGCATTGCATCTTCTTGGAGGGTATAGTTTGGGCGGCCACAAGGTAACTGAGTCATGCCGCAACATCAAATTGGGCGCTTCATGAGAGGCAACCCATGGGTTTGTTGGTGAAGTCTTAGTAATCAACATAGCCACAACATTCCATGGCGTTAAATAAACCATTGGATGGGAAGCAATCCACTATGTTAGTGTTCACATTTTTTTCTTTTTTGTAGGTGTAAAGCATGAGGAATTACTTGGAATAGGGTAAAACATTGCAAAATTCAGAAAATTCCCTGTATAGGGACTTATTGACCTACTCATGGGGTCAGAAGTCCCACTTAAGCCAGGTGAGTGATACAGTAGATGTCAAAAGGAACATCTGAGAATTTTGGGTCTCTGAACTTTTACTTATAAACCCACTTATGGAGGTCGTAAGTGACCTCATAAATGGTGTCGTTGAAATCAGAAACAAAAGTTCAGAAGGGCAAAAAAATCTTACCACTTTCGGGGTCATAAATGGCATCGTAAGGGGACAAAATTTTTTAGGTTGAATTTTTGAAATATGGGTCGAGCCCAAGTGACCTATCCTGATCTAACCTAACCATTACCCTTATAAACCCCAAATTCAATTCCTATTCCCCACTACTCTCAGATTTTATAACTCCCTCTCTAATTCAAACACTCTAACTCCTCTAGGACCTATAAAAGGCAAGAATCCTTCCAATTCTCAGTACCAAAATGTAACGCCCCGAGTCTGTACCCCGGATGCTACACGGTGCTCATAATCTTGAAGGACCACAAGCTAACCTATGACTGGTACCTGCAGTAATAACTAAATAGTAATACTACAAATATGCAGAAATTAGGCAAAAAATATGCCATAAGGTTCAATATTGTAATAAAACTGACTACGGTGTAACGATACCAAAATTGAAACATCTGTCTGAAAAATACTCTAGTCTGAAAAGCCTCTACTGTCTGAAATATGGAGTTGATGGGACAAGTCCCCAACTAACTCTGAACTACTGGAATAAGCTAAACTACTGAAATAATCATCATGTCGTCGAACTAAGAGAACACACCACTAACTCTGTCAGCTGAATATCTGAACTGCTAAGTATGATTGGGAGACCGTGCGTCTAAACCTATGATACAAAGTATCATAACGCAAAAGAAAGGTATACATCAGTACTTTGAATGTACTGGTATGCAAAGTGAGGTAGGTTGAAATGCATGGGTTCATATACATGAACAATACTGACTTATGACATAAATATAACTGAATGAGAGTATATGCATGAATATGTATTCTGAAATCTGAGGTCGTGATAACACTGGATACTGAGTTTTGAATTACTGATTTATCGATATCTGAGTTTACTGGTACTGTGTAAGTGATAATTGAGGGACTATATCTGACAATCTTGATCTTGTGGAACTATACTGAGTTTCGTTCTGAGTTGAGTGACTATATCTAACAGTCCTGATTTTCTATAGAACTAAACTGAGTTCTATACTGAGACTGGAACTAAAAATGAGACTGTGGGAGGTAATCATCTAATCGATATGCCCCTCTCTAAACTGATTGGGGTCCAACCTGTAACCCCAGCTGGAAGGGTGTCAGTATCGTGCCACGGGTAAAGAGAAGCTGAGTCACCCTCATCTGGCAGGTGATCTGAATGATAATGATAGTACCGTCAACTGGCAGGTAGATCATCTTATCATCCCTCAACTGGTAGGTTGATGTATAAACCTACGTTGGGTATATAGTTCTGGAACACAAGGACTGCTTTTAAGGATCACACCCTCTACTGGCAGGTGAGTCCCCATCTGTGGGTTCACTCGATGATGAATCCTACTCCCAACTGAATAGACACTAGACTGGATTCTATACTATTCTAGGCTGGACTGAACTGTTTTTGATCTTACTATATAACTGAACTGAATTGAGTTCAATGGGTTCTGCGGACTAATGGAATACTACTGAATTATATTAACTGACCGAATTCTACTGATCGTGACATGACTGATTCTATTCTGTGACTGACCATGGCTCTAGGTAAATAGCTAAATTTTTGGGTACTAGCCAGGACTCGATAGCATAAATTATATGACATGGCACAATCTTGAAACATTATAATTAACTACTTGATCATCATTCATTCATTGGGACATTATAGCAAACACTTGTATGCCATGAACTTGAATACATGCTAAAATAATATAATTTCATTATTTAATTTTCATGAACAACTTATCAAACACTTGGAAGGCAGTGTACATGCACATAGTACTAATCAACACATGAGCATCACAATTTCAAGGCATTAACATGAATTCACATGATATTACATACATAATAGTTGTTTTTACATAAATCTTGCACTTAATCATGGAATAGAAATCCAATCAACATCATAATCATAAATACTCTTGAATCCAAATCATGGAAAGCATGAAATCAAGCTACTTAAAGTTTAAAAGAGTTTCTTGGACTCCAAGAGTGGAAGGAAACCTTTGATTAACACTTGACGTACCTTGGTTGCTAAATTCTTGAAGAGAAATGGTGAAAATCTTGAGTCTTGGCCCTGAAATTAAATCACCTAGGGTTCTAGTTCTTCAGAAATTTGAGAGAATGTAAGTATATTTTTCTCAATGAAGATTGAATCTCATGTTTTAGGGCTGAATAGGGGTGGGTAAAAGACCCAAATACCCCCCAAGTACACGGATTTTAATGACTAAAACCTAGACTGTCGATGCGCAGGATGATGCACCGTGTCATTGGCATCGACGTGATAGCCAACGCGCCTCATCGAGTCTATGTCGGTTCACTAGAAATCGCCACTGGGAGCTAAGAAAAACTATTGATCGACGCGATGGATGGAACGCCATGCTGAGATCACATCGATACACTATTTTTGATTCCAAAATGTGATTAAAATGAAGTCTAAAAAATCTGAAACTCAACCGAGAACACCTACGACATTCCTGATCATGAATCAATCAAAAGATTGATACTTTAAAATAATACTTAGTCTGAATACTTAGCTAGAATTTTCTAAGTCTGGGACCCCTTAACAAGCTTAAAAGACTGAGTTGAGCTTAGGATTTTGCGGGGTCTTTCAATAACTCCCCCTTGGGAACACTCATCCTCGAATGAGACTGACTAAACTGAGAATATTAATAGAATGGATTTAGACACTGTCATGCATATCTGATGCATGAGTACATAGCTGAATATGATTCATGAATTCATGACTGGGATTACTGATCAGCTGAGCTTATATACTGGATGTATGATGCATGAGCACATGAATGAACTAATTAGTGAATAAATGATTGAGTATGCAACGTCAATTGATACCAAGTTGGTATCTATATCTAAACATGTGACTGAGTAAATTCAAAGGAAAATTGTTGCCTTGGGCTGAGTCTGTGTTTGCGAAGAAAAGGTAAGGATACTTGTCCACATGTCTGCTTATGCTTCCTAAGTAGCTCCCTCAATGGACTGATTCCGCCAGAGTACTTTGACTTGAGGGAATTCTTTATTCCTCAGTCTGTGAATTTGATAATCAAGGATTTTGACTGGAATCTCTTCATAAGAGAGGTTGTTCTGAATATCTATGCCCTCTATAAGGACTATGACTACTGGGTCACCTATGCATTTCTTAAGCAAGGAGAGATGGAACACTGGATACACTGAAGCTAAATTTGAAGGAAACTCAAGCTGGTAAGCTACCTTTCCAAAATGGTTGAGAATTCGAGAAGAACTAATATATCGGGGACTGACTTTTCCTTTGTTGTCAAACCTCTTCACTCTTTTCATAGGAGAGATTTTCAAATCCACAAAATCTCCAATCTCAAACTCGAGATCCTTTCTAGGTACATCTGCGTATGATTTTTGTCATCTCTGAGCTATCTTAAGCCTTTGCCTGATCAACTGAACTTTCTCTAAGGTATCAAATACCAAGTCAGGCCCTACCACTGTGGCCTCACCCCCTTTAAACAAACCAATGGAAGATCTACACCTTCTCCCATAAAGCGCCTCAAATAGAACCATCTGAATGATAGTTGTTGTTATATGTGAATTCAATCAAAGTCAAGTGGTCTTCCCAACTACCCTTATAGTCTATCATACATGCTCACATAATATCTTCTGAATGGTCCTTTCTTCTTGACCATCTACCAGAGGATGAAAGGTTGTACTAAGGTGAACTCGGGTGCCAAGACCCTTTTGGAATGCCTTCCATAAATAAGAGGTGAACTTGGTACCTCTATCTGAGATAATGGATAATGGAACACCGTACAATCTAACCAACTCCCTGATATAGAGTTTGGCATAATCCTCAGCTGAATAAGAGGTATGACTGGTAGGAAATGAGTTGATCCTATCTATAATGACCCAAACTGAATCATGTTGGAGATGAGTACGAGGCAAACCCATCACAAAGTCCATGTTCACTTTTTCCCACTTCCAGGTGGGAATACTAAACTCTTACATAGACCCACCTATCTTCTGATGCTCAATCTTAACCTGCTGACGTATTGAGCACTTAGCCATAAACTTTGCAATGTCTCTCTTCATCCTATTCCACCAATAGATCTCCCGCAAATCAAGGTAAATCTTATTGGCCCTTGTATGAATAAAGTAGCATGCACCATGCGTTTCTGCAAGAATTCACTGTCTCAAATCATTTACACCTGGCACACATAGCCGACCCTGGCAGCGCAATACACCATCTTACCCTTGGGAGAAAACGTCTACCTTCCGATCTTTGACGGATTCCTTTAACTTAGCTAGATTGGGATCCCTATCCTTCTTTTCCTTTACCTCAAAAACTAGGGATGATTCTGAACTACTCTGTACCCATACAGTACCTTCTGATGAATCGACTAAGCGAACACCTAGTCGGGAAAGCTGATGAACTTCCTGAGCTAACTTCTTCTTACCATCCTCAACATGAGCAACACTATGCATAGACATCCTACTGAAAGCATCATCCACTACATTAGGTTTACTCGAATGATGCAGTATGCTCTTGTAGTAGTCTTTTAACAACTCTAACCACCTTCTCTGATAGAGGTTTAGGTGTTTTTGAGAGAACACATACTACAGGCTCTTAGGGTCTGTGAACACATCAATGTGCATACCATACAAATAGCGCCTCCAAATCTTTAAGGCAAATACTACTACTGATAACTTAAGATCATGAGTAGGATAGTTTTTTTCATAGGGCTTAACCTGTCTAGAGGTGTAGGATATGACCTTGCCTCTCTGAATTGAAACATACCCTAAACCAACTTTGGAGGCATCAAAATATACCACAAACCCATCTGAACCATCTGGTAGGGTCAAAACTAGAGTTGTAGTGAGTCGAGTCTTCAACTCTTGAAAACTTTTTTCACAAGAATCTGACCACAAAAATTTGACTTTCTTCTGAGTCAATCTAGGCATAGGGGATGCAATATAGGAAAATCCCTCAACAAACCATCGGTAATAGCCATCTAAGCGCAAGAAACTCCTCATATCTGATAAACAGATGGGACTAGTCTAGTTTCTCACTTCTTCAGCCTTTTAGAAATCAACTCTAATAACATCACTGGAAAAGATATGGCCAAAAAAGGCTACTGACCTTCGCCAAAATTTATATTTACTAAATTTGTCAAATAGCTGATGGTTTCGGGAGTCTACAATACTATTCTGAGATAGTCTGCATGATCACGCTCACTGCAGAAGTATACAAGAATATCATCTACGAAAACTATGATGAACATGTCCAAGTACTGCTTGAACATATCGTTCATCAAGTCCATAAAGGTTGTTGGGGCATTGGTAAGACCAAAGGACATGACTAAGAATTCAAAGTGAACATACCGAGTTCTGAAAGTTATCTTTGAGATGTCATATTCTCTGACTCTAAGCTGATGATAGCCTGATTTGAGGTTTATCTTAGAAAAGTAACTAGCACTCTGAAATTGGTCAAAAAAGACATAGATTCTAGGAATTGGATACTTGTTCTTGACCGTGACTTTATTTAGTAGACGATAGTCAATACACATTCTGAGAGAACCATCTTTCTTATGCATGAATAAAATTGGTATGCCCTACGGGGACACACTAGGTTTGATAAATCCCTTATTTAGGAGATCTTTTAACTATTCTTTTAATTCTTTGAGTTCTTCTGGAGCCATTCTGTATGGTAGAATAGATATGGGATGAGTATCTGGAGGAAGGTCTATTCCAAAGTTATTTTCCCTTTCGGGAGAAACTCCAGGAAGATTTTCAAGAAAAACATCTGGTAATTCACATTCTACTGACACTGATTCAAGATTAGGGGGTTCAAAACTAGAGTCTTGGACTCGAACGAGATGGTAGACACATCTCTTAGATATCATTTTTCTTTCCCTTAGATAAGAAACAAGCTGACCCTTAAGTGCTGAAGTTCTACCCCTCCATTCTAGGATGGGCTCATTCAAAAACTGAAACTAGATAATTTTGTTTCTACAGTCGACTGAGGCATAGCAGGAATAAAGCCAATCCATGTCGAGAATGACATCAAAATTAGTCATCTCTAATTCGATTAAGTCTACTGAAGTGACTTCCTGAGATATCATAACCCGACAGTTTCTGTATACCCGTCGGGATATGATAGATTTACTTACTTGGGTAGAGACTCAGAAAGACTCTGCTAGAACTTTGGGACTGACTCCGAAATCAACGGCTATATATGGAGTAACTAAGGACAACGAAGCTCCTGGATCTAGAAAAGCATAAACATGTAAATGGAAAACTTGTAACGTACCAGTGACCACATCTGGAGAACTTCCCTGATCCTGTCGGGACTAAAAAGCATAGAGTCTATTTGGGCGTTGCCCACTGGTGGCACTGGAAGCTGCACCCTACTGATTCGGATGATTGGACTAAGCTGGGGGATGGTTATCTGACCCTGAGAACCTAACTAGGGACAATCTCTAACTCTATGGCCTGGCTTTCCATACTTGAAACACACACCATTGCCTAATCTACAGATACCCTGTGATTTCTACCATATTTCTGACAATAAGGATCGGTTCGGGCGTTTCTAACACTACCATGGGGTTTAAGGCCTGGTGCCCTATCTCTATTGCCGTCTTTAAATTTCGATATTGAAGCACTGGTTGAGGACAGAGCTGGATCTGAGGATTTTAGGTGGAACTGAGAATGATTCTCACCCTCTGACTAAGGCTGAGCGAAGTTTAAATTACTTGTTCTCGCTCTCTTATTCTCCCTCTTATTCTCTTTATTCTTAGCCTCTTCTATCTGTTGAGCATGGACCATGATCCTAGATCTGTCCATCTCCTTAATCAACATTGTAGTCCTACACTCCTTGACCACACTATTAAACACGCCAGACACATACTTACTCATCCTAAATCTGCTACTGCTACCACATGAGGGGCATATCTGGCTAATTGAGTAAACTTAAGAGAATATTCTTCTACCGTCATGTTGCCCTGCTTCAGATTTATATACTCTAAAACCTTTGTTTCCCTCAACTCCAATAGGAAGAACCTATCCAGAAAAGCAGTGGCAAACTCCTCCCATTCTATGGGCCCTACATCTGCAGTCCTTTCTGCTTTTTACTGTTTAAACCATGAGTGTTCCACATCCTATAATTGTTATATGGCCAACTCAGCGCTCTCAACATCCGTCACTCCCATAATGTCTTTAACTTTCTACACCTGATCAAGAAACTCCTGAGGGTCTTAACCTGACTTAAACCCAATGAAAGATAAAGGGTTCATTCGGGTGAAATCTTGAATTCTGGAAGAAGTAGTATTGGCCACTGGGTTAGCCAAAGTACCAGCTGGACATTTATTCTAGGCTTCCATAGAATGAGCTAGGGTGGTGAATACTGCTCTAAACTCAGCGTAAGAGACGTGTCTGTCCAGAGGATTTGGCTGAATGAGCTAGGGTTTTAGCTGGTCTCCCATTCCTCTTCCCTTAGTCCTCTTTGGAGGCATATTCTATAAACAGAAGAGAAATTTGGATTATACGGGAAGTTTAATTGGAGCTCATGCTTACTCGCACAACATGAATACTGAAAGAAGGGAAACTTTTCTTAAAACACCTCGCAGCCTCTTGTCCATAAGTATGGCGCGGTACATACCCATTCATAAGATTCAAATAGATGCGACTTTCAGACTTCCTAGGACTTTACTGAACCTTAGGCTCTGCTACCAAGTTTGTAACGCCCCGAGTCTGTACCCCAGACGCTACATAGTGCTCATAATCTTGTAAGACCACAATTTAATCCATGACTAGTACCTGCTGCAATAACTAAATAGTAATACTGCAAATATACAAAAATTAGGTAAAAAATATGCCATAAGGTTCAATACTACAGTAAAACTGAATACGATATAACAATACCAAAACTGAAATATCTATCTGAAAAATACTCTAGTCTGAAAAGCCTCTACTGCCTGAAATATAGAGTTGATGGGATAAGTCCCCAACTAACTTCGGACTACTAAAAAAAGTTGAACTACTAAAATATTTATCATGTCCTCGAACAAAGAGGACTCACCACTAACTCTATCATATAAATATCTGAACTGCTAAGTATGATCGGGAGCCCACGTATCTGAACCTATGATATAAAACATCATAGCGCAAAACAAAGGTATGAGCCAGTACTTTGAATGTACTGGTATGCAAAGTGAGGTAGGCTGAAATGCATAGTTTATATTCATGAACAATACTGACTGAATTACATGAATATAACTTAATGGGAGTACATACATGAAAACGTATACTGTAATCTGAGGTCGTGATAACACTAGATACTGAGTTTTAAATTTGATTACTGATATATGAGTTTTCTGGTAATGTGTAGCTGATAACAAAGGGACTGTATATAATAGTCTTGATCCTGTGGAACTATACTGAGTTTCGTTCTGAGCTGAGTGACTGTATTAGATAGTCCTGATTTTCTGTAGAACTAAACTAAGTTTTATACTAAGACTGGAACTAAACCTGAGACTGTGGGAGGTAATCATCTAACCGACATGCGTCTCTCTGAATTGCTTGGGGACCAACCTATAACCCCAGTTGAAGGGTGTCAGTATCGTGCCATGGGTAAAGAAAAAATGAGTCACCCTCATTTGGCAGGTTCTCTGAATGAGAATGATGGTACCCTCAATTGGCAGGTAGATCACCTTTAAGGATCACACCCTCTGCTGGCAGGTGATTCCCCATCTGTGGGTTCACTCGATGATGAATCCTAATCCTAACTGAATAGACACTAGACTGGATTCTTGATTGTTCTAGGATGGACTGAACTATTTCTGATCGTACTGTATAATAGAATTGAACTGAGTTCACTGGGTTTTATGGACTAATAGAATACTACTGAATTCTGTTAACTAACTGAATTCTACCGATCGTGATATGACTGATACTATCATGTGACTGACCATGGCTCTAGGTAAACAGCTAAATTATCGAGTATTGGATATCCCCAGGACTCGATAGCATAAATTATACGACATGGCATAATCTTAAAATATGATAATTAACTACTTAATGATCATTCATTCATTGGGACATTCTAGCAAACACTTGCATGCCATGAACTTGAATACATGCTAACATGATATAATTTCATTATTTAATTCTCATGAACAACTCATCAAACACTTGGAAGGCATTGTATATGCACATAGTACTAATCAACACTTGAGCATCACAATTATAAGGCTTTAAGATGAATTCACATGATACTACATACATAATAGTTGTTTTTACATAAATCTTGTGCTTAATCATGGAATAAAAATCTAATCAACATTATAATCATGAATACTCTTGAATCCAAATCATAAAAAGCATGAAATCAAGCTACTTGAAGTTTAAAAGAGTTTCTTTGACTCCAAGGGTGGAAGGAACCCTTGGATGAACACTTAACATACCTTGGTTGCTAAATTCTTGAAGAAAAATGCTGGAAATCTTGAGCCTTGGCCTTGAAATTAAATCACCTAGGGTTCTTGTTCTTGAGAAATTTGAGAGAAAGTAAGTATATTTTCCTCAATAAAGGCTGAATCTCGTGTTTTAGGGCTGAATAGGGGTGGGTAAAAAACCCAAATACCCCTAAGGACTCAGCTTTTAATGACTGAAAATAAGACTATCAACGAACAGAACGACGCGCCACATCGCTTGCATCGACGTGATAGCCAATACGCCACATCGAGTCTGTGCCGGTTCACTAGAAATTGCCACTGGGAGCCAAGAAAAAATATTGATCGATGCGATGGCTGATGCACCATGCCGAGATCACGTCGATACACTATTTTGGATTCCTAAACGTGGTTTAAACGAGGTCCAAAAAATCTAAAACTCGTTCGGGAACACCTACTGACATTCCTGATCATGAGTCAATCTAAAGATTGTTACTTTAAGGTCATGAGAGTCGTGAAATAGATTTTCCAACTTACGAAGGCCAAAATAATACTAAGTCCGAATACTTAGCTAGAATATTTAAGTCTGGGACCCCTTAGCAAGCTTAAATTACTGAGTTGAGCATAGGATTTTGTAGGGTCTTACACAAAAAGTCCATTTACTTGCACAAAGCACTCAGGCTAGGGTTTCATCAGACTTCCTCAATATTCTACTTCTATCACTGAAAATAAGATAAATTTCTTGTCTCCTATGATATTACATTGTGATACTAACAAAGAAAAGTGAATTGGTACTTAGACTATTCTTGAAAGTTGTGTAAAACTCAAAAATCTTGTTTGTAGGAGCCTAGAATTATCCAAAATTGAAATTGTGGCATTGTTCTTGAATTAAAAAATTATGATCATGCCCTAAATGGAAGTAGGAGTTGAAAACATTGATGTATATCCAATATTTTGGTGCAATACCTATGCTTTTAAACATAATAAATGTTGTTGAGTGCAAATTAGAGTTAAATATGCTAAATACACTATATAGGGATGAAAAATTTAAGAAAATGTAAAGTACCATCAGAAGGGTACCTACGATGGAACTTAAGACACCATGTAACTAGAACTTACAGGACGTAAGTACCTTCGCAGGTGTCAGACCTGAAGCCCTGAAGTCTTAGGGCTTAGTCTGACACTTACCCGTAAGTGGCACTTAAGATCCTGTAATTGGGGTCATAAGTTCCCTACCCTAAGAGTTTTGATTTTCTTTCAAACATATTTTTGTTCCTATCTACTGTTTCACACACTAATAACTACTTTTTCCAGTACCATGTCACCCAAGGCAGCCCAGAAGAAAGAAGTCCTATTGAGGCTTTGGGATGAGTCCCTTTAGTGTAGTATCTTATTAGAGGAGTACTCGAATTCCCAGGATAAACCAGAGGCCCCACCGACTAGGGATCAGAGATAGGCTATAGCTACAGTAGTCATTATAGCCACATTGCGCATTCAGGGCACCAAACCTGCCCCAGCACAAACTCAACCGATCACTCAGTCTGCATTGATATACGTTGGGGTCCAAACAACCACATCTAGACTAGTTCCTAGGCTGAGGATTAAGGTGGCCCGGACTTTAGGGGATGCCTTAGAGTCCTAGCGAGTAGCAAGAGAATACAAGCGATTTCGGATAGTGCCGATACTAGAAGCAGAAGCAACATCCTTTGGTGCAGGATCTAATAAAGTGGAAACACGAATCTTATTTACCCCCGAAGCGACCTTTGGAGGACAATCCCAATATAGATGACTAGTTTGACCATATTTAAAACACTTATTCCTCCCCTCTACATAAAACCCATGATGCACATGCCCGCAGAATCTATAAGAAGGATATAATAAAGCAAACTGATCCCCACCATCTTGAGATTGGGCACCCTATGCCCTACACCCACTATCATATTGGGAATGATAATCACCCGACAACTTCAGAAAAAGAGCACTAGCCATAGAGTAGGAACCTGAACTCACCCACTTCTTCTTAGACCATTACCACTATCTCTACCACTTTGCTATTGAACTCCATCCTAATCAGAAAATCTAAACTTCTTATTCTATCTTTCCCCAATCTCTATTTGCTTCTTCTTTTCTTCCTTAACCTACTGCATATACACAACCAATCTAAAGATGTCCATATCCTTGTTCATCAAGGTAGCCTTACTCACTAGAATCAGATCATGGGACAATCCAGAAGTGAATTTCCTTATTCTAGCCATCATGCTAGACACTAGCTCGGGAGCATAACGGGATGACTGATGGAATTTTAGGGCATACTCTTTGACTAACATCCTGTCTTACTTCAGATTGACAAACTCTTTTGCTTTTGATCCCTTAAATCCTAAGGTAAGAAGCGGTCCATAAAATCACTATATAAATTATCCTATAGTACAGATTTAGCATCATCTCCCCTAGACTGTTCCCATGTCTCAGAACATTGGTAAGCTACATCCTTCAGTTAGTAGGCAGCAAATCCTATACCCTCCACATTAGTAGTATGTATAATATGGAATATCTTCTCTATCTCATTAATGAAACCTTGAGTATTCTCTTCAACCTTAACACCAGTAAACACAAAAGGGCTCAACCTCATAAACTGGCCAACCCTTGTGGCCTCAGAAGATAGAGTAATAGAAGTTATATGCTCAGACTGAGAAGCTACAAATGAGCCAATATATGAATAGACTAACAAAATTATGCATTCAACACATTAGCCTAAGGAACTCGAGAAGGACTAAAGGGTACTGGTGGAACTCCAAGAGAGCAATTAAGAACTGGACCCCTAGACTAGTTTTGTACCCCATAAGCAGGGTATGTCCTATCAACATTGTCCATAAGTGGGATAGAGGAGTTTCTATAAGATTCAAATCATATGGGAGGCATAATCTGAAAAGGGAATAAATGAGAATTAGAGAGACTTAAGACCTTCGACTCTATAGCTTAAAATAGAACAACAAGAAAGGGAAACATTCCTAAATGTCTCATTGCCTCTCCCTTATAAGTATGGCATGCTACACACCAGTAAAAGAGACTTTACTTCACACAGCTTTGTTGGAAACCAATGACACCAAACCTAGGCTCTGACACCACCTTTGTCATGACACAAACCAGGGCCTAGCCATGACAGGAATCTCAAGTTCCACGTAGATCAGTGATTACCCCCTGTACCTAACCAAACCAAACACACCACATCCCAAGGAGGGATGAATTTTGAGAATATAACAAGATAAGAGAATATCAAATTAAAGACATTAAAATAAGTGTATAATCGAAACCAATAGATAATAGTATAAATGCCAATACCAATACCAATTCTAATACCAATATCGATATCACCCATGCCCAAAGTAGTTCGATAAAGCTTCTAATCAAAACCAAAGAATATCAAGTCGATACATACCGCCGACCATAGCCAAATCCATGAACAAAGAAATGGTAAAGTCATAAAGAAATCCATAGTATGAAATGGAATCCTCCAAAGTATGAAAGCTGACCACTTTAGTCTAACTCAACACTTGTCCCTGAATCTAAATCAATGAGCAGAAAGAATAGAAGTATGACCATTTCTGGCACTACATGGGGATACAACATCCTAAGATGGTTAGCCGGGTGAACGCTAGCATGTAACTCGGTGATAAGGATAACATAATGATATGATCAATAGTTTAAAACTCATTCAAATGCCGATGCACATAATCAAATGCATAAACATATATATATGTGTCATATGTCGGGATAGGGAACAAGGCTTAGCATGTTTTTCAAAATCTTAACCTGGATTATGTAGCTCAACCATCATATAATAGTACCCACGGTCTATATGATCCCCAGCTCTCACTCCTCATTTGGTCCCCAGTGTGTGTAACCGTACAAACCGAAGAATAATCTCATATATATGCACATGGGGGACTCAAACCTCCCAACATATACCAAGGTGACTTAAGATAACTATTATAAAATAATTTATGTGGGACTCAAACATCCCTAATAATGAAATAATAATAATAGGGACTTGAACCTCTCTGGTCACTTTGATCCCCACATCGAAAATTATGATTTCAAGTATTGGTCACTGGGACCTCCACTCTCATGACTCAGCTACACAACCCTTATTAAAGCCTAATTAAAACAATTGTCACACATTCCCATTCAATGAACCACACTACACTTTTAGGCATACATTGTTGGTATCGTCATACCAACTACACTTGCAAGGTAACACATCATGCCAAAACACTTTCTATTAACCTGGGGAAAACAACTCCATTTGTTCATTAATACACATTAGGGAACACCGACTCTCTTTGTTTATTAAATCATACCATTGTATTTTAAATACTTCTTTATAACATGCAATAGTTTAAGACTAGTTCAATTTATAAATTCCCATAGTTCCCATAACTAAAACCAATTTCACATTATGGGATTTGGGTTATAACCACTTCAAAACCACAAGTTTGGGAAAATCACAATTCCCTAGTTCATTAATCATACACATGAACCCACAAGTTCAAACCCATATTAAAAGCATAAAAATCATATGTATAAACCATGAGGAACATTGTTCAATTCATAACATTCAAGGTCCCCAACCTTTTTTCTGAAAACCAAAAAAATAATCTTATAAACAGTACTTTAAATCATATGCCTTAGCAAAGTTAAAAATGAGGTAAGAGTTACATGCCTAAAATAATAAGATATACGAAGAGAAACCATTCTTAAGAGCCCTAATTGATCAACCTCTTGAAACCCTAGCCTTAACTTGAAAAGAGAGTTTCAAAGAGAATTTGGGAGTGTTTTATTGGGAATGATGTGATAATAAAGTCCCAAGTAAGGCTTAAAGTTGTGGGGTCCAACCCTCAACTTAAAAGTTGAAA
The DNA here is from genome assembly GCF_002878395.1 of Capsicum annuum. NCBI lineage: Eukaryota > Viridiplantae > Streptophyta > Magnoliopsida > Solanales > Solanaceae > Capsicum > Capsicum annuum. Next base: position 141,900,147 of record NC_061119.1, read on the forward strand.
AAGTGATACCTTTGACAATGAGTGGACCCCTTGACTCGTAACCTCACCATACGACTCGTCACCATGAGTCGTAACCAAGGCAGTACCTCCAAGGAACCCTACACGATTATCTTTATGACTCAATGGCACCAATCGTAATGGGACCCTATGACTCATAGTGTCTAGTCATAGTTAACACCGAACATAAAATGGGACACACACTGGACACCATACAATTACACCTAATGACTCGTAACATCTCATTATCGCTATTAGTGCACCACTCATACACAGAGTAGAATCAAGCCTCAAACTTACTGGTTTGGGTATGACTCATCCCTATGAGTCATTAAGACATCCTATGACTCCGAGGGTCCAGTCATAACCAAGGAAGTGATCCTAAAGCTCAGGAAATTTTCAAGGGCCAAAATCTAGGGTATTTCACTATTAGTGATACCTAACTTACTATATTCTACATGTGTAATAGTTGATAGTTGGGTTGATTACGAGAAGCCTACTAAGTTAGAAGCCAGTCAGAACAAAAGCCTAGCATTCATTTCTGATTTTTTACAACCAAAGATTTTGAGTTCGGTTACTGTTTACAACTACAAACCCCTCATTTACTTTCAATATTGCCTATTGATTCCAGCAAATGAGAGATATAATTCCACATATTTCTTTGGAATTTGATCCCAACCTTGTTAGGTTACTATATTTTGCTTGGACTGCTTTAGCCTTATTTGGAGGCATAGCTTTGGGTGACATTAGTATCTAATTCACTTCTCCAACTATTGTTCGCAATCTAGGGTTTTATAGTGATAATAATGAGTCAACTCAAAAATGACATAAATATGCTCAAATTTCCTACATATAACAATAATCCATGGTATAATCCCTCCTCGACACCATTAAAATTGAATAGGCATATAGACATCAATAATATCATCTTAAAATTCCCTCTCTCAGGTATTACTTTCATGATAAAGGAATTTATTATTCAGAAAGTCCTATAATATCTTGTCAAGTACAATCACGGCCATCACAATAATAATAATGGCAATTAATGCACAAATAAGGCCTACAATGTCAAATGAAGCCTCCAATCGAGCATCACCATAAATATATTTTATCAAGTTAACAATAATATGCAAATAAGCCCCCAAACGGGTACACGAGGATAATAATAAAAGTTTTGAAATACTAAACCCTCAACTAAATTCCCTAACCCATAGCATGTTACTAGAAAATTAATTATGCAACCCAATTTAATGAAAGTTAAGTCATAACCTACATCAAAAAGCCAAAAATCTAATCCTAAGCCTTTAACGTGGAGCATTTCCTTCATGAACAATCACAACATGAGCTAAAACTATCAAAAACATAATTTATGCATCAAAAAGTAGCTAATGATACGCGTATTAGCTATATTTAGATGAGGTTCAAAATTAGGTCCAAAAATACTATCGAAAATGAAAAAAGTAAAACCATAATTTTATTTTAAAAACAAGTTTCCCTAGTCAAGGAGTATATATTTGAAAACCAAAGTGAAAGTCTATATTTGAAAACCAAAGTGAAAATAAGTTGAAATCGGTGTTCAAATTGATGAAAAACCATCTTAAGAGTTTACCAAAAAAATCCCCAAATTCTTGTTTGAAAACAAGATTAGAAGGTGTTTTTGAAGAAATAATCAATGAAAATTATTGAAGCTTACCCAAACATAAATGTTGAAGAAAGCCCTAAAAATTGCCCCTTCCTGAAGCTCCAAGGTGCAAAAATGTTGAAAATCACAAAAAATGGAGTACTTATACTATTATGTGAACATTGCCTCACGAACACGGTCAACCCTTCACATATGCAAGGGTCAATAATGACCAAGCAAATTAAACTCCCTTCGCGATCGTGGACAACCTCTCACATTCACAAAAGTTGATGACCCGAACCTATCGTATTCACAATGGTATGATCATATTCTTGATGTAAGGGAAACCCGACTCAAACCTAATAACCCTTTGAGATCACAACCGCCTCCTCAAAATAGCGATGAAGGATTTTATTCTTCTCCATATTTGCAGCCAGGGGCCTGCATTTGCGAAGAAGAAAGCCTAATGTGCTAGATATCAGCAACATGGCTAATTTTTGCATGTTTTAAATCGGGATTCATGCAGAACCCTACATAAATAAATCATATATTCTACTTGGAAATTTTTATGCTCCAAACTAATGAAAATGTTGAATTTTCAAAAAAAGGTTGTTTATAAAAAAATTTCCCTCAGGACCCATTTAAGGATTATTTCACATATTTTAGAGCGATGGATCGAAATACAAATGAAGGCTCTAACACCAAACCAACCCCACTATAACCCAAAATCAACATTCCAGATCTAATGAAATTGTCCAAAATTTTCGACTAGCACTTAAAACACAAAATGTCGATCAAAGTCAAACTAGTGGCTTTTCAAACCTCAAATAGTATCAAACTCTCCTACATCACTCTTGAATGCATTAGGGATCGTGCCAACCATTCCTATAACTCACACATAACATGCAATAACTATGGGGAATGACAAAATGGTACAAACACATAAAAAAGGAAAGAACACAATTATAGCTATTACATTATCCATTACTACAATACTAGTTCATCCTTGTCTAAATAATAAATAAAGTACCTAAAGAGGAAAAAATTTTAGGGGTACCAATACCTCATATCAGACTCGACCTCTCTAATGTGCTATAGAAATATAGCACTTTCGATGCTTACAATGAGAAAAAGATGTAAGTTCCTGAGGTTATTTTGTTAGATATAATGCTTTTTGGGTATGTTTTGCAGGAAATTGTGTTTTGGATGATAAGTTCATGAAAAGGGTAAAAAAGGTGTATTTGGATATGTTTGGAGCAATTATGGATGTTTGGGACACTTTTCAACTTGATTGTGATCAAATTATGCTCGAGAATAAAAGAAAAAATTACTACCAGCACCTACTAAGTTAACTTACAGAATGCATGTAGGACCTACGGACCACAAGTAGGCAAAGCAAGTGCTAGAAGTCCAAAATCCCAAGAGCTGAACATGCAGGATTTTTTCCATCTAGTATCTGCAGTTTGTACCAGCATCCAGTGTTAGGATTGTAGGTACTACTTGTGCCCAGGGCCAGACCGCAGGTACAGACCACATATGGCCATCGACCAACTTCTGATATTCGCAAATAACTTATCAATTTTGTATGCAAAGTATCATATTGGTTCAACAAAGCATGATACGCCTACATAGATGAGAAGCCACACCTACACTGCTTACAATTAAAGTCAATATAGTTACTTGCTTAAGATTACTACACAAAAACACCCTATTTACTTTTCTTGTTCTGCCCGTTGACTACAACTGCTGAGATCAGCAAAGACACGTATTCCCTTGGGATTCAAACGCAACCTATATTACATTACTATATTCTTATAGCAACTGTATCATCATCTAATAGAAGGTTTTTTTGTACATCAAAAAAATTTTGGTGCTGTTACCGAGGACCACGATGTTGATTTATGATTTGAAGTTGTTGTAGTTTTTGGGTTTTTCCTTTTGTTCTTAGTTGGGAATATGTTGATGTATGCCTAGCACACGGAATCCCTTAATCCCACTAAATCTGAATGTATAGAGTATCCTACAAATACCTGGTAAGATGTCTAAGCATAAAAGAGATGAACCTCCTGAAGGGGTTCGTGGTGTTATACCTCCCCCTACTCCTGAAAAAGTATAGGATATCATTGATCGATAGATTGGTGAGATATTATCTCAATATGAAGCCAAGAGGAGGGAAACAGAGGAAGCTCAGCGAGTATCTAGGAAGGCAGAGCTAGCTGAGCTGAGATAAGCAGTAGACCGTCGAGCAGCACTCAATGAAAACCAAAACAGAGCTAAAGGTGACCATGTTCAAGTAATCCCAGTATATCAGTATATGCAGCCATATATATAGGATGAAGAAGACTTGGGATATGTTGAGCCAACAGAGACTGGAGCCATAGTTCCTCCTGTTTTGCCCCTAGGCATCAAGTTTGATATTATGAGAGAAATGATCTAACTCTTAAATCTGAAGTGTGTGTTTGCAGTTTTGCCTACAGATGACGTAATCGTCCACCTTTCCAATATCCTTGGGATCTTCAGTTTGTATACAAATCTAAGGTGAATCAGTAAGCACTTAGAATAAGGCAATTCCCTTTCTCACTTACAGGGTAAGCGTCTTTATGGTTAGGGGAATTGCCAAGAGGATCTATCACTACATGGAATGAGTTGCATAAGCTATTCTTGAATAGGTTCTTTCCTCTATCTAGAATGTATAGCTTAAGGATGAGATTTATAATTTTAGGCAGCTGCAATCAGAGTCTATGTATGAGGCATGGTTCAGGTTTAATAACCTGAGTATGGCGCCTAATAATTGATTGTCAGGGACGAGCTTATTAGAGATATTCTACAGAGCCCTGGCCATCTGCTCCAGAGCCATGGAAGACACCATATATGGAGGAGATTTTATGAGACTACACTAAAAGGCAGGTTTGGAGATGTTATATTAGATCTCTCTCACTAACTGACGGTGGCCAACTTAGGAGGTTAAGAGAGGATCTGGCATTTATGTTATTGGTGCCTCTTGCAACAAAAAAGTAGTTGATGACACAGTACTATAAGAGATTGCGTTGCTAAGAACTAATTTTGGGGTAATATCAAAGAAGCTTGCAGTAGCGACTTTCAAAAAGAAAAATGCAGTAGCAAAATAGAGGTCAGCTTCCAAAGCGTACGAGTAAGAATTGTAGGAGGAAGTGAATTATCTGGATCGTTATTTGGCGGGTTTTTAAGCCCAAGGGCAAGGAAACAAAGATTGGAACTACTATGACAGATATAGATATTGTAGAAGAGAGGGAGATGGTGACTGGAGCAAAAAGAATGACTATATAGAGAAGGGAGATAGATACATTCCACCTGGCAAACAAGATGCAGAATCTAAAATGGAAGAGATGTTGGCTAAGCTAATGAAGGGTCAGAAAAATCAAGAGATCAGCCTTAAGGAAATTAAGGCTGACATTTCAGGATTGACCCAGAAGGTCAAGTCACATGCCACTGCTATCAAGCAGATGGAACATTAGTTTGGGCAAATATCATCAACTTTGAACCAGAGGCAGCTAGATACTCTTTTGAGCAACTCGATGCAAAATCTAAATAACGATGGTCACGTACTTGCTATTACCATAAGAAGTGGTATTGCTACTATAGATCCCCCACGACCTGCTACAGAAGCTATTGATAATGAGACACATATTATTGAGTTTAAGAAGGTAACAAGTGATAAAGCTAAAGCTTTTGAAGACAAAGGTAAGGGTCCGGTCATTGAGCCAAAAATCAACTATATTCCAAGACCACCCTTACCTTATCCTCAGAGACTGAGGCAGAATAAAGAAGAAAGTAAGTTCAAGCAATTCATTAATATGCTGATTGAGCTTGAACATACCACTTCTAGAGGAGTTGGACAAAGATCCTGGATATGCTAGGTTAATGAAATAGTTGGTCACAAGGAAGAAATGAGAGATATTTGAGGATGTTGATGGTATACACCACTGCAGTTCACTTATAACAAGGTCTTTGGAACAGAAAAAGGGTGTTCCCGGTGCATTCATAATACCATATACTATTGGGTCATCCTAACTTGGCAGAGCCTTATGTAATTTAAGAAGCAGCATTAATTTGATGTAGTTGTTTGTATTCAATCAATTGGGATTGAACCCTCTAAAATGACTTCGATACGGCTATTGATGGACGATCGCACAGTGAGAAAGCCTGTGGGGATCTCTTTTGATATTATTGTGAAGGTAGATAACTTCATCTTTTTGGCTAACTTTGTCATCCTGGACTATGAGGTTGACACTAAGATGCCCATTATATTGGGAAGACTGTTTATAGCCACAGAAAAAGCTATGGTTAATACCGAGGCTATATTCAACATCCAAAAGTCAAAGAAGAAACCAATCGACATGAGGGTAATGTCGGTGATTGATTGTATTAGTGACCCTAGAGGATATTTCTATGGGTATCTTGATGAATTTTGAGTAGTCAAGATACCCGCATCGTGCTGCAATGTTAAATCAAGCACTGCATAGGAGGAAACTAATAACCTTGTTGGTGAAGTGTGAGTAACCAACATAGCCACATTGTGCCGCGATGTTAAATCAAATGTTGAGTGGGAGGCAACCCACTAATTTTAATGTTCACATTTTTGTTATTTTTTTGTAGGTTTTTAGCTTATAGACTTACCAAATATATGGTAAAGTATTGTTACATTCATCGATATCTAGGTAAGGGGATGTGTGATCAACCCACTATGGTCACAGTCCCACACGGTAAGTTGAGTAATAAGCCAAAAAGTTGAAATTTTGAGGATGAACAAAATATGTAAGGTTGTGGACTTTGGCATCTATTTTTACTTTTGGGACCTCAATCTTAGGTTACGATACCATTATTAGTTGGAAATATATCGAAACACCAAGACCGGACTGCAAGAAAGTGGGCCAAAAGTTTTAGCCCGGCACATGCACCCAACACCTGCCGGCCAAAGGTAGCACCTACACCCACAGCCTTTATAATCAATATATCACCGTATGAAGCTCACAAATATTGTTACATAATCACACACCATGAATTAGAGATCATAACAACACAATATTCTCAACAATGAATCAAAACAAGAGCTAAGATAAGGCTAATTCGCATCTTCAACTTTATGTTCTTACTCTTGAATTATTCAAATTAAACTTTGTACCTTACAAACAAGTTATTCCACTCATAATTACATATTTAAACCATTTTGACACAAATCAAACACATTAGAATTCAACGAAGCCAACTAGACACACAACTAGCTCAAGCTAGTAAAACTAGTTTTTCGGGTTGAACTCTAAATGACTCAATTAAGTACAAACTTGTTTGAAAACTACTTTGAACATTGTCATCACATACTTGGATACTTAAATGCTTATTTATATCACTATGAACACGTTAAGCACACGAATTACTCTTAAAATAAGGCTAAATAAGCTAGAATAATGATACTGAAGTGTATAAAACCACCTCAGATCATGGGCACAAGGATGAAAGGAGTATCCTTGTACATAATCCCACATATCTTGTTAGATTATTTGAATACAAAAGCTTAAACTTTGAATTCCTAACGATGTTCTTGAAGCTTCTTCTTGAAGTTCTTAATCTAAAAACTTGAATTCTTAGTTATCTTGAAAAAAGAATGGTGAAACTTGGGATTTCTTGGACTCAAGGTTGAAGCTTTAGGGTTTTCTTAGAGAGAAATTGGTGAATAACGAGTGTAATATGCTTAGAATAAGGTTAAATAGTCTGTTTTCACGAATTAGCGTGAGAGTAATTGACCTAAATATCCTTATAAAATTTAAAATTATGAATGGAATCCGATTTTTCTCCTCGACGTGATGCGGTGCTATTACGTTGCATTACTAGAAATGGACGTGCAAATTTGCACTTCACCGCAACGTGGTGCTATTGCGTTGCGTCACTAAAAATAGATGAGTGCAAATTTACACTTCACCGCAATGTGTTACCTATTCCATCGTGTTTTTTAGTGCTACACGGGCCAATTGTATGAGCTACTGGAAAGGAAGATTGTGATTTAGGGGATCACCGCGATGCGATATAATCGCGGTAAGTTACTGCCTCACACAAAAAATGTCATAACTTCTCACCTGGGTATCAGATTAAGGTAAAATTGGTATCGTTGGAAAGCTAACTCAATTATCTATAATTTGGTGGGTCTTGAGCTGGATAATTCTATATACATCACTATTTATACACTTTCAAAGTTGATCCTTGTAGAATTGAACACCAAACTTTGGATGAATCTAAGGTTCTTGGCTCAACTTGGCTCTAAGTAATTTCTATGAACATTTTTCACCTACCAAACACTTCACACACTAGGAGCTGAACTAAACTAGGAAAAGTATGGGGAATTACAACTCCCAAATTGAGTAACCCTGCGTCCACTACAACGATTTCTTCGAGAACCTTTAGTACCACCCCTACCACTCTGTGAACCACCTTTAACAGTAGAAATAGTGTAGGATAAAGCTAAAACTAAAAACTTTGTTGCATACATTGATGATAGTCCCTTGCCATATGACCAAAAACCAGAATGACCTCCCTTTTGACCTTTGGCTTCTTAAAACCATAGTAACCACAGATCTACTATTTAAACCTTGTAAAGCTACCTGAACTAGTCTACCATAATAGCCTTGAACAATCCTCCCAGAGAACCCTCTACCTCGAGATGCATATCCACTGAACTCACTCTATCAATAGATCTTCTTAACACCACCACCACCCTGAGTACCCTGACAAATTGACTCAATCAAATTAGTATGATCTACATTACTCTAAAAAAATTCTCTTGAACTAACCATCTGGGTTGTAGCTAATTGATAATAACTAGCCAGTCTATTGACAAACCTCTTCATCCTCTCTAACTTGATGGAGATACTATAGTGGCATATTTAGATAGCACATGAAAACGTACCTCACACTCTACTATATTCATGGATCCCTGCTCAAGGTGATCAAACTTATCTCTCATCTTATCCCCAAAACTTTAAGGAACGAACCTCTCTAGAAAAGCCTCAAAAAATTTGGCCCATGTTAAAGTAGGTGAACTGAATAGCCTACAACTAGCGAGAGACCTCCACCACTGTCTGGACGCATCAGTTTACTACTAATTAGTATATGCAACTCCATCAGACTCAACAGATCCAAGCTTATGCAACCTCTCTTGACTGTAAGGAGAAAACTCATATACGTATCTCTAACAACACCACTAAACATAAGAGGAGTCATGTGAATGAATCTCTCAAATCTTTTATTATTATCAAAAGTCATCACAGAACCAGAAGCAATAGAAGAAATAGAGAGTCTAGTAAGTAGTGAATCAACACGAAGGGTTATAACAAAAGATAGCCCATGAGGTCAAAAAAACCATAATTATGAGCCTAGCCTACCCTGATATCGAAATACCTCTTGTAGTTTGAGAACTACCTAACACACCAAATGGAACACCTATCTTGGAGACACCATCCAAATGACCCAATAAACAAATTGATAAATCATGTACCATTGGGGTATCAGCTGAATCCTGGGAACCTGAGAAGGTCCCACATTATTTATCTGATAATCATCCTTAGAATAGTCAATATTATGCTTGAGAGATTTTTTCCTAGCATGTCCTCTAGCTGGAACAGCTCTTCATGCCCGATCTTTACCTCCGGTCTAGTCGCGACCCCTGTCTTGCCTTCTAACTGAGGCTTTAACAATAAATATTGGCTTAGTGTCCTTAATATCTTTAGATCTAGTCCTCATTATCTATACAGGAAAGAAAGGAACACAAGTTTAGAACATTGGGTACAAATAACCCGCATGATAAGGAATCAAATTAGTGAAGTTTTTTCTAAAGATGTCTTACAGTCTCTCAAAGATGGATACAGACGTCTCTATATCGATCCGTGAAACTCTATTAGACATCCTAATCTTTCACTTATGATATCGGTGAACATAGCACTATGATACCAATTTGTCACAACCTAAATTTGAGATCATGACGGCACCTACTTTGGAACTAGCCTTAGTGGGTAAGCCAAATCCCACACAAAAAAAGTTGAAATATGAATCTAACAACATACATAAATCCTAGAAACAGTGTCATAAGTAGGAAAAGCATCTAATACATAGTATGAAACTGAAAATATAAAAGTTGTCTTCGAATACTAATAAAGACAAGATAAAAAAAGATGGAGGCTGAAACATAACTCTGAATGGGGAGCTCACCTGGTAGGATAGTGTCCATTATGACTCAAGTATATTTACATATTATAATTATTTAAGTTAATACAATATGATAGTAGTAATATTTATTTAATTTTTGATATTGTTGTTTTATTAGTATTATTATTGTTAAATTAATGTTTTTCTAATAATAAAATAATAATAGTATTGTTATATTTTGCATTGATTCCCCAACATGTATGCCCTCTTAAACGGGTTTGGACCCTCTATAGTGGAGGATCTTTCCATAATTTTCAATACACTCTTGAATAAAGCTACGTGTTCAATAGAAAGTTATTGTCACCTTGAATTTTAATGGATACTTTACTTCCTAATTTGTTTTCTTCCTTTCACTAAAGAATGTCTCACTTTATTTCCATCTATCAAGATTACAATAAAAATTGTGATTTTAATTTTATTACTTACTTTCAATATTTTTTTTTTTATTTTGTCATACACAGGAGTATTATAGTATGCAAGGAAAAAACTGATCGAGCTTTTTATAAATACAGTATATGCATAGAGAATTTAATTGGATAGTGAAATTCACATAGATAAAAAATTTCATTGGATAGTGAAATTTTTGAAGAAGAAGAAGAAGAATAAAAAGATTTTTTGTCTTATTAATTGAGATTGCAACCAAGCAATTCAAAATCAAATTCACATTACCAAATTCTTTATCTTCATCGACAAGAGAGTTTTGAAAATCAAATTTTTACCCTAACCCCAAGTTTTTTTATCCTTGAAGAGTACAATTTAAATTATAATTGTTATTGTAATACAAAAATGAATTGAGTATATTAATATTAAAAAATAATATTTTATAAAATGAATGATAATGAAGAAGCAGTGTAACGGTGAAGTCTATGAGGTGTTGGGGAAGTAAGGTTATGAATAAATTTTCAAGCTTACAGAGAATAGACAAATAGGTAATAATCCAAACTATTCTTTTTGTGAACACATGATTTTATTTAAAAAGTACATTAAGAATTACTGAAGGATACTGGGGTAGTTTGTAAAATAGACACTTTCAAAACTTATTTAGGCATTTAGACACAAGTCTTAAAAAATTAGGTGTTTAGACACTAAAATGACATCATCACTTCTTACATACAAACCTAGCACACAAGTTTTAAACTTTACATTTTAGTCCCCCACTTCATCCATTTAATATTTAATATTTTTTTACCAGTTTTTATATTTCCACCATTTTTTCATATATCACTATTTTAATTAAAAAGATTGTTCAAGAAGCCACCAGTAAGAGCTCCCTTTTCACCAATAATTTTCAATTTCGGCTACTTTTCTGATGAAAAATTGCTTATTACAATTGAAAATCTCCATTCTTGATCATTGCCTCCATTGTTGTTCCATCCTTTTTGAAAATTTTCAAAAAATATTTTTTTCACCATTTTTACTAGCTTGAAAAGCTTTTCAAATCTGCTCAATACCTAGTCATTAGATATATTTCAGTAGTTTAGAAGTCCTACACATACATTTGTCCTTCCCAGATCTAGGAGGGCATCGATTATATCCAAAATCAGTCCATTCACGTCTTTGTACGGATATTTTCATACCAGTCATTGACCAGCTATAGACTGATACCTTAATCTAGTATCGATTAGTGTAGTCTATTATGATAGTAGATGAGGTAATTGTCGTGGGTGGTAATTATATGGGTATGTGGGAGGAGGGTCTCAACTATTGAAAGTGGAAATCATCTAGCAAGGAGATAGTGCCCATCCCACTTCATTGCAATGGTTCATATAATGACATAGTTTGAAGCGTAATTGAGAGAAGAGAATTAGATTGTGATCCAAAGAATATTGTGATTAGATATGTAATGAATGGGAGGGGTAAATTACATCCCACATTTATAAATAATGATCGGTATGTGTCATTATACATGTCGGATGTTGCTGTCGATGCCTCTAGGCCATTATTGAGAATAAATATCATTCCGGGGTCTTCGACAATCCTACCACCACAGCTGGCAATCGACAAACATGATTTATTTGAATATGAGAGTTTGGATACTTATCCAATTAATTCGGAAGATAATTCAATGGAATTGGAAAATTCAGTTTTCTCTGAAGAAGTGGGAGAAGAGTGCAGATTGGGAGCACAAACCAACCAAACCTTCTCTGACGGAACTAATTTTCAGCTAAATCAAACATTTAGCAGCAAAAAGGAGCTAAAATTATTCCTGGACATAGAATCTATGAGAAATTCTTTTGATTATTCTACGTTAAAAAATTGCGGCAAATTCCTCAAGGTAAAATTCTTTGTAGTAGTTGCGCGTGAATGTTGCGGCCGAAGAAGTATAAATACACTGACAGATTTGTCATCTATAAATACGTTAGTGATCACAGTTGCAGCTTTGAATACGCCATGCAAATCCATAGGAAAATCACGTCTAAAGTCATTGTATTGCTCTGTGTGAATATGTATCGCAAAGAAAAGGGTCTGAACACTAGTAAGATTCAGAGGATCATTTTCAAGAACTTGAGAAGTAGACCAAACTATTAGAAATATTGGCTGGGGTGTGATTGCCAAGAAAATGGTTCGATAGACAGCAGAGCACGGGTATTCCTACCTGCCAGCTTTTTCATACATGATTGATGCTCTTAATG
>NC_061119.1:141915629-141951368 GCF_002878395.1 Capsicum annuum
GTATTCCTACCTGCCAGCTTTTTCATACATGATTGATGCTCTTAATGTTGGCACTACCTATTCCATCATGGTGAACAAGGTCGATTGTAGGTTTATGTACTACTTTTTAGCGTTGGGCCCTTGCATTAGGGTATTCGCCCACATGAGGAAGGTTATTGCGGTCAACGATACTCATTTATACAGTAAGTACTAGGGTGTGTTGCTAAGCGCGGTTCCACAGGATATCGAGAACCATATTTATCCCATTTCCTTTTGCGTCATTGACAAGGAGAACAATGTGTCGTGGAAGTTCTTCTTTGAGAGGATGAAGTCTATTCTGGTCGATGGACCAGATTTGTGCTTTATCTCCAATAGGCACAAGAGCATTGTCAACGGCATCGCGAGGGCTTACAACCATAATCATCACGGGTACTGTATGAAGAACCTAGGTGAAAATATCTGGGTAAATTACCACTGCGGAGAACACTTTTATCTATTCTACAATACGACAAAGGCATATTCTCTCAAGGAGTTTAGCGACCATTTTGAGGAATTCAAGAACTACTGTCCTAAGGTAGCCTTTTTCCTCGAGCATGAGCTTGGTTTTGAAAAAAAAAGCAGGGTATATTTCCCCGGCAATAGGTTTGACGTGATGACCACAAATATTATTGAGTCGATGAACTCTATGTTGATTGTCGAAAGGGAGTACCCCATTGCATCCATATTCAATTCAATTGCTAAGAGGTTTGGTGATATATTCAAGGAGAGGTGTGCCTATGTCCTCAAATATAACGATAACAAATTTATGCCCACCGTTAAAAAGATCTTAAGGAACAATATGAGCGAGGGGTACTCCTTCTATGTGAAAAATATAAGCGGGGACAAAAGGCAATTCACAGTGTTTGGCAGTGGCTATATGACCAAAGTCGGCCTACTGGAAAGGTCGTGTTCTTGCAGGAAGTTTGAGTTAGTCAAAATACCATACGATCACGCGATGGCCACTTTGTGATTCAAGCACGGTGATGATTATGGTTTAAGATTCTATGATTACTCTTCGCCCGTGTATAAAGTGAAAGAGTACCTCTTTGCGTATTCGAAATCAATTAATGTTGTCCCTTTTGAGTCCGAATGGCGGTGCCACAAGAATTGCTAGACGTGAACATTATTCCACCTCTTGTGGTCACCAAGCTCGAAAGAAAGAAAAGAAAATATGTTAAGGGCATGGGCGAGACTTTCAAGTCAAATAGGAGGAACAAGTGTTTACTGTGCAAGAGATCCGGGCACAAGAGAACCACTTTTAACAACAACAAATCGTAGTTAGACTTGTATGAATTTGTGTTTTTGTTATTCATGGTAGTGTATGCATTTTGACAACTCTTCAGTGGTCTGATTAATGCCAGTCTTATCAATTTTACTCTATGTCTATTATCGACCTTTTAAGGTATTTCATATATTGTGTGTCAGGTCTATTGCTAGTATTCTTTATATACCACATAGTTTATTATCGATCCCATGTAAAGTCTATTAAAAATGCTAAATATTCAAAGGGATAGATGAACAGTTGAGCATTTATTACACATCAAAAAAGATGTTGCATGTCCACTCACACCTTGCGTCGATTAGGTATACTCTACCTCTTCAATTTCCACCAATTCACTCGTCTACCTACCACTTGACGGGAAGACCAAGGGGTTTTATTTTGGCCTATATAAATACCCATCTACTATACCCAAAATTCATCTTCATTAACACATAAAATAGATTAAATCGATAAGATATCAGGCATTCCATTGAGACCAAGAAGGAGGGTCCAGCGTAACTACGACCTTCTCCTTCTCTGCAGTGACCTAAACCATCTCTTTTATGGTTTAGAACAGGATAGGGATCACTTCCACCGAAACTCCGGCATATCTCTCATTTTTTACGGGCGATTGTGGAGCGGCTCAACATAGACCCCAAGGAGATGATCATCCCCCCATCATCCCCTTAGATTGGGTTTTAATTTCTATTTTTTTTTAATTTAGAGCTCATTGCAATGAGAAGCTTTCGTGGTTAGAATATGTTAGATGAAAGCTTCTTTATTTTGTTGTTTTTGCTCGTCTTTTGTTGTACATATGGTTCTACACCATTGCAGTGAAGTATGAATGGAGTATCTTTTGTTTCATACATTTGTCTCCTCTTTAATTTTATAATTTTATTCTTGTTTGAATTTTTACAATTCCCCCTGTTAGAAGATGAATCAAACAGTTGTGAGATATAAAAATTCATTCATATATGATAATGGAAAATGAATCTGGTCTATCCGGAGTTATTTTATTGTAAATATGGTGCTAAACCATTGCAATGAACTTATGAATGAAGTATTTTAATGTTTCCTGCATTTGTCTTGACTTTGAGTTTACAATTTTCTTTTTTTTTGAATTTTTGCAATTTACCCTGTTAGAAGATGAACGAGATAGTTGTTTGATGTCAAAATTAATTTATATATGTAAATGGAAAATGAATCTGATCTATCAGCGATTATGTTGATTTATACAAAATTAAATGCAAAGTTGGTGTGGTTTATTATATACGGAGCTCAATATCTATGCGCGAACATCTACGTAATCGATGTGTTCCACTATGAGGTTCATCTATTGTGTCCAGTGTATATCATAGACTGTAAGCCTTGTCAATAATATACCGTATTGGTTTATTTCCCTTAGTAACATATTTGGAAAAAAAAGAAAATAATTAATTAATCAAAGAATAAATACTTTAATTTTATTCCATTAAAGGATCTTAAACACGTCATGAAATCGTATGAGAGTCCACGTAAATTGTAAAAGGTGATCAAGGATGTGTGAGGATGGACTGCGGATGAACAAATGAATTCCTCACAACATACTTGTGCTTTGGTAAACATTGCCCCAAGGATGTTGGTTGTTCAACCACAACTCATCACCTCACACATCTTTGATTAATATTTTTAATTTACGTTGACTCTCATACAATCACATGACTTGTTTAGGCTCATTCGATTGCATAAAATTCAATTACTTATTATGTTATTAATTAAATAATCCTTTTCAATATATGTGTTAGTAATGGTCTATAAATATGTGTCCTAATCTAGTACATTTATCAATGAAGTTGTACACCATATATGCTAGACTATGCTTAGTTATGTACTCGACCTGATATAGTCTAGCATAGACTGTAAACTACTTCCACAATTAAATAACTAGACTATGATATTTAATCATAGACCATGACTAGAACATATTTTGAGAAGGATTAATTAATTAATAAAATAATAAATAATTGGATATTGTGCAATTAAATGAGCCTAAACAAGTCATATAATCGTATAAGACTCCACATAAATTGAAAATGGTGATCAAAGATGTGAGGTGATGAGTTGTGGTTGAACAAATGAATTATCCACAACATACTTGTGCTTTGGGTAAACATTGCCCCAAGCATGTTTTTTGTTCATCCACTATCCATCCTCATACATCTTTGATCACCTTATCCAATTTACGTGGACTCTCATATGATCACATGACTTGTTCAAGCTCCTTTAATTGCATAAAATCCAATTATTTATTATTTTATTGATTAAATAATCCTTCATTTTATTGATTAAATAATCCTTCTCAAAATATGTACTAGTTATGGTCTATGAATATGTAGCATCGTCTAGTGCGATTATTATGGAATTAGCTCTTAGTTTATGCTAGACGGTCTATCTATGCGGTGCATCATCTACCAAAAGCATGAGAAGGCATCGATTATAAATAAGGTCTATGAAACAAGTCCAGCAGTAACAAAAATCTAAATGTCAGATTTTTACAATGGTAATAAAGTACACATCAAATCACATCCAACGGTAATACCTTACTTTTTTCTTCTATAAAAGGAAAACTATTTTTGTGTTAACACTTTCATTTTTTTTTTGCTTTAATTTTTGTTAACAACTACAATGTCTCAAGCATCCCAAAAATCAAATGGAAAAGTATCCTACATATGTCATTGTGGCAAACCAGCTATTTTTAGGACGTCACGCGCCGATTGAAATCCAGGTCGAAAATTCATTAATTGTGCGGTTGAAAAGGATAATGGCGGATGTTCTTTTTTAAGTGGCTTGACAAAGACTCACCGACGAGCAGCCCATCGACATCAAATTTATGAAGTGATTCCAAGTTTCATATACTCCAAAGGCTTCGAGAATCTGAAGAAAATAGAGATCTACTCATGACATTGCTAAAAGAAGTCGAAGAGCAAAGGGATTATTTAAAAGGATTACTAAAAGAAGTCGAAATACAGAGGGATCAAGTAAAGCAAAGGTTGATTTTGGCCGAGGAAAAAGAGAAAAAACTAAAAAAATTATTCTATGGTTTGTTATTGTTGGCTTTCTGAAAAGGTGTAATAGGGATATAGGAAACTGAATAAATAGATGTACGATTTCTTAAATCAATCGTGGGTGTAATCTATAATTAATAGAGAATTATGTCTATGTCTTTTATCATCGACCTCTATAAACCATGATAGTTACTGTAAATATATGATTTACTCAATCGATAGTCTATTAAGTCTATAAATTATAGAGAACAACTTCTACAATGTTTTCAATCAATCACTATAAATTAGGACAATAGCTGAACTGGTAATGCAATGCAGCCAACTATTTAATCTAACGAGACAATGGAATAACTGAACATAATTTCATCAGTAAATATCATCATTGACATGCCAAATATATGTAATTCAATTATCCATAAAAAATAAATCACTAAAAATAACAAATCATTAATAAAATCCTTTGTTCCAAATTCACCAAACTACTTATTTTCTTGATTGAGTTCCGCAACAATGCTCATCACATCCACTTCTTTTTCTTCATGCTTTTTATCCTCTTCTTCAACTTCTTTTTTCTTATTTTCCTTCTCTTCTTCTGATGATGATTTCTTCTTTTCTTCAATGTTTTCAACCTCCTGTTCAACCACTAATCTTCGTCAACTGCCTTCTCATTTTGGTATTCTTCTTCTGATGATTTCTTTTCACCATCTTCTTTTGTTTTCTCCTCATTTTCTTCTTCTTCTTCAACTGTCATCTCCTCATCTTTTTCTTCTTCCTCTTCTTCTTCTTCTTCTTCTTCTTCTTTTTCTTCTTCTTCTTCTTCTTTCGCATCTTGTTCATCTGTTGCATTCTCCTCTTTCGTTTCTTCTTCTTTCTTCTGTAGTTCAACTTTTTCATCTGCTGCAGCAATGTCCATCACTGCGACTGCAAGTTCTTCAAGGTTTACTTTATGATGGCTACGAGGGGAACTGTCGAGGTGCACTGCATTATTTTAAAAGGATTACAAAAAATATGCAAGAAAATTAAATTAAAAGAGAAAAAAATAAATTAATTTACCTTTATCTTGTTTCTTCTTCTTATTCTTCTCGATTCTCCTAGGCCTCTCATCTCTAACAAAACAATCAATATCCAGTAGATTTTTCTCGAGCAAAGCAACACGCTCGCGCAGGTCATCGCCATTAGAAGCGTCTGGTGCAGTTTTGAGTCCACTTGAATCAGCATGATCACAAGCACGTGATGGACTTGGAACATAATGGTGGCAACCCAAATCTTCGTCTTCGTCCGCAACCTCTACTGATGAAGTCAGGATAGTCACGCCTTTTAGATACGCCTTCAACGCATCAATGGACGTATCTTTAACTTAGTCCGTGTATGGCTTAAATGTTCTCATGTATCTTTGCTCCATCTAACGGACAGTAGGGGTAAGGTACAGGTGCACAATCTACAAAAAATAAAAATAAATTACATGGCATTCACTAATATAATAATATTATTATCATATCGATCATAATAAGTATAATTTTACCTTTGTGTTATTTTTTTTATTTAAACATGTCGTCTTTCATTATATTATCGCACTTCAACATGTGGCATCTAAGAAGACGGGGAATGGATAGAGAAGAATCCAACGACTTACCGGTGTATCTTTCCAGATAAGGAAAGAAATCATATATCCAAACCTACAATCAATAGAAGCATAAGTAAATCTACAGTGTCTATGTATTATTACATAAATATGTAGGAGTCTATAATAAATCAATAATGTGGTAGATTATAATTACCAGAAATGCCCAGAAAAAGCCAAATAATGTGTACGATGCATTATTCCTCTTGACAAAAGCTTCTTTCTGCTTGGTCAGATCAGTCTTCTTTTTCAGATAGCTTAAGGTCAGCCCAAAGGACTCTTTTCCCCATGGATACCCCCCGGAGAATTCTAAATCTAGTGTCATCATGATGTGGTCTGAATCTACCTTCTTTGACGGGTCCTTTGCCAGCAGCATCGCATAGGGTTGTGCAAAAATTAAACCGACCGATAAATCGAACCGATAAAAATGCAATTGGGTTATTGGGTTAATGGTTTTTTATTGGTTTTATAAGAAAGTTTATTGGGTAAACGGTTCGATTTCATTTTTAGCTTATTGGGTTATCGATTAAATCGATAACCCAATAAGGATACACTAAGTTATTGTTTTATCCTTATTTATGTTATATACATATATATATATATATATATATATATATATGCACTACTTATTCACAATTCAGTGATTCACAAAGTATTAACCTATACAAGGCAACAAAGGCACAATATAAAGCTCGGGTATTATCGTATTGGAAAGCTTGAAGCATGTAGTAGTTTCCAACAATTAGGACTCAGTTTTTTTCCAAACTAACATTTTGTTAAAGTTTGAAGATTCTTGTAAACTAAAATGTATTGCGTAGGATTTTGGCGGTAACTAAGATTTCATTTTTGTATGTTAGTTGTTACTATTTCTATTTTAGGAAAAAGGCATCGTTTCCACCCCAAACTATACCCAAAAAGTCGAAGCCACACCTAAACTATACTAGTGACCTATTACACACCTAAACTATAAAAAAGTGAAACCATTTACACCCTGTCAGGCTACCACCACTTGCATGTGGTGTAGTGTTTTACATGCACTGCCACGTCAGCACCACGTTAGTAAGAAGTATCACTTTTTTATAGTTAAGGTGTGTAATAGGTCACTTATATAGTTTAGGTGTGGATTCGACTTTTCAACTATAGTTTGGGGTGGAAATGATGATTTTTCCCTTAATGTTTTTAGCCGTTTACTTTTGTTATTTAATAGGCTGGACGCGCCTAAAATAAGTGTAACACACGCGCCTTAGAATGGGGGGTTACGGGGAGGTAATAATATCACTTTTTTATAATTAAGGTGTGTAATAGGTCACTAGTATAGTTTAGGTGTGACTTAGACTTTTCGGGTATAGTTTAGGGTGGAAACGATGCCTTTTCCCTCTATTTTATGAGTATTTTCTTATTAGTTAAACCAAAAAACAAACCGTTAAGGACCAAAAACCGATAAACTAAAACCGATAAGAAAATATCTTATTGGTTGGTTATTGGTTTTACATATTTAAAAATTGAAAACCGATAAACCAAACCAATAACACATAAAATCTAATCAAACCAATTGATGCACACCTCTAGCATCGCATGCACGAACCAAAGCACAATTCAACTTTTGTTGATTATTCGGACTACAGTAATGCTCTTGTTCTTCGTCACCTTAAAATAAAAGCTTTCTCCATTTTGGAGGACTTTGTCTATTTTTTATTCACGGGATATGCTGAACAATTCGGCCCCGTAATCAAAGCAAATTTCTTTAAACCGAAACAAGCTGGCTTACCGTTCACACAGAACCAAATTTCATGCAGTTTTTTCTTATTTTTTATACGTCGCAGCAACATATAATGGACCATCTATCCATTAAACTTAAAATATTCCGGGATATGCCTCAAGTGTCCAAAATATGTCTTCTTAAAATCAGAATACAACCTGTGTTCAACAAGAATTCATCTAAACTCTCGATACACCGTCATTCTTGCTCTCACAGAAATCTTTGCACGAAAAGAACCTCGATCATCCATCTAGGTTGTTAGGTCGTACGACTTGGCGGATATATCTCTCACACAAATTGGCAAGGATAGGGGATCCTCTTCCCCGTCTTCGCTATCTCTCCTATCCTCACCTTCACCGCTATCACTTTCACCTTCTTCTTCACTTTCTCCCTCTCTTCTACCTTCACTATCCTCAATATCGTCACTCTCGTGTGCACTACTTTTTCATATTCGGAAATACTGGCTAGGATTTGTTATTCGATTTTTGACTCCGATTCATCGACTACGAATTTTTACTTCTTCGATCATTTGTTTCCTACTGCTAGAAGCAGTGGAAGCAGGCTTTTTAACTGCTCTATGAACTCTTCTCACCATTTATGATCTACAGCAAAAGACGAATCTGTAGTGGTCGATTTATCGACCACTGGTCTATTAATAAAAACAAAAAAATACAGCAAAAATAAATTTGTAGTGGTCGATCTATCGACCACTAGTCTATTAAGAAAAATGAGAAAACGCCCCATATCAACATGCAAATCAAATTCCAACGTCACCAGATATTGGTTGTGCAATTCACAACAATAAGAACACCATTAAAATGGGTCCAATTCAGTACAGAAATTAAAAATCAATACGCAATATAAGTACAAAACAATTTAAAAATTTTACTCGTTATCCAAAGCAAAACACGATTAAACTTGCAAAATCGACAATGTTAACTAAAAACACTCAAATTTCGACTAATTCAATGAAGAACAGTGCAATTTTTGTCAAAATCGAAGAATCCCAACACAAAACGTCATCAAAAAAATTACTAAAATGGATCTAAAACTGATCGGGAAAGAAGATTAAACTTACCTGACAAATAGAAACTGAAAATTTTCGCCTGAGGAAGCAAGAATAGTGAAAAAAAATTCAAAAAAATTGCGAGAAGGAAGGCTTTTGAGTTGAAAGAAATGTAGTTGAAAATATTAAATTATTTTAATAAATATAAAAAGGGATCATGTTGTATTTTTTAAAAATTATATTTTTTCTTCAAATTTTAAAAATGTTAAAAAAGTTCATGACCCCTTAACCCTGATCCACTTTTTGTTTTTTTCATAACTTAACCCTAAAAAATAAATCAAAAAAAATTGGTATCTAACCTCAAAACTAAATTTTCAAAATGGGTAGTTATCAAAATAATCTCAGGATACCGCGCTGAAGGGGAACGAAACCGCTCTTGAACAGCCCCTAGAAAGAAGAAAATAAAGAGAAGATAAAATATTGCTTGTTGATAGAAGTTTTAATTCTTTAAATACAAAAAAATAGTAGAGAACATGCAAAAGAAGCAGTAGCCCTCTATTTCAATTTATTTATTTAATTTTAATTTAATATAGTATTTTAAAATTTTAAAAATATCTTTAAAAATATTGCTTGTTGATAGAAGTTTTAATTCTTTAAATACGAAAAAAATAGAGAACATGCAAAAGAAGCAGCAGCTGTAAATTCATATTCCCTTTGTTTCAATTTATTTATTTAATTTTAATTTAATATAAAATTTTAAAAATTAAAAAATAGATATATATATATATATATATATATATATATATATATATATATTCAAATCATGTCTCATCATAATAAAATACTTTAACTCATACTTTCTTTATTTATTTTTATTTGTGAATATACTAAAAATAGATGTCTAATAATATTTATTCAATTTAAAAAATAATAAATAATTTATCAATTTATATCTATTTTATCAACTATTAAATAATATTCATAACTCAATTTTTTTAAAGTATTAAAAGTTTATTATATTTAATGGGCGATGTAATAAAATTACCCCAATCATTTATTAAGGTGTTTGCACAATCAATAATCGAAAATTAAAGATGGACAAAAGAAGTAAAAAAGTATTTCAATTAAAAAGTTTCAACTTAGATTTCAAAAAATATTTACACATAATTTAATTTATCTATTAAATAATAAAGTTAGTCACACAAAAAATAATGTATCTTCTTTAATTATATACATCAATTTCAGCTACAAAAATTTTTTGCTAAGGACCCGTTTGGTCATGAATATGAAATCATTTCAGATTAAGTTGAAATTTATTCGAACATCCAATTTGAATTTTTTTAAATGTAATTTTTTTCATAAGCATAAAAATGTCATAAGTTGTGAAAACTATAAAAAAAAAAAAAAAAAATCTAATTTGTATATAATTCTACAAATACGTAAAAGTTCACAACAACATACAATACGCTATAACAAAGTTATTCTGAAAAACATTTATTGATCGAACTTTAATTTAATAAAAAGTAAACGCGGACATGATTTCTAGTGTACAGTTCTTTAATAGAATCCTCCCACATAGTACGAACAATCTCTTCACAATGAGCATACATTTCTCGTTTAAATGATGAAGAACCAACATGATTATTTTGAGTCGTTTATTGGTCAGTATTAAGAATAATAATACCAGTATAAATTATTTATTTATATATGAAATAAACAGTTGGTAGATATAAAGAGGTAGATTATATTTATAAAATATAAATTTCTGGGTTGTTTTTATATTTGAAAAAAGTAAAATCAATATATACAACAACAACAACAACAACAACAAACCCAGTGTATTTCCACATAGTGAGGTCTGGGGAGGGTAAGATATACGCAGTCCATACCACTACCTCCGGAGAAATAGTAAGGTAGTTTCCGATAGACCCCCGGCTCAAGATAAGATAAGTCATCAAAAACGTAGACAAAGCATGGAGTAAAATCATGATATAAAATTTTCAAAACAAAACTTTTAGAGAATTTAAGATTTCATCTCATAATTTAAAGTTATGAGATAAAATTACGTATTTAAATATTAATTTTATTAATTTTAAATTATAAAATAAAATCACATATTTAAACACCTGCTGAATAAGATAATTCGATATTCAAACACTTACTAAATATGATAATTAAATATCATCCTATTATGGCCACCCTAGTGGTTATCACCCACAGATTTGGAAAAGCTTGTTGGCTGGGGTAGAACCATGATTTATGTCCAACATCAAGTGGCCCTTTTCGGATAAAAAGCAATAACTATAAGGGAAACTGACACAAATGGCCATTCGGTCAAAATTAATTCCACGAAAATGGTCATATAATTTAAATTTTATTTTCTAGTCATTTTAATTTGTTGACTTGTTCTATATAGTTTCGATACATATTCTATACATATTCTATACATATAAATATTCTATACGAAAATTATATAGTTTCGATATATAATTTATACAATAATTACACATTTTATACAATAATTATATAATTTTTATACATTTTCTATATATTTTTTAATAATATTTTATACTTATACACAGAGGCGAACCCAGGATTTGAAGTCTGTGGGTGCACCAGTGTTGTCAAAGACGCGCTAAGCCTCGAAGCAAGACTCAAAATGTGTTGAACGCTCACCTCGCTTAATGTGCAGCTTAGATTCTAATTTTTTATACATACTTTCCCTTGTCAATGAGGCTATATGGGGAGACAAACACTAAACAATTGATATCTCACTTAATCAAAAATATTAATTTTTTTGTTCATAAATTTGTCATTCATGCTTGTATTATTAGTCTTGGACTAGAAATATATTTATAACTTTTCTACCTTTATGCCTTTTTTCGTTAAAGCTCACGCTTTATTTATACTTTGTGCTTAAACACAATAGACCTTGAAGCTTTTTTACACTTATCGCTTTTGATAATATTGTGGAGCATCAATATTATCTTAAGACATTAAAAAAACTTTCGGTATCAATTAGGGAATATTATCATATTCAATTGGTCCCTAAAGACATGACCAATACTGGAAAAAAATATATAAAAAAAATAAGAGTTTTAAGCTAATAACTTTACTTTCTTATAATATGAAGTTTACTTTTAACATTTTTAAACAATTAATTGTGGTAGCTCAATGATCAAGGAGGGTTCCTCTTACTAACTGGTCGCGAGTTCAAATCCCTATTTCAGCAATTTTGTTGTTATAAATTTAGTAATATGCCTTTAAATTTAAAGTATTGAAAATAAAAATTAAGGGTGTTGTGTGACCCGAGGATCGATCCCTGGTCACATGGATGGAAGGGTTGGCTTCGACCAATGCACCAAGGTGCACTACCATTCATCTTAGGGTGCACTATTAGCTATATCCCAATTTCTCAAGGTATATATACATTTTTTTTCGACGTTAACGGGTGCACGTGCACCCCTACATATACATGTGGGTCTGCCCCTGCATATACATATTTGATAGAACTATACAATTTCTATATATATATATATCTTATATAGATACATATTCTATATAACAATTATACCATTTTTATACAATTATATTTAATTACTAGTTTTAAACAACCAAAAAAAAACATAAAAGTTTTCAGTTAAAAAATTGGTAGCAGAAAAAAATCTGAAATATTTTTAGAAAAGGGTCGAATGGTCCAAATTGAAAACTGTATCAATATTGTATATGGACTGTATCAAAATGGTATATAAACTGTATCTGAACTATATAGGCCAAAATGACCCAAACTAGGAAATGGCTATAGTATGGAAATAAAATAGCCGATTGACTGTTTTTTAACAAAATGTCAAACTTGGACTATTTATTTTAAAAATGACCATGTGATTTTCCCATTAAAATTAGAAAGAATATATTTGGAGTAATGAAAAGAAAATAACTAGTCGAGCTCCAATGCAGGTACCAAACACCGGATGAAAAACAAAAAAAAACTAAATAGATGAGGATCTTACTTATATGTAAACTAGTGGCGATAGGCCCGTGCTGATCACGGGCCCAACATGTTAAGATTAAAATTTTTAAAATTATTGTGAAAGTAGTGAAATAAATCGCCATAATTAAGTATTGATATATTTATATATAATATAAGTATATTTTAGGAGTTTAATCGCAGTTTTATTCTCCCAGTAATTATACTATGTAAATTTAGATCTTTCATTAAGTGTTAGGGAAATATATTTATGCATGAAGTGGCGTAAAAAATTAAATAATTCAAGTTTTTAATTATTCTGATTTATAATATTTTTTCTTCTAAGACAAAAGTACTGCCAGTGAATGTTCTCTCTCTAACGTTCACTGCGACTTAACGCTCACTGCACCTGAACTTTACAGTTCTCGTCGACTGACCGGCGGTCTCCAACGCCCGCAACGGTATAGACGCGCCGGCAACAGGTAAGGGTACTTTCTCCCCTTCGCTCTCTCTCTCTCCCCAGCTCTCTCTACCATCTTCTCTCTCTCTCTCCCTTCTCCTTTCTTGCACTCTCGTCATTGCTATCACCGGCGGCATTAGGGGTTCCCGATGGTTTAATTCCGAAATGGTGTAAAGGGGGCAGCACCGGTAATAACAGGTTGGGACAATGACAGCAGGCCACCAGATTCTATACTTACGGCAATAGCCAGAAAAAGCTCTATTGACTCACTAGCAGCTGCTTTCCAACGACTCTATTACAGTAACCAAATTTGACTTCAAAATTTCTGGAACCAGTAGCACGGAGGAGTACCTCGGTAACATTTAAACTTTGATATTTAGTTATTTATTACCATTTCTCTTTTTTATATTATTTTGTTGCTTATGATTTTAGTTTCAATGGGCTGCTTTCGCTTATTAGTGGATAGTGTTGTGTTGTTCTAGCTATTAGGCCGGATAGGATATTTTGTGTGTGCCTTCTATTTTCCTCTGTTTCCCTGTTTTTCCTATTTTCCTACTGTTGCTCTATTTGTTTGTCAGTTTGGGGCTTTTTCAATTTTTGAGTGATGGCTGTGGGGATTGATGGAGGAATAGGGTTATGTTCGAGGGGTTTGAGGTTAAGGGCTATTTTGGGTGGGGGTAAAGAGGGGAGGGCAAGGGGGTATGTACGATCTAGGTTAGGTGGTAGGGCTGGTGCGGCGAGGAGAGGTAGAGGTAGGCAGGAGGCGAGAGAAGATAGGTTGAGGGTAGGGTCTTGGAATATAGGGACCCTTCAGAGTAAGTCTGTAGAGCTGGTAAAGATTCTTAAGAAGAGGAGGATTAATATTGTGTGTGTTAAGGAGACTAAGTGGGTAGGTTTTAAGGCTAGGGATGTGGATAGGTACAAGTTGTGGTACTCAGGGAGTGAGAGGCATTGGAATAGAGTGGGAATTTTAGTGGATGAGAACTTAGAGAGAAGGTAGTGGAGGTTAAGAGGATCAGTGATAGGCTGATGACGATTAAGTTGGTCATTGGGGGATTTTCGCTGCATTTGTGTAGTGTTTATGCACCACAGATGGGTTTCGAAGAGGAGGTGAAAGTGAGATTTTAGGTGGCATTGGACGAGGTGGTGAGAAGCGTGCCTAGCTCGGAGAAGATTGTCATTGTGGGAGACTTTAATGGGCACATTGGGATTCTACCATGAGGATATGATGATGTGTATGGAGGTTTTGGTTTTGGTGATAGAAATGGCGAGTGAGCTGCTCTGTTGGATTTTGCGAGGGCTTTTAGGATGGTGGTGGTAAATTCAAGCTTTCTGAAGAAGGAGGATCACCTGATTACTTTTAGAAGCGCGATAGCCAAGACTTAGATTGAGTTTCTGCTGCTTAGAAAGGGGGATAGGGTTTTATGTAAGGACTATAAAGTCATTCTGGGTGAGCATCTTTCAACCCAGCACAGGCTTCTGGTGATGAACTTGATTATCAAGAAGAGCAAGAAGAGAAGGGTCGGGGAGGGTCGACCTATAATTAAGTAGTTTTGCTTGACACCAGTTAGTGCATTGGAGATAGGGGAGAAGGTGGCAGAATTGGGGGTGTGGGAGTGTAGGGGGGAGGGTCGACCTAGAATTAAGTGGGGTGGCTTAACACCAGTTAATGCACTGAAGATAGGAGAGAAGGTGGCGAGGTTGGCGGTGTGGGAGTGTATGGGGGACATGGATGTTAGGTAGGATAAGGTTGCCAGCTGCATCATGGAGACTGCTAGAGAAGTGTTGGGTGTTTCGAGGGGGAGGGCAGGAAGGCATAAGGGGGACTGGTGGTGGAATGGAGAAATTAAGAAGAAAGTAGATACTAAGAAGGGGGCGTATGTTAAGTTGATTGAGAGTAAAGATGAAGAGGAGAAGCGGGTGAATAGGAAGGTTTACAAAGTAGCAAGGAAGGAGGCTAAGTTAGCAGTTATGGCTACTAAGACAGCAGTATTTGAGAGCTTGTATGCGGGATTAAAGGAGAAAGACGGGGAAAACAGGTTGTATAGGCTTGCTAAGGCTAGGGAGCGAAAGGGTCATGGGGGGATGGTAGAGTTTTGGTAGAGAATGATCATATTAAGAAGAGATGGCACGAGTATTTCCATAGACTTTTGAACAAGGAGGGGGACAGAGGCATTGAGTAGGGGAGCTGGAGTACTCGGAGAAAAGCCGTGATTTCAGCTACTGTAGATGTTTTAAGGTGGAAGAGGTCAGAGAGGCTATTCGTAGGATGCGAAGGAGTAGGGGTATGGGGCTCGATGAGATTCCGATGGATTTTTAGAATTTTATGGTTGGGGCAGGATTAAGGTGGTTAACTGATTTGTTTAACGATATTTTCAAGGCAACGAGAATGCCTGAGGCCTGGAGATGGAGTACGATAATTTTGTTATATAAAAACAAGGGCGACATTCAGAGTTGCAACAACTATAGGGGGTATTAAGGGGTATTAAGTTATTGAGTCATACTATGAAGATTTGGGAGAGGGCGTTGAGCAGAGATTGAGAAGGATCATGTCCATTTCGGAGAATCAGTTTGGTTTTATGTCTGGTCGCTCGACAACAGAGGCAATCCACCTGGTGAGGAGATTGGTGGAGCAGTATAGGGAAAGAAAGAGGGATTTGTACATGGTGTTCATCGACCTGGAGAAGGCTTATGACAAAGTCCCTAGGGAGGTTCTTTGGAGATGCTTGAAGGTGAGAGGGGTCCCAGTGGCATACATCAGAGCTATTAAGGACAAGTACGATAGAGGAAAGACTCGAGTGAGAACGGCAAGAGAAGACTTTGAGCATTTTTTGGTCGAGACAGGGTTGCATCAGGGTTCCACTCTTAGTCCGATCCTATTTGCATTGGTGATGGACATGTTGACGCGGAGTATTCAAGGTGAGGTGCCTTAGTGTATGTTATTTGTAGATGATTTAGTGCTGATTGATGAGACGTAGGGGGTGTGAATAAAAAATCAGAGGTGTGGAGGTAAACCGTGAAATCTAAGGGGTTCGAGTTGAGTAGGTCCAAGATGGAGTATTTGGAGTGCAATTTTAATGCCTTGAGGTAGGAGGACGAAATGGTGGTGAGGTTGGATGCCCAAGATGTTTGTAAGAGGGATAGCTTTAAGTATCTTGGGTCTTTAATTCAGGGGAATGGAGAGATTGATGAGGATTTCTCTAATCGTATTGGAGCAGGTTAGATGAAGTGAAGGCTCGCCTCAGGAGTGTTGTGTGATAGGAAGGTGCCCATTAAGATTAAAGGCAAATTCTATAGAGAGGCATTCAGTCCAACCATGCTGTATGGAGCGGATTGTTGGCTTGTCAAGAACTCCCATATTCAAAAATTGAAGGTGGCGGAATTGAGAATGTTGTGTGTGGGTTTACTAGAGGAGCTAGAGTTAGGAATGAGACTATCCGAGAGAAGGTATGAGTGGCTTCGATAAAGGACAAGATATGGGAAGAAAGGCTAAGATAGATTGGGCATGTGATGAGGATGGGCAAGGATGCCCCAGTTCGTAGGTGTGAGAGGCTATCTTTGGATGGCTTCGGGAAAAGTAGAGGTAGGCCGAAGAAATACTGGAGAAAAGTGATTAGACATGACATGGAGAAGCTTCAGCTTACCGAGGACATGACCCTAGATAGGAAGGTGTGGAGGTCGCAGATAAGGGTAGAAAGCTAGGGTGAGTGTATAGGTTGTAGCAAGTAGTTAGGAGAGTCCCTATTTAGCCGGGTTAGTAATCATAGGACTGTGTCAATAGGTAAGAGACGCTAGTCAGGAGAGTTTGGGTGTGGTAGGTGGCTTTGGTCTGTGAGTGTAGGTTACTACTAGACGGGTGTCCTATTTCATATTTCTTATTTCTTATTGCTTATGACTCTTAATTCTCCTATTCCGTATTACTCTGAGTTCTATTTTACTATTTCTAATTCTTTACTCCTGTTAAGCCACCCATCCTGCTTCACGTTTCATCACGACTTTGTTTACTATTATTTATCTTGAGTCGGGGGTCTATCGAAAATAGCCTCTCTACTTCTTCGTAGGTAGCGGTATGGACTGTGTACATTTTACCCTCCCCAGACCCCACTGTGTGGGAATACACTGGACTTGTTGTTTTTGTGTAATATTTTTTCTTATATTCCCATGTAAGTGACACTAATACAATTTTGAGAGTCGAGCAAATAACGATTAGAGTAGCAAAGCAGACATGTCTTTAATGACTCATAATAACTAATTAGAAGTGATATAATAAAATTGTTATAAAAAATACGCTTGAAAATAACTTAAGTAGGCCCTATTTAAGATGTCAAGTTAATTTAAAATATCAAGAGTTAATTTATTCTTTTAAGTCCATTTTACATTTTTTTATTAAATGCTATTAATTTTTTAATACTTAGATGATTTATAATAATTAACTAGGGGTGATATTAAAAAAATTACGGTTGAAACAGGTGAAGCAGACATGTCATAAATGTCTATTTTACTTTTTTTATAAATATTATTAATTATCTAATACATAAATAAAATATAATAATTACTTAGGGTGATATAGTAAAATCACAGAGCAAGCAGTGGTCGGCAAACATGTCAACCACCGAAACAAAAAAGTTTACGTATTTCATGCTACATTTATTTGTACCTAATAAAAATTTTAAGTTTAATCATTCACATCTTAGTTCGTAACTATGTATCTAATTTTTTATTTGAATCCAATCATTTAGATCTCAATAAGTGTACCACTCTTAAACTCCCGTTTTGACACACATATTACATCCAATTATTTTTAATTTATCATTTTGTATCTATTTTATTCTTGTTATTAATGTAGACACGTGATTTTGCATCCTCCCCAAGATTAAACCTATTTTTCGGCATTAAATTTTTTTGGCCAATATTTATTTTAGCTCTTATTTTATATTTAATAAGTTTTAGTTAAAAAAAAAATACATTTTTGGGATATTTTTATTTTTATTTTTATTTTGTTTTTAAAATAATACAAAAAAATCAAAAATATATATTTTCCTTTTAGTTTATATAAACAGGCTAGTAGTTTTATTATTCTCTTAATTATATTTATTTTAGACTATTTATAAATTTATATTGTGTTTTTCATAAAATATAAAATTAATTAGCTAATATTCTTTTACTTTTATTATTATTATTATTTATTTTATATTTTAATTTACTAAATAATAAAAATAAAAAGAAGAGCAGTATTATTCTAATCAAATTATCCATCTGCATCCCAACTCCCTCAATTGTTCCCCCTAATATCCCTTTATTTAAGGGGATTCCACCAACCCTCGGGGAAAAAAAATATACATACTATCAGACAAAAAAAAACAGAGAAGAGAGAAAAAAAGATAGAGAGAAAAGAATCTGAGAGACTGACTGAGAAAAAAGAAAACAACATTAAAAATTAGACACAGGAAAGAGAGAAAAAAAGGGTGAAGTTGAATTCGGGTTACGTTCAAGTTTCTGGTAATGGCATTCAAGTTTCTGCTTTAATTCATCAACAGGTTCTTATTTCATTTTGTACTTTTACTTTATAACTGTTATCATCATGAATCGAAGTATGAAATCAAATTAGTTCATTGACTTTATGTATTTTTCAATGTGCAATGGTTGATTATTGATGTGAATGTGTTGTCATAAATTATATTGTATATTATGTTATCCAAATATTTTATTACGTGAAAATGATGAATCAAAACATGAATTAGAGTTTAAATTCTATAAAGCGGATAATTTAAAAATGTAGAAAGATTATGGATGTGTTTATACTGATATAGCAACATACATTGACATACACAGACGGAAGGGAGCTCCACTTTTTATTCACTGGAAACGCTCACTAGACTTCACTAATACACAATTCTTACAATTACACATACACGGTAAAAAACAAAAAGGGTCCCCTCTATTTTTTATTGACAGTGAAAATCACGCACAAACCTCCATTGACGGATTCCATCACATACACACACTTACACTACATGCTCATAATCGGAGAAGCAAAGAGGAAGTGGAAATAATGAAAATTGGGCGAGAGAGAGGGAGAAAAGGCAAAGGTTGACTGTTTTCGGTGAGTTTTCACTGGAAACTAGTCGAAATCGCCGCCAAAAAATACCACTACTGCCAGAAAAACTCCCTCGAACCTATCCCCTTGTTGTTTTTGACGAATCCCAACTCTGGTGCAACCTCAAACTTCTCCAAAATCAGTAACCAAATTACACCACCACCAAAAAATTCATCGGGGAACACTGCCAGTCACAATGTATTATTGTTCCGGTAAAATATCATCGGAAACCCACCACCTACACCGCCCCTTCTTTCCCTTCTCTCTTTTTCCATTACTGTCGCGCCTCGCAGGATTTGGTCACCGACGGGCGAACTCCCTTTTCCCGACGAGTAAATAGGCTACCAACAATAAATCCGGTGAGTTGCTTTTCAGCAACCACTCTGCCACCGCCTCCTTCTCTCTTTTCCTTTCGATGCCCCCCCCCCCCCCCCCAAAAAAATAGATCCACTGGAATCTCCCCAAAATCGATGGGATCTAGCCAAAAAACACAGCCACAGTCGTTGACGCCGCCAACGAAACGACTCCAGCAGCCACCTGCCAACTATTGTCCGCTAGAAAACCGGCAGATCAGGCTGTGTTCTCATTTTTTGACGGCATGGTTATATCTTTGTTTTCTGTGATTTTGGTTTGATTAACTGAGAAATACGAAATAGTGGTTTTATATTATTTTTATTGTATTATTTTTATTATTTATTTATTTATTGTCATTAATAAATTTTGATAGTTATTTTGTTAAATTAATTAATAGCCTTAAATGAATTTTACTCAAGTTTACTGTAAAGGTCAGGTAACTCTCTGAGTAGGCAAGACTCTTAAATGTTAGGCAAGTATAAATTAATTAATTTTTATTCTGAAACCTCCTCAAATGAATATTGCTTAAGGTTAGTGTTAAGGATAAGTAACACTTTGACTAGACAAATATCAAAGCTTTCAAACATTGGGCAAATATAAGATAACTGAATTTAATCTCAATTAAGAATGAGGCGTACGCATCTTTTCTTGAGACTTCTAAAAAATAATTCAAAGATGCAATATTGCACCTCGGCAAAGATCGTCTTAAAATTAATTTCCATTAGTTTAATACAAGAGTTATAGACAAATTTTAGATATTAAAAATAAGCAAACCTACGCCCAAACATAATTTATCAAAATAGTTTAAGTCAAGATAAGTCAATGAAAGCATTCGAGCTACAATCACGGGACTCGAGGGATGCCTCACAACTTCTCCTCGGTCAACAAAATTCCTTACTCGGTCTTCTATTTTTACAGACCATAATAAAGAGTCATTTTCTTTTGACTAGGATTCAAAAAGGTGACTTGGAACACCATATCTCAATTTCAAGTGGAGACTCTGTACATAAATTAATCCCTATTCAAAATCATCACTTTAATTAGAAAACCCCTCCGACCTTCGACACCTTGGGCCAAAAATGGGTGTGATCTCTCTAGCGACTCCGCTGGGGATCTAACCAAAATTTGAACTTTTGATATTGGCTTTTACTTTCTTTAATTATTTAGGTATTGTGTTTGCTGGCCTAATGTGCTACTTGATACTATTTATTTCTTTGATATAGTTGAATTGCATTATAAATTGTCCTCTCTTGCGTACCCCTTCTGAGTCTCTGAAAATAGGATAGAAGGAATGTAGAGTATGCATCCTACCTTCTTTTTGAGATGGACGGAGTGTCAAGGCACCCAGTGAAGGATTATTAGTCACACATGTTAGGTGGAGTTTGGATCAACAACGAAGTCGGAGTAGCACTGCTACTAAACAAGTTGTCCGTCCCCGACTCGAGTGTACACTTGGCTAAGCCAATCTAGACACCTATCCCCATCAGGCTAAACTTAGTAGAACTAAAACACAGAATTTGGTTATCCCTATTAAGCTCTTCTTTATTTGAATCATTTACATTTGACTTAGCGGGACTCGACACAGGGGTCGGTTCTGTCTAGGCAGGTGTCCCTCTTTATAATAACAATATGTTCATCTTATGTGCTCTTTGATATTCATTTAAAAGGCCTATTTGATTATTAACCGGCTTTAGGAAACTTAGTAAAACATAAGAGAGAATCTTGTCCTCCAAATTTAATAACTTTTTCCTAAAATAAATGAAGTTTTTGGAGATAAAAATTAATTTTATGATCTTTACAAACCATGCACACCTGATTCTCACCTTGATGAGATACGTAGGAAACCCTTATCGGGTTCGGTGATATCCTTAAGAAAAAGTTTTGGAAATGTTAAACCCTAACACATTTACTATCACCTAAGTCAAAATAGTATTAAGGTGGTTGGTTTGTGGCTAAGCTGGCATCTCATCCATACGATATCAGGTCTAGCAAAAAGGCAAAGATGGTATAGAGTCTGACAAAGGAGAAGGCAAAAATCAGTTAATTTCACAAGAATTCGCATCAATGGAGGATAATAAGTTATTGAAACAACAGATAGCAGAAATATATCAAGCTTGGATGGATGGGCAAACCCCGCCTTCCTTAGTCCCAGGACTTTCAAACACGAATAATCCAACTTTCACTCAAGCCCAAACCGGTGATCCACTTTATCCTCCAGGATTTGACCCATACACTAATGTGTCTAGTATAGCTAGGACCTCTACTATATGCTCTTCAAATCCATCTCTCACAAATAACACATTTTTCATTCTTGTAGTGCCAATTAATACAGTCCCTCAATCGGTAATACAGAAGCCTACCAGTGAGCCAAACTATGATCAATTTCATCCTCATGAATTTACTTTTAAACCACCAAACTCATGTTATCCTGCTCATCATAACAGTTCTCATGTTGTGATTGAGAAAACTGTTAAGAATGAGAAACAAGAAGAGATGGCCAAAAAAATAAGAAGTTTGGAGCAAAATATGAGAAATATACAAGGACTAGAAGGGAAAAAGAGTATTTCATACAAATATTTATGTATGTTTCCCGATGTCTATTTGATGCTAGGGTTCAAAATGCCAAAGTTTGACAACTACGTAGGGCATGGCAATCCATTGGCTCTTTTGAAAAGGTTTTGTAATCAACTAAGAATAGGGGGAAAAAAGAATTGCTTATGACTTTCTTCGGAGAGAGTCTGACAGGGGTAGCTTTAGAATGGTTCACTGATCAAGGTATCTCTCATTGGCATGTTTGGGATTACATGGTTCAGGATTTTGTCAAGAAATTTCAATATAATATCAATGTCATACCAGATTGTACTACACTTGCCAACACGAGAAAAAAGACCACCGAAAGTTTTTGAGAATATACTGTTAGATGGAGGGAGAAAGCTGCTAGAGTTAAGCCATCAATAAAGGAGTCTTAGATGATTGATATTTTTCTTCGGGAATAGAAACCCGACTACTTCTATAATTTTCTTTTCACTATTGGAAATACGTTTGTCGAGGTCATTAAGATTGGCGAAATGGTAGAAAATGGAATTAAGTCTGGTAAAATTATAAGCCAAGCTGTTTTGAAAACAACTACGCAGGCAATTCAAAATGGTTCAGGAAGTTTCGAAGAAAAGAGGATGTAGCTACTGTTGTGTCAAGAGTGCGATAAAGTTCGAGAGGTCTACATCACCCAAACGCGCAATCTCAATCCCAAATCTATATTCAAGACCCAATAACCATCCACGATATTATGTTCCTTCTCAAAATCCTTTATATTCCATTCCATCCGCTTAGTGTCCTATTTATAATGTATAGCCATATGCCCGAGCCACTTCTTACCCACAATGGCGCGCACTAACCCTTCAGAATCATCCTTCAACTCCACAAACATACCCAAGCCCCTCTAGATTCGATTTTTGCTCCAAGCCAAATAATGAAAAGAGGAAGAAGCTAAGGGATAGTTTCACACCAATTAGAGAATCATATACTAGCTTATTCCAGAAATTGAGACAAAAGAACATGATCACTCCTCTTCTTTGGTACACCCCTGACCCACATTTAAGGACTTTTGATCATACTGTATGATGTGTATATCATGTTGAGGGTCATAGTACTGAATATTCTCGTGATTTGAAAAGAGAAATAGAAAGAATGATTCAAGATAAATTGATTATGGTGCAGGACATTGACAGTAATTAAAGCTCTAGTCATGCTGATATGCAAACTAACTAAGAGTCAAGTTTAACAATTGATAAGTCACTCTTCCCCTTATTAGGAAGGATTTGTGGTAGTTTAATTTGTTTTTCTTTCTATTATCCAAATTATTTAAGGATTGTAGTTCGTAGTCTATCTTGTCTTGTTTATTTGTCATTTATGTTGAAACTCTGTCCTATTTTTCTTTCAACAAAATATAGAGTCCCTTTTTACCTTTTATTTTTAATGTATATTCTTTAGTTAATTTCTTTAAATATTACATTTTATGTTGGATTCTAGTGATATGATATGCATGCTGAATTTTCACCGAATCTTAAAATCTAATCAAATCCTGAAACACTTTATCAAGAAGATGGAGTTGAAAGAAAAAACATATAAGAAAATGAGTAAAGTGTTGAGATGTTTGGTGACCTAGTTACAACCTCACTTGAATATATTGAGGGAATTACTTTGCGAATAAAAATGACATACTATTCAATGAGAAGAATCATTTTAAGTATTTTGAATGAGATCAATCAGAGGATATATAGTTTCCATTGTCGGGAGAAGCAAAAGGAAGTTAACTCCAAAAAAGGAACTATTATGAGGAAAATACAATACAAGTAATCCTATATGTTTTACAAGCACGAAAGAAATGGCACACGTGCATGTACTTAGTCATGGGCAATGTTGAAAAAGATGCATATGATCTTCATGTTTCACTCTCAGATTGCATGTTGTGTTCTTGCACTTTTAAGGATTGATATAACGAAGGCATTTCATTCTTCTATCCAAATGTTCTGTCATCCTTTGTTAGCCCCTTTAAGATTTAATTTTATTTTCTTTCATACACCTCTTTTGGAATCAAAATAGAGCCTAAAAAGGTCAAAAAAATGTCAAAAAATAATAGAGTCAGAAAAGTGTCAAGAAAAGAAAAAGAGTAAGAAAAAAATATCTCTCTCTGTCTAAAAAAACAGAGAAAAGTTAAAAAAAAGTCAAAAAAGAAAAAAAAATCAAGCGAAAGAACAAGATGTTTGAACTACGTTTGACCTGATTCTGGCTAGACAAGATACGTACGCAGCCCTACTATGGGGTTCGATCTAATCAAGTAAAAATTCAAGTTACCGGTATGAAATAAAACTGGGGCAGAAATCATTTTCTTTATGAGCCGATTCCAAAAGTTGTAAATCTCAACTTATGTAATGTATATTTTGAGCCTCATGCCGCCCTTCTTTCTAACCATATCCAAATGTCAAGTTACAACCAAAGAAAAACCTTCATATCAAGCTTTAAAAATGTCAAGGCTAAGCATGTTAAGGATATATGATATTTCATATTTTGGGCACCACTTTCCTTCATCGGGATAAAAAAATAAAAAATAAAAAATAAAAAATAAAAAATAAAAATAAATGAGAGTCTTATTGGTGAAAAGCCTCTCGGGAATCATAAGGCGACAGTGAGTTGTGAGAAAAATAAAAAATGAGAGAGTCTTATTGGTGAAAAACATCATGGGCATCATAAGGCAATAATGAGTTAAGAAAAAATAAAAATGAGAGAGGCTTGCTGGCGAAAACCTATTGAGGTGCCACTAGCCGAAGGAGGTCTGTAATCTAGAGGCAAGAAGCTTACGAGCAGCTCGATTTCAAATTCAATAAGTTGAAAAAGTCAATAAATGATTGGGATGGAAAGATCAGGTTGTTTAATTTAAAATGCATGTCATAATAACTGGAACCAGCTACCACACTCAGATAAGTTTTTCTTTCTATCGTTTTTGAAAAAGGGACATCTATTATCTTTTTCTTTTCTTTTTATATTTTTATTTTCTGTTTTTGCGTCTTTGTTGTCAAATGAAAAATCATTATCATTATTTTATTTATTTATTTATTTATTTTTATTCTTTCTTTTTTCTTCTCATATTTTTGAGTCAAATTTATGTCAAGACAAGTGAGAAAGAACTTCAAAACTTGCTACCAACTCCTTCAATTGCACAAAGTAAGACAAAGGGTTGATACACAAAGTTAACATGTTTCAAAATAAAGTAAGGTACTCAAGAATGCTTGTTATCTGGTAGTTTTTGGACTCATAGGAATATAAAATGTGAATTCGAAGCTAAACCCAGAGGCATCATTCAAGGGAAATATGATTTGAGTCAAATACTTTCAGTAGCTAGAATTTGAGGTCAAAAATATGACAAGTCAATGATACCTATAAATGATCTGAAATTGAGCTGAGCATGACAAGTGCAAGAGTAATCCCCTCAAAAGCTAAAGCCACAAATCAACCACCGTGTTTTTAAAATTCACAAGTTTTCATTATATGAAACAAGAACACATGTTACCTTCAAATCAAGGACTTCAAATCTTAAATATCAAAAATTGTAATTCCCAACTTATGTAAAAGCAATAGGTGATATTGCTAAGCAGGTTTAACAATCACAATCACGGTAAAAACTCATCATCCTATGCCCCTAGGAGACACACTTCCTTGTTTGGTATTACAGTTTTCACTTGTTAGGTGACGCACTTCCTAACTGGAACTTTCACTCTTAGAAGACGCACTTTCTAGTTGATTTATTTTATTTAACCCCTAGGAGATGCGCTTCCTTGTTTGGGTATTTCAGTTTTTATTTGTTAGGTGACACATTGCCTAACTTGAATCCTTACTCCTAGAAGACGCGCCGCTTATTAGTTGAGTCCTTCTATTTAATCCCTAGGAGACGCACTTCCTTGTTTAGGTGTTATAGCCTTCACTTGTTAGGCGACGCACTTCCTTACTTGAACCTTCACTCCTAGAAGATGCACTTTCTAGTCGAGTCATTTCATTTAACCAATAGGAGACGCACTTCTTTGTTTAAGTATTTCAGTTTCCATTTGTTAGGTGACACATTTCCTAACTTGAATCCTTACTCCTAGAAGACTCACTTTCTAGTTGAGTCCTTCTATTTAATCCCTAGAAGACGCACTTCCTTGTTGGGTATTACAATTTTTACTTATTAGGTGACGTACTTCCTAACTTGAACCTCCACTCCTAGAAGATGCACTTTCTAGTTGAGTCATTTTATTTAACCCCTAGGATACGCACTTATTTGATTGGGTATTTCAGTTTTCATTTGTTAGGTAACACATTTCCTAACTTGAATCCTTACTCCTAGAAGATAAACTTTCTAGGTGAGTCCTTCTATTTAATCCCTAGGAGATGCACTTCCTTATTTGGGTATGTTAGTTTTTATGTATTAGGTGACATACTTCCTAACTTGAAGCTTCAGTCCTAGAAGACGTACTTTCTAGTCGAGTCATTTCATTTAAGCCCTAGGAGATGCACTTCCGTGTTTGGGTAATTTAAGTTTCATTTGTTAGGTGACGCTCTTCCTAACTTAAGCCTTCACTCCTTAAAGACGCACTTTCTAGTTGAGTAATTTTATTTAAACCATAGTATACGTACTTTCTAGTTGAGTAATTTTATTTAACCCCTAGGAGACGCACTTCCTTGTCTAGGTAATTTACATTTCATGTGTTAGGTGACGCACTTCCTAACTTGAACCCTCACTCCTAGAAGATGCACTTTCTAGTTGAGTCATTTCATTTAACCCTTAGGATACGCACTTCCTTATCTTGGTGATTTAAGTTTCTATTGGGTAGGTGACGCACTTCCTAACTTGAACCTTCAATCCTATAAGACGCATTTTCTAGTTGAGTCATTCTATTTAACCCTCTAGAAGACGCACTTCCTTATCTGGTAATTCAAGTTTCATTTTCAGATGAACATATTCTAATTTGAGCCTTGACTCCTAGAAGACATACTTTCTAGTTAGAGTCCTCCACATTAACTCTTAGGAGACGCAATTTCTAATTTTGATCATCAGTTTTACTCTGAAGAGATGCATTTTTTTGGCAGGGCCTTGATTCACCCTTTTTACTGTACTTTTCAAAAGTTGTGATCTGATGACACTCACAACATTTTCTAGTACAAACTGGTGCAAAAAATTTTGTTCGTGTCTATGGAAATTTACTTTCTACTCAGGACCCTCATGGAAAATGGAAATTTACTTTCAGCTCAGGACCCTCCTGGATAATGGGACTTTAATTTCTGCTCAAGACCTTCCTGGATAATGGGATTTTAATTTCTACTTAGGACCCTCCTAGATAATGGGACTTTAATTTCTGCTCAAGACCCTCCTAAATAATGTGACTTTACTTTTTTCCAGGACCCTCATGGATAATGGGACTTTTATTTTTAAGCTCAGGACTCTCTTGGATAATGAGACTTTTCTTTTCTAATTCACCTTTTACTTTGAGTTCAGGAACATGTTTGGAAAATCAGAAATAGCAAGTCAGGAGCCCGCTTGGAGAACAGGGTGAAGAAGTTGCAAGTTCAGGAGGTTACCTAAAGAATAGAGTGAAGATTATCACTTGCAAGTTAAAGAGCCCACCAGAAGAATAGGGTGAAGATTTTCAAATCCAATTCGGAAGAAGGTCTTAAGAATAAGTCAATTGTCAAGTTCCTCTCGAACACCAAGAGCCAACATAGAGGAACATTTCGTGTTTTAAGTCCAATTCAAAATAATGACTATCTCACCATTTGAGGATTCATAAAGATTCAAGTAAAGATTCTAGAAAAACAGCATAGATAGGATCTTTCACTTGTATCTTCATTTTCAATTATTTTTTTCATTTGGATGTAAAAGCAGAGCCGTAAACCAAAAACTCGACAGAACGCCACTCAACCTCTAACTCATTGTCTCACAATTTTACCTTTTTTAACTACACGTGACTTGATTCCCTTATAACCTGAGATAGGTAGGAAGTCCGAAACCAGGACTCGGTCACATCCTTTTTTTTATTTTATTTTTATCCTCACCTTTTGAATAATCGCGGGGTCAAAAATCATCTCTTTGTCTACTTCTTTGTACAAAAATTCTTCGAAATTTCAAATAAAGAGGACAAAATATAGACATGTGATTTTTGACCATCTCCGAGTTTAAACCTATTTTTAGACATTAAATATTTTTATTTTTTGCCCAATATTTATTTTAGCTCTAATTTTATTTTTAATAAGTTTTAGTTGAAAATAAATATATTACATTTTTGGGATATTTTTATTTTTATTTTTAAAATAATATAAAAAAATCAAAAATATATATTTTCCTTTTAATTTATAAATAGGCTAGTAGTTTTATCATTCTCTTAATTATATTTATTTTAGACTATTTATAAATTTTTATTGTATTTTTCTTAAAATATAAAATTAATTAGTTAATATTCTTTTACTTTTATTATTATTATTTATTTTATATTTTAATTTATTAAATAATAAAAATAAAAATAAGAGTGGTATTATCCTAATCAAACTATCTATCTGCATCCCAACTCCCTCAACTGTTCCCCCAATATCCCTTTATTTAAGGGAATTCCACTAACCCAAGGATAAAAAATATGTACGTACCATCAGACAGAAAAAAATCAGAGAAGAGAGAAAAAAAGATAAAGAGAAAAGAATATGAGAGACAAACTGAAAAAAATATATATTAAAAATTAGACACAAAAAAGAGAGAAAAGAGGGTGAAGTTGAATTCGGGTTACGTTCAAGTTTCCGGTAACGGCATTCAAGTTTATATTTTTATTCATCAACAGGATCTTATTTTATTTTGTACTATTACTTTATAATTGTTATCATCATGAATCGAAGTATGAAATCAAATTAGTTCATTGACTCCATGTATTTTTCAATGTGCAAAAGTTGATTATTGATATGAATGTGTTATCATAAATTATATTTTATATTTTGCTATCCAAATATTTTATTACATAAAACTGATGAATCAAAAAGTGAATTAGCGTTTAAATTCTATAAAGTGGATAATTTAAAAATGTAGAAAGATTATGGATGTTTTTATACTAATGTAGCAACACACACTGACATACATAGACGGAAAGGGGGTCCATTTTTTATTCACTGGAAATACTCACTAGACTTCACTAATACACAATTCTCACAATTACACATACACAGTAGAAACAAAAAGGGTCCCCTCCATTTTTTATTGATAGTGAAAAATCACGCACAAATCGCCATTGACGGATTCTATCACATACACACACTTACACTACACGCTCATAATCAAAGAAACAAAGAGAGTGAAAATAATGAAAATTGGGCGAGAGAGGGGGTAAAGGCAAAGGTTGATTGTTTCCGATGAGTTCTTTCCGGAAACCGATCAGAATCGCCATCGAAAAACCATTGCTGCCAGAAAAACTCCCTCGAACCTATTCTGTTACTGTTTCCAGTGAATCCCAACTTCGGTGCCCGCTCAAACTTCCTCAAAATCAGTAACCAAATCACCGAACCACCGAAAAATTCATCGGGGAACGCTGCCAGTCAACGTGTGTTATTATTCTAGCAAAATATCATCGGGAACCCACCACCTGTGCCCCTCTTTCCCTTCTCTTCTTTTCCATTACAGTCGAGCCTCGTCGAATTTGGTCACCGACGATCGAACTCCTTTTTCTCGGCGAGTAAATCAGGTACCAACAATAAATCTGGCGAGCCACTTTTCGGCAACCACTCCGGCACCGCCTCGTTCTCTCCTTTCCTTCTGGTGACCCCCTCCCCTCCAAAAATAATAGATCTACCGAAAACTCCCCAAAATCGGCGGGATCTAGCTGAAAAACTCAGCCACAATTGTTGAAGCCGCCGGCAAAGCGACGCCAACAGTCACCTGCCAACCTATGCCGCCCTTTTATTCCTTTCCGTCACTATCCGCTAGAAAATCGGTAGATCTAGCCGTGTACTCATTTTCCGACGGCATGGTTATATCTTTGTTTTCTGTGATTTTGGTTCGATTAACTGAGAAATACGAAATAGTGGTTTTGTATTATTTTTATTATTTATTTATTTATTGTCATTAATAAATTTTGATAGTTATTTTGTTAAATTAATTAATAGCTTTAAATAAATTTTACTCAAGTTTACTGTTAAGGTTAGGTAACACTCCGAGTAGGCAAGACTCTTAAACGTTAGGCAAGTATAAAATAATTAATTTTTATCCTGAAACCGCCTCAAATGAATATTGCTTAAGGTTAATGTTTTTTGGTCGAATGAATATTGCTTAAGGTTAATTTTAAGGATAAGTAGCACTTTGAATACAAATATCAAATCCTTCAAACATTGGCCAAATATAAGATAACTGAATTTAATCTCAATTAAGAATAAGGCATAGGCATTTTTTTTGAGACGTCGTGAATATTGCACCTCAGCAAAGATCGTCTTAAAATTAATTTTCACTAGTTTAATACAAGAGTTATAGACAGATTTTAAATATTAAAAATAAGCAAATCTACGCCCAAACATAATTTATCAAAATAGTGTAAGTCAATATAAGTCAATAAAAGCGATCGTGCTAGAATCACGGGACTCGAGGGATGCCTCACACCTTTCCTTTGATCAATAAAATTCCT
This sequence comes from Capsicum annuum, assembly GCF_002878395.1. Taxonomy (NCBI): domain Eukaryota; kingdom Viridiplantae; phylum Streptophyta; class Magnoliopsida; order Solanales; family Solanaceae; genus Capsicum; species Capsicum annuum. The sequence continues at coordinate 141,946,400 of NC_061119.1, forward strand.
TACTCGGTCTTCTGTTTTCCCAGACCATAATAAAGAGTAATTTATTTTTTACTAGGGATTCAAAAAGGTGACTTGGAACACCATAACTCAATTTCAAGTGGCGACTCTATAAATAAATTAATCCTTATTCAAAATAGTCACTTTAATTGAAAAAATCCTTCGACCTTCGACCCCTCGGGCGAAAAGGGGGTGTGACAATTAAAGATTGTTTATTATTTAATATTTAAGCGACTTATAATAACTAATTAGAAGTGATATGGTAAAATTACTATAAAAGGTATTTGTAAAAAGAATTTAAGTGGATCTCATATAAGTCGCCAAGTTAATTTAAAACATTAATGTTAACTTATCATTTTGTGTCTATTTTATATTTTTTTTTATGAAATATTATTAATTTTCTAATATTTAGATGATCTATAATAATTAATTAGAGGTGATATAATAAAATTACGATTGAATCAGCTGAAGCAGACATGTCATAAATGTATATTTAGCTTTTTTTTAATTAAATATTATTAATTTTTTAATACGTAAATGACTTATAATAATTAATTAGGGATGATAGAGTAAAATCATGGCTGAAGCAGTTGAAGCAAGCATGCCGTCCACAAATTGCCTGCTTCATCCAACTCATAATAACTAAATAGAAGAGATATAGTAAAATTACTATAAAAAGTAGTTAACTTATAATTTTGTATCTATCTTACCTTTTTTCTGAAATATTATCAATTTTTTAATGCTTAGATGACTTATAATAATTAAATAGGTGTGATATAATAAAGTCACGATTGAAGTAGCTGAAGCAGACATGTCTACCTATTGTACTTTTTATAATTCAATATTATTAATTTTTAATATATAAATGACTTATAATAATTAATTAGGGATGATATAGTAAAATCACGGCTGAAGCAGCTGAAGGAGGCATGTCGTAAATATCTATTTTACTTTTTTTCATTATATATTATTAATTTTCTAATATGTAAATGACTTTTAATAATTAATTAAGAATGATATAGTAAAATCACGGCTGAAACAATTGAAGTAGACATGTCATAAATATCTCATTTACCTTTTTAATTAAATAATATTGATTTTTAATACATAAATGACTTATAATAATTAATTAGGGGTGATATAATAAATTCACGATTGAAGCAACTGAATCAGGCATGTCATCCATAAACTGCTTGCTTCAGTAGCTTCATTCACACTTATATATTAGTAACAAAAATAAAAATAAAATAATGTAAAATTTTATACACGATTACATAATAGTTTTAAGTTATATTTTCTATAATATAGAAAAGTGAAGGTAAGATGGTCAGGGTCGTCCTGCTAGCTTGCCACCTTTTACCTGCTTCCTCCGTAATTTTACTATATCATCTCTAATTAATTATTATATGTCATTTAAGTATTAGAAAATTAATAATATTTATCAAAAAAATAATATAGACATTTATGACATGTCTGTTTCCGCTGCTTCAGTCGAAATTTTACTATTTCACCCCTGATTAATTATTTAAATCATTAAAATAAATAAAAAATGATAAATTAACTATTAATGTTTTAAATTAACTTGATATCTTATATGAAACCCACTTAAAAAAATTACAAATATTTTTATAGTAATTTTGCTATATTACTTCTAATAAGTTATTATGAGTAATTTAAGACATGTTTGTTTTGTTACTTCAACCGTGATATTTGGTTGACTGTTGAAATTATATGTGTCTCTTAAATTGTAATAGAAAAAAAGTATTATAAATCATAATATTTAAAAATTTAAATTATTTTTAAAATATAATTGACTATCAATGCCACAAAATTTTGGACAAGGAGAGTATTATTAATTACAATAGCTAACAACTTAAATTAGTAAATCACAGTTCCAAAAAAGTATTAGAAAAGTGAAGGTAAGATGGGCAGTGTCGTCCTGCCAGCTTGCCGCCTTTCACTTGTTTCCTCCGTAATTTTACTATATTATCCCTAATTAATTACTATATATCATTTAAGTATTAAAAAATTAATAATATTTACCAAAAAAATAATATAGACATTTATGACATGTCTACTTCTGCTGCTTCAATCGTAATTTTGCTATCTCTCCCCTAATTAATTATTTAATTCATTAAAATAAATTTAAAATGATAAATTAACTATTGATGTTTTAAATTAACTTGACATCTTATACGAGACCCACTTAAATTTTTTCACAATTATTTTTATAGTAATTTTTCTATATTACTTCTAATAAGTTATTATGAGTAATTTAAGATATGTTTGTTTTGTTAGTTCAACCGTGATATTTGGTTGACTGTTGAAATTATATGTGTCACTTAAATTGGAATAGAATAAAAAGTATTATAAATTATAATAATTAAAAATTTAAATTATTTTAAAAATATAATTGACTATCAATGTCACAACAATTTGAATGAGGAGAGTATTATTAATTACAATAGCTAACAACTTAAAATAATAAACCACAGTGCCAAAAAAGTGTTATAAATTATAATAATTAACAATTTAAAATATCTAAAAACATATTGAATATATAATTAATCGCCTTTCACCCGCTTCCTTCGTAATTTTACTATATCATCTCTAATTAATTATTATATGTCATTTATGTATTAAAAATTTAATAATATTTATTAAAAAAATAATATAGACATTTATGACATGTCTGCTTCCTTTGCTTTAATCATAATTTTATTATTTCACCCCTAATTAATTATTTAAATCATTAAAATAAATTAAAAGTGATAAATGAACTATTGATGTTTTAAATTAACTTGACATCTTATATGAAACCCACTTAAAAAATTTTTACAGCTATTTTTATATAATTTTGTTATATCACTTCTAATAAGTTATTATGAGTAATTTAAGACATGTTTATTTTGCTACTTCAACCATGGTGTGTGGTTGATGTTTTGCTACTTCAACCATGGTGTGTGGTTGACTGTTGAAATTATATTTCACTTAAATTAGAATAGAAGAAAAAGTATTATAAATCATAATAATTAAAAACTTAAATTATTTTTAAAATAGAATTGACTATCAATGCCAAAAAAATTTGGACAAGGAGAGTATTATTCATTACAATAGCTAACAACATAAAATAGCAAATCATAATGTCAAAAAAGTATTATAAATTACAATAACTAACTACTTAAAATATCTAAAAACATATTAAAAATATAATTAATTATTTAAATTTTACTTATGTCACATAAATTGATATAAAAAATAATACATATTGGGCCCGTGCTAGCGGTATCTAGTATTGATTGAGAAACCAACATTTTATTGATTAATGCTATTCTTATTAAATAAATTACTTTAAAATAATGTGATTTTTTTCTTCTTTTATGAAATATTTACCCCCGCTTCAAAGAAAAGAAACCCCATGTGAATATCTCTTATACTATCAATACGAAGAGTTTAATTTTCTTATATAGTTTGAGGTAATTATGATGTATTATTATCTTTCTTTAATTTATAGTTTATTATGTATTATTTTTTAAAATTAATTTGATAATTTAAGTGTTCTTTTATTTCAGGGATTTTTCATTAACAGTTGCTTGAAATTACTTATTTTTTCTTACTAAGTTCTAACCAACATATATTCTTGTTTTTTTTTTTTTTTTTTTTTTTTGCATATTTTACCACCATATATTTATGGTTTGATAAATAATACTCTATTCCTTCGAATTTATTTGTTATTAATTTTCAAATTCGATTTCTATTTTATTTGTCATTTTTAATAAATCATGAAAAAATATAATTGTTTTTATATTTTAGTCATAACATTAATTACTTATTCTCTGAATTATTTTTCAATACCTATTACTCTCTCCGTTTCAAAAAGAATGACCCCTTTTCTTTTTTGGTAATACTTTAATTTGAACTTTCCACATGGCAAGTTTAGGATCATAAGATTAAAGGGTATTTTGATACATTTGACACAACTTTAATTTAAGGTCATAAAATTAAAAAGTCTTCTTTATTTTCTTAAACTTTGTGTCAAGTCAAAGTAGGTCATTTTTTAAAAAACTAGGGAGTACTAAATATTAATTAATAAGGGCGATATTATAACAACTAGATACCAAAAGGCCTGTGCAAGCACGGGCCCAATATATATTATTTTTTTTGTATCAATTTATGTGACATAAATAAAATTTAAATAATTAATTATATTTTTAATATGTTTTTAGATATTTTAAATTATTAATTATTATAATTTATAATACTTTTTTGGCACTGTGATTAATTATTTTAAGTGGTTTGTAAATAACTCTAACCTTTGTTATTTACATACTTTTACTAGTTATTATTTACCACCTTATTTACCATTATCGTTTGCACTGTTGTTTCTTGTGATTAGAGTTGTGTCCTTTTGCTAGGCCGGATAGTTTTATCTGTATGCGATCCCTGCTTCCCTGCTGCTTTTTTTTGGTTTCCTAACTGCCTTTTGTTGATTTTTGTTTTGTGGTTTATAAGTTTAGGGATTGGTTTTTGGTTCTTAAGTGGTGGAGGTAGGGGTTGATGGTGGTATAGGGTCATATCCGAGGGGGGTTGGGGTTGGGGCTGGTTTTGGATGGGGGTGAGGAGGGGAGGGCAGGAGTGGGTAGGGAATTTAGGTCGAGTGTTAGGGTTGGTGTAGTGAGGGCTGGTAGAGGTAGGCGAGAGGCAAGAGTAGATAGGTTGCGTGTAGGGTCGTAGAATATAAGAACCCTTCAGGGTAAGTCCATAGAGCTGATTAAGGTTCTTAAGAGGAGGAAGATCAATATTGTATATGTGCAGGAGACTAAGTGGATAGGGACTAAGGCTAGGGATGTGGATGGGTATAAGTTGTGGTACTCTGGGTGCGATAGGCGTCGGAATGAAGTAGGGATCTTAGTGGATAAGGATCTTAGAGAGCAGATGGTGGAGGTTAAGAGGGTTAGTGATAGGATGATGA
>NC_061119.1:141954368-141969767 GCF_002878395.1 Capsicum annuum
GGGTTTTGCCTGGAGGTTATGATGATGTGCATGGAGGTTTTGGATTCAGCGATAGGGACGACGAGAGAGTTGTTCTGTTGGATTTTGCTAGGGCCTTTGGGTTGGTGGTGGTGAATTTGAGCTTTCTGAAGAAGAAGGATGACCTAATTACCTTCCGAAATGCGATAGCCAAGACTCAAATCGACTTTCTGTTGCTTAGGAAGGAGGATAGGGCTCTTTGTAAGGACTGTAAAGTCATTTTGAGTGAGCATCTTTTGACCCAGCACAAACTTCTGGTGATGGACTTGACTATCAGGAAGGGCAAGAAGAGAAGGGCCTAAGAGGGTCGGCCTAGAATTAGGTGGGGTAGCTTGACATCGGGTAGTGCGTTAGAGATTGAGGAGAAGGTGATAGGTTTGGGAATATGGAGGTGTAGGGGGACGTGGAGACTATATGGGATAGGGCTACCAGTTGTATCGCAGAAGCTGCTAGAGAAGTTTTAGGTGTTTCGAGAGGTCGGGCAGGTCGACATAAGGGGGACTGGTGGTGGAATGAAGAAGTTAAGAAGAAGATGGAGACTATGAAGGGGGCTTATGTTAAGTTGATTGAGAGTAATGATGTAGAGGAGAAGCGGGTGAATAGGGAGGCCTACAAAGTTGCTAGAAAGGAAGCAAAGCTTGCAGTCACGGCATCTAAGACTGTAGCGTTTGAGAGCTTGTAGGCGGGGTTAGATGTGAAAGACGGGGAAAAGAGGTTATATCAGCTTACGAAGGCTAGGGAGAGGAAGGGTCGGGACTTAGATCAAGTGAAGTGCATTAAAGGGGGGATTGTACTATTTTGGTGGAAGATGTCCATATTAAGAGGAGATGGCAGGAATATTTCTATAGGCTTTTGAACGAGAAAGAGGATAGAGGCATCGAGTTAGGAGAGCTGGAACACTCGCAGGAGACACGTGATTTCAGTTATTGTAGGCGTTTTAGGGTGGAGGAAGTCACAGAAGCTATTCGTAGAATGCGAAAGAGAAGGGCGACGGGGCCCGATGAGATTTCGGTGAATTTTTGGAAGTTTATAGGTAAGGTTGGTTTAAGGTGGTTGACTAATTTATTTAACGGTATTTTCAAGACGGCAAGGATGTCGGAGGCTTGGAGGTAGAGTACGATGATTCCGTTATATAAAAATAAAGGAGACATCCAGAGTTGCACTAACTATGGAGGTATCAAGCTGTTGAGTCATACTATAAAGATCTGGAAGAGGTTAGTTGAGCTGAGATTGAGGAGGATCGTGTCCATTTCGGAGAATCGGTTTGGTTTTATGCCTGGTCGCTCGACGACAAAGGCAATCCACCTGGTGAGGAGATTGGTGGAGCAGTATAGGAAAAATAAGAAGGATTTACATATGGTGTTCATCGACTTGGAGAAGACTTATGACAAAGTTCTGAGGGAGGTTTTGTGGAGATGTTTAGAGGCTAAAGGGGTCCCGGTGGCATACATCAGAGCTATTAAGGACATGTACGGTGGAGGGAAGACTCGGGTGAGAACGGCGGAAGGAGACTCAGAGCATTTTTCAGTCGATGCAGGGTTGCACCAAGGTTCGAATCTTAGTCCGTTCCTGTTTGTGTTGGTGATAGACGTGTTAACATAGAGTATTCAAGGAGAGGTGCCGTGGTATATGTTGTTCGCTGACGATGTAGTGCTGATTGATGAGACGCGGGCGGGTGTGAATGAAAAATTGGAGGCTTGGAGGCAAACCCTTGAATCTAAGGAGTTCAGGTTGAGTAGGTCCAAGACAGAATATATGGAATGTAAGTTTAGTGAGGTGAGGCAGGAGGAGGATGTCGTGGTAAGGTTAGATTCCTAGGAGGTCCGAAAGAGGGATAGTTTTAAGTATTATGGGTCTATGATTCAGGGGAATGGCGAGATTGATGAGGGTGTCTCTAACCGTATTGGATCTGGTTGGATGAAATAGATGCTCGCCTCGAGAGTGTTGTATGACAAGAAAGTGCCACTAAAGCTTAAAGGTGAATTCTATAGAGTGACAGTTTGTCCTGCTATACTATATGGAGCAGAGTGTTGGCCAGTCAAGAACTCCCACATTCAAAAATATAAAGGTAGCAGAAATGATAATATTGCGTTGGATGTGTGGACTTACCAGAGGGGATAGAGTCAGGAATGTGACCGTTCGGGAGAAAGTCGGAGTGCGAAGAAAGGTTGAGATAGTTTGGGTATGTGATAAGGAGGGGCACGGATGCCCCAGTTTATAGGTGCGAGAGGTTAGCATTAGACGGCTTCAGAAGAAGGAGAGGTAGGCCAAAAAAGTACTGGAAAGAAGTGATTAGACATGATATGGAGCAGCTTCTGCTTACTGAGGACATGACCCTAGATAGGAAGGTGTGGAGGTCGCGGATAAGGGTAGAAGGCTAGGTTGTGTGCGTGGATTTAGTAAGTAGTTAGAAGAGCTCGGGTTGAGTCGGGCTAGTAAACCTAGGATTGGGTCCAAAGATAGGAGCCCGGTCAGGCGGGCGTGGGTCTCTTTCTCCTATTGCGCTTATTTATTATATTTCTTATTGCTCTGACTTCTACTTTTATGTGTCTTATTCCTTGTCATGTTATGCCATCCATCTTGCTTCTTATTTAATTACGCTTTGGTCTACTTTTTTTTATCTTGAGCCAGGGGTCTATCGGAAACAGTCTCTCTACTTCTCTGGAGGTAGCGGGATGGACTGCGTACACTCTACCCTCCTCAGACCCCACTTTGTGGGAATACACTGGGTTTGTTATTGTTATTTTGGTTAGCTATTATACCTAATAATACTCTCCTCGTTCCAATTTTTGTGTCATTGAGAGTCAATTATATTTTTAAAATAATTTAAGTTTTTAATTATTATAATTTATAATATTTTTTCTTCTAATTCAATTTAAGTGACACATATAATTTCAACAGTCAACCAAATATCATGGTCAAAGTAGCGAAACAAACATGTCTTAAATTACTTATAATAACTTATTAGAAGCAATATAACATAATAATTATAAAAATAGTTGTGACAAAAATTTATTTGGGCCTCATATAAGATGTCAAGTTAATTTAAAACATCAATAGTTAATTTATCATTTTTTTTATCTTTTCTAGTAAATATTATTAATTTTTTTAATATTTAGATGACTTAAATAATTAATTAGGGTGAAATAATAAAATTATTGTTGAAGTAGTTGAAACAGATATGTCATAACTATATATTTTATGTTTGATTAAATATTATTAATTTTTTAATACATAAATAACATATAATCATTAATTAGAGGTGATATAGTAAAATCACGGAGCAAGTAGACACGTCGACGAAAAGGTGCCTGCTTTATCGTACTTCTATAGAGTACTAACAATATATGTTCAATTTATGTGACATAAAATTTAGATAATCAATTATATTTTTAATAAGTTTTTAGATATTTTAAGTTGTTCGTTATTGTAATTTATATTTTTTTGATATTGTAATTTACTATTTTAAACTTTTAGCTATTGTAATTATAATACTCTCCTTGTCCAAATTTTATGATATTGACAGTCAATTATATTTTTAAAATAATTTAAATCTTTAATTATTGTGATTTATAATACTTTTTCGTCTATTCCAATTTAAATTATTAGAAATGATATAACAAACTTACTATAAAAAATAGATGTGAAAAAAGTTTAAGTGGGTCTCATATAAGATGTCAAGTTAATTTAAAAAATCAATAGTTAATGTATAATTTTTATTTGTTTTAATGATTTAAATAATTAATTAGGGATGAAATAGTAAAAATATTTTAGCGGAAGCAGACATGTCATAAATGTCTATATCATTTTTTTAATAAATATTATTCATTTTTTAATACTTAAATGACATATAATAATTAATTAGGGATGATATAATAAAATCAAAGAGGAAACAGGTGAAAGGCAGCAAGCTGGCACGACGACCCTGACCAGCTTACCTTCACTCTTCTATATTATAGAAAATAGTTAAATTATCATTTTTTATTTGTTTTAATGATTTAAATAATTAATTAGGAATGAAATAGTAAAATTACGATTGAAGCAGCGGAAGCAGACATGTCATAAATGTCTATATTATTTTTTAATAAATATTGAAAAAATTTAAGTAGGTCTTATATAAGATGTCAAGTTAATTTAAAACATCAATAGTTAATTCATTATTTTTTATTTATTTTTATGATTTAAATAATTAATTAGGGTGAAATAGTAAAATTATGATTGAAGCAGCAGAAGCAGACATGTCATAAATGTCTATATTATTTTTTTAATAAATATTATTAATTTTTTAATACATAAATAACATATAATAATTAATTAGAAATGATATAGTAAAATCACGGAGAAAGCAGGTGAAAGGTGGCAAGCTGACAGGACGATCCTGATCAGCTTACCTTCACTCTTCTATATTTTAATAAATATTATTAATTTTTAATACATAAATGACATATAATAATTAATTAGGGATGATATAGTAAAATAACGAAGAAAACAGGTGAAAGGCGGCAAGCTGGCAGGAGACCAACTTACCATCACTCTTCTATATTTTACTAGATGAAAGAGCCCGTGCTTGCATATGCTATTTTTTTAATCCTACTTTATGTGATATCAATAAATTTTTTAGAGTCATTTAACTTTTGAATGATTATACTATATTTTAAGTTGTTAATTATTGTAATATACAATACTTCATAATTTTTTTGATAATGTGCTACTACATTATAATATTTTATAATTATTGTACTCTTGTTGTTTTGATTTTTGCAATACTGATAAAGTTTGGAGGGTCAGTCAATTTTTTTAATATAATTTTACTATTATGTATAATTTTTAAATATTTTATATTGTTAATTATTACGGTTTATAATACATTATAATTTTTAGGATGATATGTGTTACTATACGATAATATTTTATGATTATTGTACACTTGTCGTTTCAATTTATGTGACACTGATAAAATTTAGAGGGTCAATCAATTCTTTTATATAATTCTAAGATTTCTTTATGATTTTTAAATATTTTAAGTTGTTAATTATTATGATTTATAATATTTTTACATAATTTTCAAATAATATATGCTACTCTCTCAATGGCCCAGTTTATGTAACATTGATGAAATTTAGAGAATCAATTGAATTTTTTATACATAGTTTTAACATATTTTTATTTGTTAATTATTGTGATTAATAGTACATGCTACTAATTAATTTTTCAACTAATATATGTTACTCTCTCTGTATCATACAACTGTGATAATACTTGAAGAATAAATTAAATTTTATTATGTCGTTAAATATTTTAAGTTGTTAATTATTGTGATTTATAATATTTTTTACGTCATTTTTGAATAATATATGTTATTTTTTCATACTCATATACTCTAATATGAAACTTTTAGTTAAAAGTAGAGGATTACCACCATTTCACTATAAATCATATTGATTTCATTCACCACCCTTATTGATAATATAATTCTTCACGCATTTCACCTTTATATTAAGAGGGTTAAAAAAATCTTTCAGCGATAGCAAGAGTTCTATTTGAATTTTTAAAATTTCTCAAAATACATTCAAAGATAAAAGATATTATTAAGCTTTTATGACAGGATAATAGATTAACAAAAAATATATAAAGCAAATAACAAAAATTAATTGTTATATTATACCATTATATTGTATCATATTATTTTGATAAATATGATATTTGAATAGCTTATATGTCTTTTCATCATTTAGATATGACCTTATACTATAGGTATAACACACAAACGTGTCTTTAACTTAATCGCAACTGACATCTTTGTCCTTCAAACTTTTGTGGCAGTGATAGTCAATTATATTTTTTAAATAATTTAATAATTAATTATTGTGATTTATAATACTTTCTCTTTTATTTCAATTTAGGTGACACTGATATAATTTTAAGAGTCAGTTAAATATTTTATAGCTTTAAAGTTTTTTAGTCGTTAATTATTGCGATGATAGTAATTTTTTGTATTTTTTTTAAATATATAACATATTAAAAAAAAAGTAAGACCTTTTAATATATATTATTTTTCATGTCTCAATTTATGTGACATAGATAAAATTTATATAGTCAATCAAATATTCTTTATATAATTTATAGATATTTTAACTTGTTAGCTATTGTCTTTTATAAACTTTTTATATCTTTTAAATATTTTGAATTATCAATAATATGATGTATATTATTTGCTAGGCAGTTTCTAAATATAAATACATTCTATTTCAAAAAACTTAAAGATTTTGTGCCCAAAATTTATGAAAAACATATTTTCTGAATCTTAACATTTTAAAAAATCACACAAAAATTGAGAAGGAGAAAGTATATTTTATAAATTTTTATTAATTAAATACCAAAAAAAATTCAATTTCCTTTCAATTTGTTTACAGATCAATTTACTTAAAATAAGAATTGGCCCAATTTAAATTCAGCAACCAGCCCAATTCAATAACTCACAACCGACCCAAGTTTACTTTTAATCTCCACCATCCAAATCTTTGATCGGATGGTGTCTGTCCATCTCTCATAGTTACTTTCTTTTTAATTTATCCTAATCCCCTAACCGACTTCCATTTCTCCTACCCCAGCCGCCACTCTTTCCAACTTCTCCTCTCTCTCACTTCTTTCTCTCTCTCTCTCGTCCTCTCAAAAACTCTATTTGTATTCTTGAAGTTTTATGTTAAAACCCTTAAAATTTGATGATTTGCTCACTTTTTATTTTTGGTGTATGAATGAACGATTTTTATTAATGAAGGTTCATAGTTTTGACCCCTTTTATTGAGTTTAATAGAAAGTTTTTTTTTCCATTATTATGTACCAATTGATTCATCTTGCGCCGCGCGTAACCTTGGAACAAAAAATCAAGTTCCTGTCAATTTTGTTAGTACCAAAAAATGATGAATATTTGAAAAATTGAATTTGGATGCATGTCCTTTGAACCAATTACCCTACATCGAGAATGAGCCAACTTAACAATTTTGGACTTCAGATTATTTAAGTTGTTTTATTTCAGAAGGTTTTTTTTTTTTTTTTTTTGTTTTTGTTGGATAATTCAGTTCATCTAAATCTTGATCTTGATTTATGGGTTATTGATGATTCATTTTACTAACTATCTTGTTCTAATAATGTTTTGTTATTGGCGTTGAATTTCTTGCGGTGATTGAGATTGCAGTGAAAGACAGAAATGCCCTTGTAGGGGCTGTGTGAAATGATAAAATTGCCCCTGGCTAAGCTGGTAGGACAACCATCTCCTGCCTGCTTTAAGCCACTTATATATAGTAGTAATAGAATACAATATATGTTCAATTTATGTGACATAAATAAAATTTAGATAATCAATTATATTTTTAATATGTTTCTAGATATTTTAAGTTGTTAGTTATTATAATTTATAATATTTTTTGACATTATATTTTACTATTTTAAGTTGTTAGCTATTGTAACTAATAATATTCTCCTTGTATAAATTTTTGTGGTATTGATAGTCAATTATATTTTTAAAATAATTTAAATTTTTTATTATTGTAATTTGTAATACTTTTTCTTCTATTCCAATTTAAGTGATACATAATTTTGACATTTAATCAAATATCACGATTGAAGTAACAAAATGAACATATCTTAAATTACTCATAATAATTTATTAGAAGTGATATAGTCAAATAATTTTGTTTTGAAAAAAAATTTAAGTGAGTCTCATATAAGATGTCAAGCTAATTTAAAATATCAATAGTTAATTTATTATTTTTTATTTATTTTAATAATTTAAATAATTAATTAGGGGTGAAATAGTAAAATTATGATTGAAGAATAAATAGTAAAATTAATATAGTTATTTTCTTTAGACATATCATCTCAAAAAGTGATAAATAAAAAAATAAAATCAAATTCATTAATTAGTCTTATTATATTTTATCCAGAATGTTATCTTGAAATTATTATGTTATCTCTCTACCAAATCACCCCAAATGGATAAAGACATCACATGGGATACGAGGAAACCTTATCCATCCTCATCATTAGCACGTCACGCTCAACTCTCTATACCTACACCAGCAAGATAAAATTGACACCTTCATCTTTAGCCTCCTCTATAACTTACATATCAAAAAACACACAACAACAAATTCTTTATATGTTCCCCCAAGTAACCAATATTTTTCTGTTAGACATTCATATTCAAGCCCAAAAAAAAAAGAGAAACAATGTTGGCAATATTTCACAAGGCTTTCGCTCATCCACCTAAAGAGCTAAATAGTCCTGCATCTAAAAGATCCTTACTTCCTCAAGAAACTCTTCAAAAATTCCTATCTGCTCACCCTTCTGATACTTCATCTGTTAGTTTTGGTGACGCTGCTGCTCTTGCTTTTGTTCGTCCTAACTGCACTTCCTTGCTTAATCAGAGACGGAGGTAAATTAATTACAGGATTAAGTAATTTTTACTAAAGTACTGTATTGTTGTTTTTGTTCGTGTGGCTTAGGATTGGAGCCATGAAATCATTCTCTTTTATTTTAGTTGGTCTATCTTATTAAAAAAAATTTGTAATATTAATTAATCACTTAGTAAAATAGTATTTTTTTAATTTTATCCTATAATTAATTATAATTTCAATGTTCATTCAATATGGGCAAAAAGTAGGACAGTAAAAATCATCACTTTATTTATGATTCCTTAATCATTCTATAAATAAAATGTGTCCAATCAAAATAATAGGACGAAGAAAGTACTTTAGAATAGGTGGCTTACATCACACTTCTTCAAGTTAGAGTGAGCCCTTCTCTTGAATTTTGTAATAGTATTAGTAGATTATTTTGTCAGAAATTTATATTCGAAAATTAAGAGTATTTCAAATGCTTTTTATTTTAGTTTTTATATAATATTAGATTAAGATAAGTTTACATGGATCTATATGGACACCGAAGTTGAACCCAAATCCCTATCAAAAAAATTGAATTAGCTATGAACTTATCACTAATATGTAGTTAAGTACTTCTTTTCATTAGTTGTCACTATATTAAAAATAGTGATTTTTAATTACTTCTCAAATTTGAAAAATCAAGAAAGAAAGAAATTATTTTTTTCAGTTTTGCGTTAATATTAATTATTTTAAAATTATGACACATAAATAGACAAAGTCTAAAATCCAGAGAATTAATAAGTAATATATTAATTAAAATACCCCTAATTAATTTTTTCCCAAGAATTGTGCTCATTCTTATCTTGACAACTAAATGGGAATAGAGGAAGTAGCACGTAGCTAACTGAATTTTCTGAAAATTCAAGCCAAATACAAATCTTGTTTTTCTAGCTACAAAAATTGTTATTACTGTTGTATTTCTTGGGATTGAGGTGCAGTTGTTGTTGTTGTAGGTATTTTTGTGGGTATGATGATATTTACTGTTTGTTCTTGGGGAGCTTGAACAACTTATGTGCACAAATAAAACAATATGGGCTATCATCAAAAGGTACAAATGAAGCCATGCTGGTAATTGAAGCCTACAGGACACTGAGAGACAGGGGACCTTATCCAGCAGATCAGGTTATTAAGGATTTTGAAGGAAGCTATGCTTTTGTCATCTATGACAGTAAGACTGGAACTGTATTTGTTGCCTTGGTAAGTATTGTACTATTGTTACTTGCTAGTTTTGATTTGCTGGTCTGATTTTGACTTCACACAATTTAAGAAAATAAAAGTAATTTAAGAAAGTAAAAGTGGACCTCGGATTCTTGTTCTTTGATTTCTGTTACTATTTGTTGTTTTGTGCAGTTCAATTACAGTATTAAGTAGTATTCTGCTATCATTGATGATCAAAGAATTCTAGAACATGAGTGCACTATTCAAAAAGAGGGAAAAATGTGTTTAGTGGGAATTAATCACCAAATCTTTAGGTAAATACCTCAACATTTAATTAATTGCACCATTTAGTCTTTCTTGTAGCATGGGTGCTAACAGAAAATATATATAAAATTTAAAAGACAGATGCATAAAATACCTAGTTTTACGAAAATACATGTTCACGTGCCCCAAAATTAATCCTTAAAATTCGGCCCTATCTGTTACTATGTGTTGTTTTTGTTACTATTCGTTGTATCTTCTACTTTCATTATGTCTTTTTCTAGACTTGTTTTTGTTTTGAGCCGAGGACCTATTGGAAACAACCTCTCTACTTAAACCTTCGAGGTAGAAATAAGGTTTCCATACACTACCCTCCTCGAACCCACTTTGTGGTATTATACTGGGTATCTTGTTGTAAAGAAAACTTCTAAATCTTATAGTGTTAATCTAAACATAATGTGAATGTACAAAAATATCTTTTAATCTTGTGGTTTTAATCATGTCACATGAAAAGTTAGAGATAAAGAGTTTCCAAAAAGGAAAAAAGACATTCTTTTGAAATGGAATAAAACAGAAAGCAAGGCAAACAATTTGAAAAGGAGGAAGTGTTAATTTGTGCAACCAGTTGCATTTGCTAGAATTAAAAGAAAAAAGATTCATTTTGCTGCTATTGTATAATTACAGGGTTCAGATGGTGGGGTTAAGTTATTCTGGGGCATTGCTGCTGATGGATCTGTGGTGATTTCTGATGATTTAGAGGTCATTAAAGCTGGATGTGCCAAGTCATTTGCACCCTTTCCCACAGGTAACATCTGTATGGAATTTGAAAATTTTGAGTTCAAGTAGTGGCGTAAGCAAGATTTTGTGCAAGCGGCATCAGTCTATTGTTTTGTTAAGATATATTTTGCTTGTGGTATCGAGTTGGCTTTGGAAAAATTGTATTTATACTTTGATAATTGAATATTTTGGTGAAGTGATATCGGATGTTGAAGGGGGAAACTGAGTGAACCAGTTTTAAAATGTTGGCCACGTTAGCCTACTACTATAATAAGATGAATAGTTATGAAACCCGTAGACCGATCGAGGATGGTGAAGGAAGAGCCGCTGGGTAGAAAAATCCGACAGCTCCTTAAGGTTATATTGCACTTGGAAGAAGCTGAAAAAGGAATAAATATAATGATGAGTTTGATTCTTCCTCTCCATAGTAAATAGGGGAGGGAAAATCGAATTTAGTTCTTAGCAAAAAGGAGGAAACTTGTGAGACATGCACACTTAAAAATATTCCGTTATAACCTTGTAATTTATCTAATGTTTTTGAATTATGGATGAACGATAGGAATTGAACCCACACATGGTGAATTCACAGTTCACTGCCTTGAGCTATCTTAAGCTTCATCCACCCCCTCGCTCGCTTAGATTGTTGGATCCCTCTTTTACCTTATGATTTTTTCCTTGTTTATACATCTCTTTGGTTTTAAATTGAGTGCCTCTAATTTCTTTGGGAATGAAATGCACAGGTTGTATGTTCCACAGTGAGAAAGGGCTAATGAATTTTGAGCACCCAATGAATAAGATGAGGGCCATGCCAAGAGTAGACAGCGAAGGGGTAATGTGTGGAGCTAACTTCAAAGTGGATATGTATTCCAGGATTAACAGCATCCCCAGAGTTGGAAGTGAAGCTAACTGGTCTGATTGGAATAGTTCTTACTGAATCAGTTCTCCAACATTTTAGAATTTTGTCAAATAGACCCTTGTAGTCTTGGTCCTGCCCTTTCTCGGATCCGCGCATAGCAGGAACTTAGTGCACCAGGCTGGCCTTTTTTCCCTTGTGTTTCTTCTGTTTTGGTTTCCTTGTAGAGTTTGTTTTAGGTTGGTCTCTTTCCAGTACTTCTGTGTCTGTGTGCAACTCTCGTAAAATAAATGAAGCATCTTGATGCAGCTTTGAAAATGTTCTGTCAGAGCAATGGACCTTAGCTCTTCAAACAAGGTTAAGAGATCTGTGGATCAATATGAATCTCGAGAGTGGATTCTTAATTCCTGTCATCTTGTCCCGTGGACACTTCGTACAGTGTTAATGTTTTTCTCTTCAGATGGCCAAACAAATCTAAATAATAGTGCTAAATTAACCTGGTTTTGGGATAGTGGAAATATAACAAGTACCCCCTACTGCAAAAATGTCCCATGCGGTTAACTGTTATTAGGCGTTGTAAGAAAATTCTCCTCTGCCTGTCCAGTTTACTCGAGTTATAGCTCTTCAAGAACAAGAAGACAGTACCAACTTACTGTACGTGTAAACGACAGAAGTTGAACGGACGTGGGAACAAACAGCAGTTCAGTACTAGTACGAGTATAAATGAAAAGTAAGCTTGTTTCCAAGTATTAGCATTATTCGATATAGTTTTTTGTAGAAGTATTTGCTTTGGAGTCCGACAAAAAGTATATTGAAAAAGGTTATGATATTTGATATTTTATTCCGGGCTAGATGTATTAGCCAGATATTAACAATACAAGGGATACTCCCAACTCCCTTCGAATGGTCTCAGGTTCAACAACATTGGAAAGAGAGTGATATACTCCATTCACTACAAGAAAAAGAAAAGGTATTAACTAAAAATTTCACCGCTAAGTTGTTGCTAAATAACCAGTAGCTAACAATATTTCTTGATAATCTGTAGTTAAATAGAACTACCGACGTATTTTGTTTAAGAAGAAAAGTTGTCTGGTGCTAATTTTTGTTTTTATGTAGGAGTTCAACTTTTAACTTTCATTTCAGAAAGTAACTCAATTTTGATCTTTACTTCAAAAGTCACTCAACTTTTACATTTTCACTCACAAAGTCACTCAAATAATTTAATTATTTTTTTAAATAATATTTGCTTATGTGGAATTATTATTTAAATACAAAATTCAAAAAAATTAAAAATTATCTCTTAATGACCCTTTTATCTTTATTCTCATAAATTTAGTATCTCTCCTCATCTTTCTCATTTTTCTTCTCCTTCTCGCATATTGTAATTGATTCAACATTAAATATGTTTAATAAAATATCAAAGGATCACATTAAAATTTAACAATAACCAAAGAATTAAAATTATAATGATTTTGCTCTACCTTTCCAATCCTTGTTTCAACTTCTTTTTTTTTTTCTATCTGAATTGATGTTCGCATTGAATCTAATTAAATTTAAATTTACACATTCTATAGCTTATTATAAATGCGATGCTCTCAACGATACCCCTCCCCCCTCCGTTTTCACTCTAAAGATGCTTTTTTTTTTTTTTAAAATAAATGTCTTATATGTATGATGGATTAGGGATTTTATACTCATAACTAAATATTATGAATAATATACCTACATTATAGGGATTCACTATATGTATGTAATAACTATGTACACGTGATTTTTAGTAATAAATGAGTTAAATTACGTATTATTTAGGTATATTTCATCGTATTAATATAGTTTATGTTAATATAGTTTATAAATGCCTTATATTGTATGATGGATTAGGGATTTTATATGGAAAAAGGACATGGGTTGACCATTTTGAAAAGAAATGACCAGCAATTTAAAAGTTAGACAATTGGATCCAATCGGCCCAATTTAATTTCGGATTTTAGCCATTTGGCCTGTCGGTCTCATGCAGTCTGTATACTCAATTGATACACTTTTATACTATATTGATACACTTTGATACCGCATTGATACACTTTTATACAAGATTGATACACTTTTATACTACGTCGATACAATATATATACCACATAAATACACCTTTTACAGAGGAAAACCAAAAAAAGAAAATAGAGGATGACTTGTAGAAAGTGAATGTATGTATAGAAAAGGAAAATCGCTTTGGAGTTGTAGAGACGGCGCAATGTACAAAGAAGAAAATAGCTTTGGAGTTGTAGAGATGGCGCAATGTACGAAGAAGAAGAGAGAGAGTGACAGAGAGAGGATTTTCAGTTTAGCCAAAAAAAAAATAAAGAATAAAGAGAGAGACTTTGTTTTGGATTGAAAAGAGTTACTTTTTAATATATCATTATGTGATATAAGGTCATCGGTTACTTGAACAATAAACACAGAGAAAAGACATTTAAGCATAGAGAAACAACGAGTTAAATTTCAAGTGAGTGTTCAAAAGTGCTTCTGCAAGTTAGGCAGAAAAAAAAAAAGAAACCTGGTTTGCGAGACTACCGTATAAATGGTTATGATGGTGGCTATTTACTGGGTTTTTAAATTTAGGTGCTAGTTTTGTGGAATTATTTTAGTTTTAGGTGTTATTTTTGTCCTTTCCCCATTTTATATCCATAACTAAATATTATAAGTAATATACCTACGTTATAGGGATTCACTATATGTATGTAATAACTACGTACACGTAACTTTTAGTAATAAATGAGTTAAATTACATCTTATTTAGTTATATTTCATCGTATTAATATAGTTTATATTAATAATTTTTTATTCTTTGATTATTATTAAATTTAATTTGATCTTTTAATATTTTATTAGACATATTTAATGTTGAATCAATTACAATATGTGAGAAGGAGAAGAAAAATGAGAAAGGAAAATTAATTTATAGGAATAAAGATAAAAGAGTCATTAAGAGATAATTTTTTATTTTTTGAATTTTGTATTTAAATAATAATTTCACATAAGCAAATGTTATTTAAAAAAAATGATTAAATAGTTTGAGTGACTTTTTGAGTAAAAATGTGAAAGTTAAATCTTTTAAAGTAAAGATCAAAGTTGAGTGACTTTATGAGATAAAAATTTAAAGTTGAGTCACCATTTGAGTTATTAACTATTTTATGTAGTGATTATGTAATGATTGCAAATTATTACACACATGGCCATCACTTTCATACTGGAAATAATTTGGTAGCACTTTTCCTTCAGAGGAAAAAGGGTGAGTGAAATTTATTTCTAACTCAAAATTTTTTTAAGTGAACTTTTTCTACAACACAACAGAATCTCAATTCAAAATCTCCTTCATCAGCTCCCTTTTCGTGTTTGTGTTGGCGAAGGCTAAGGTCAGTCCCAAAAATTTAAGCCAACCCGACGAGTTTCTCACTGACTTCCCATACTTTACATGTTTTCTCTGCATCGCTGGCTTCTTCTGACAACTGATTCTCAAAAGAGGATGAGTTCTTGTTCCAGCTCCAATAGACACCTGATTTTGTAAGACTTGGATCACTTACAACCTGTACAAAAGAAACAAACATCTTATGTCAAATCTTTTTTTGTTGTTAATGTTAGGCCGTTGGCTTTCATATTAGAACTATACTACTGATGATGCCCACATATAGTTTAGTAACATTAGTGTGACAAATTAGTTCGACTTTACTATTATAGTGGTTAACGTTCAATGGTAATTCATGTGAAATTGACATCAATTATTACATGAAAATATGGCTAATGGGAGAGGCTCAGTTTAGCGAGGAGTGCTAATGTGCGCTGACCTCTAAAAATATGGCTCTTAGCTCAGCAAAAACATCGGTGATTGCGACGCCG
>NC_061119.1:141972767-141977839 GCF_002878395.1 Capsicum annuum
TTCCCCCACAATTTTGCTCGATTCTAGAGGAGGAAGAGAGGACATCAGACACCATAGCATATATAATTCGTCTTGTAGATTTTGGGGATACGGGTACAACTCCAGCGGCTCGAAGACTACAATTCTTCACGATGACTTCGTCGAATCAGTCCCCAAAAGAGAAACCCAAATTGCAAGATAATAGACAACCACACAAGGGGAAACCTCTTACATATGTTGCCCCAAATACAAGCCAAGGAAGACGTATAGTGACACTTGAAGAAACGGATCTAAAACCCTAGGAGGAATACTGGAAGACCTCGATTATTGGCTATGTCATAGGGGATAACCCGTATCTACGTAGTATGGAGCTGTATATCGCGAATGCTTGGCGATTTGCTAAGAAGCCTCGATTTTAGCTCATGATGACGGGTATTTCATCTTCAGATTTGACTCGCAGGAGGACTATGACAAAGTGATGCTGGGAGGTCCCTGGGAGGTCCTTATACTTGCCACAATAAACCATTCATTATTCAAGCCTAGACTCGGAATTTTGAATTTAATCCTGATTATATCACAACCATTCCCATTTGGGTCACGTTTTCTAGTCTACCAGTGGGTTACTGGTCGAGTAATGCTTTGAGTAAAATCATGAGTGCAATAGGGAAGCCATTATACTCGGATAGGATTACTGAAACTATGGAATGAATCTCTTATGCCCGGGTTTTAGTGGAGGTGGATGCAGCTCAACCATTAGTGGAATCAGTGGAATCAGTGGAGATAGCCTCCCCGGATGGAAATTACACGCAACGAGTCGATTATGAATGGAGACCAAAGTATTACCATTATTGTATACATTTTGGGCATGAAGAGGAGGACTGTAAAATTAAGCAGGAACAACTACAACTTGATAAGGATCTTCAAGAGGCTCCTCGAAGAAGAAGGAGAAAGAGAGGTCAAAGAGGAAACGGTAGAATTCTGCGCCAAGATTGGGTTGCCCGCACAGAGGAAGAAGAAACAAATGCAACGAAAGTAATTTCCCCACCACTTGTGGAGCAATCTCCACCAGTAAGAGACTCAAATGTGCAGGGTGGCTCGCAGGAGAAGCATCTAATGTACAACAGTCCAATCCAGTGAACCAAAATGTGATTCTAACGACAAACTGGTATCATTGTTTAAGTGAGTTATTAAGTAAGGGAACCTCTGGTCTGAGCACTGATCCAGGGGGAACACTCACCCCTCCATGATTATCTCTACATGGAATATTAGTGGCTTAAATCATCCCCAAAAGCAAAAAGAAATCCAATTCTTTTTGTAAAAATATAGAGTGAAAGTATTTGGATGTCTTGACACTAGAGTTAAAGGACATAAAACAAATGCTATATTAAGTAAGATGGTGCAAGGCTGGAATACAAAATGCAACTATCCTATGGCTCCCAGTGGAAGGATTTGGCTCATGTGGAAGACCCAAGTTCAGTTGCAAATCTTACACACCAGTGAGCAGTTTATACACTGTAAGGTGATATCTCCGTCCTTTACCACTCTTCTTACTGTAGTCTATACAAAGAATGAGGAGAAAAATAGAAGATCATTATGGAATGACCTAATTTGATTGGGACAAAACATTATGGAACCCTGGCTACTTAGTGGTGATTTTAATGCTATCCTTAGCTCCGAGGACAGGCTTGGATCTAGTATGACCCGAGCTGAAACCCAGGAATTCCAGGATTGGGTAGATGAACTCCAACTTACTACACTTAAGGCTAAGGGATGGCATTTCACCTTTTGTAATAAACAGGACCAAGGCTCTCGAGTTTATTCAAAAATAGATTGGTCCTTTGGAAATGTCTATTGGTTACAAACTTATGGGCATGTTGAGGCAGAATTTCTAAACCCCGGGATCTCTCATCATTCTTCAATTATTTTGGAGCATAGACTTGCTGCAACCATGAAGCCAAAGCCCTTTAAACTATATTCAACTATGCTAAACCATCCTGATTTTCAGGGTATAGTGTAGCGGGTATGGAATCAGCGGATCAGGGTCTCTCATATGGCCCAACTGTAGACTAGATTGAAAACTTTAAAGCTAGAACTAAAGGGGTTGAACACCTATTTGGCATCCTATGCTCAAAGGCTTCAACAGGCCAGATTACACTTGGAGGTTATTCAATCGCAGATGAATTACAGGCCACACGACCAGGTCTTGATTGAAAAAAAAAAGAGGTTTTGCAGGAGATCACTAAATGGAGTTTGATTGAGGAGCAAGTACTGCGACAAAATCAAGGGCCACATGGATCACTAGTGGTGATGCAAATACCAAATATTTTCATGCCCGATTGAAGATAGGATCTAGTATGAATAGTATAAACTCTATCTACACTGAGGATAGAACTTTGCTCACAGAATCTGAGAAGATAGAGCAGGAATTTATTTCAGGCTTTAAGAGCCTTATGGGCACCACAACAGGTATTGTTCCATGCCCAAGTGCAGAAGTAGTTAAGAATGGGTATTGCCTCACTCATGACCAAAAAAGCTTACTGATTCAAATGGTGACTGATCAGGAGATCTTAAATGCTGTTAAAGGATTACCGTTAGGTAAGGCCCATGGAATTAATGGGTTTCCTGTCGAATTTTTCAACCAACAATGGTCAACAGTGCAACTATCTATAAACAATGCAGTGAAAGAATTCTTCTGTGAAGATTGTTCAAGTCCTTTAGTAATAAAACTATCTCCCTCATACCAAAAGTACCAAATCCAACTGTTGTTAAGGACTTTAGACCTATTGCACGTTGTATCATAGTTTATAAGATTATTACTAAGATCTTGACTAATAGACTTAAGAGTGTTGTTGGGTTACTAGTAAGTCATTCCCAGTCAACATTTATTGAAGGAATAAGTATTGTAGATAATGTGCTTATTAGTCATGAAATTTTGAAATGGTATACGAAGAAGGGTATGTCTCTTAGGTGTGTTATGAAAGTTGATCTTCGCAAAGCCTATGATTCTATTGAGTGGGATTTCTTAAGGTGTGTTCTGGTAGACTATGGCTTCCCTCTAAAGTTCATAAATTGGGTGATAGACTGTATTACTTCTGTGTCCAATTCCTCGGTGATAAATGGTAGCCTGACAGAGCCTTTTCAAGGCAAGAGAGGTATTCGACAAGGTGATCCTATGTCACCCTATTTCTTTGTCTTTGCCATGAAGTATTTGAATAGAGAGCTAGCAGTACTGGCACAAAACCCTGCTTTTCAGTTTCATCCCAGATGCAAAAAGTTGAAATTAGTGCACATTTGTTTTGCTGATGACCTTTTAATGTTTTGTAAGGCAGAGCAGCAATCAGTGATCCTTATTAAACAGGCTTTTGAGAAATTCTCAAAGGCATCTGGTATGATAGATAGTTGTGAAAAGAGCTCTATCTATTTCTCACGTGCTCAACCTAGGGTCAAGGAGGATATCCTTAGATTGCTAAACTATAGTGAAGGTTCACTACCATTTAAATACTTAGGAGTCCCCTTGTCGTAAAAAAACTCACTCTTGCTCAATTTATGCCTATAGTGGACAAGATTACAGAAAGAATCAAATGTTGGACATCAAAACTTCTAACTTATGTTGGGAGGCTACAACTTATCAAGTCTATAGTCTTTGGAATGCAAACTTATTGGGCTCAAATGTTCCTCCTTGCCAAAAAGATTATGAAACTGATAGAACAAGTATGCAGAACCTACTTATGGACTAGAGCTGTGGCAAACTCAAAGAGAGCCTTGGTATCTTGGGAGAAAAAATGTCAACCAAGAGGAGTAGGGGGGCTGAATGTAATCCACTTGTGTACATGGAATAGAGCAGCCATACTGAAACAACTTTGGGCTCTTGTTTCAAAGAAAGACTTTCTGTGGGTAAAATGGGTCCATATTTATTATATGGAAAAGGCTCAAAAATACCCCCGAACTATCCGAAATAGCTCAAAATGCCCTTCGTTAGATTCTTTGCTAAAAAATATCTCTCCCTCTAATGAAATTTGGAAAAAGATCAAAAATACCCCTGAACTATTTGAAATGGGTAAAAAATATCCCTCTGTTAAATATTTGGCTCAAAAATACCCTTCCCTTAACGAAATTAAATTATTTTGATTATTTCATTAATTTATATAAAGTTCATCATTTAATTTATATTTCGTTAATTTCTTTAAGTGAAAATTTATATTTCGTTAATTTCTTTAAAGATTAAAAAGATGTAAAGTGAAAATACCTTTTTAGAATAAATGTATGTTTATTTTCCAAATCAAATTCAACCAATTTATATTATAATTCAAATACTTTTTTTCATTATCTTATTTTTAAAATTAAAAAAATACTTTTATGTATTTAAATTAAAGTTAGGATTAAAAAGTTAAAGTTAGGGTTTAATTCAATCGAAATAATTTAATTTCGTTAAGTGGAGGGGTATTTTTGAGCCAAATATTTAACAGAGGGGTATTTAACGAAATTAAATTATTTAGATTATTTCGTTAATTTATATAAAGTTCATCATTTAATTTATATTTCGGTAATTTCTTTAAGTGAAAATTTATATTTCGTTAATTTCTTTAAAGATTAAAAAGATGTAAAGTGAAAATACCTTTTTACAATAAATGTATGTTTATTTTTCAAATCAAATTCAACCAATTTATATTAAAATTCGAATACTTTTTTTCATTATCTTATTTTAAAATTAAAAAAATACTTTTATGTAAAAAAAATTAAAGTATTAGGATTAAAAAGTTAAAGTTAGAGTTTAATTCAATCGAAATAATTTAATTTCGTTAAGGGGAGGGGTATTTTTGAGCCAAATATTTAACAGAGGGGTATTTAACGAAATTGAATTATTTCGATTATTTCATTAATTTCTTTAAGTGAAAATTTATATTTCATTAATTTCGTTAATTGATATTTCGTTAATTTCTTTAAAAATTAAAATGATGTAAAGTGAATATACCTTTTTAGAATAAATGTATGTTTATTTTTCAAATCAAATTCAACCAATTTATATTATAATTCAAATACTTTTTTTCATTATCTTATTTTTAAATTAAAAAAAATACTTTTATGTAAAAAAA
>NC_061119.1:141977939-141984654 GCF_002878395.1 Capsicum annuum
ATTAATTTCTTTAAGTGAAAATTTATATTTCATTAATTTCGTTAATTGATATTTCGTTAATTTCTTTAAAAATTAAAAAGATGTAAAGTGAAAATACATTTTTAGAATAAATGTATGTTTATTTTTCAAATCAAATTCAACCAATTTATATTATAATTCAAATACTTTTTTTCATTATCTTATTTTTAAATTAAAAAAAATACTTTTATGTAAAAAAATTAATGTTAGGATTAAAAAGTTAAAGTCAGGGTTTAATTCAATCGAAATAATTTAATTTCTTTAAAGGGAGGGGTATTTTTGAGCCAAATATTTAACAGAAGGGTATTTTTGACCCATTTCAGATAGTTCAGAGGTATTTTTGATCCTTTTTGGAATTCCGTTAGAGGAACGGATATTTTTTAGCCAAATATTTAATGGAGGGGTATTTTTGAGCAAAAAATCTAACAAGGGGCAGTTTTGAGCTATGTCAGATAGTTCAGAGGTATTTTTGAGCCTTTTTCGTTTATTATATGAAGCATGAGACAGTTGAATCTTGTTTAATTCCTGGTAATGCTACTTGGATTATTAGGAAAATTATAGAATCGTCATGGCTACTCAGACCCTGCAGGGTGATTTGTACAGCAGGTTGCACAGAATGATACAAAGAGGAAAGTTTAGTGATAAGAAAATGTATACTACCCTCAGAGCTCTCTTCCCAAAGGTGCAGTGGAGGTGTCTTACATCCCACCCAGCTATTCATCCTCAACAGAAATTTTGTCTGTGGTTAGCTTTGCATAGAAGGTTGCCTATAGTTGCTAGATTGCAGAAGATTGGTATTGTAGTGCCTAGTGAATGCTGTTTTTGTGGTGACCATGAAGAAACACTGGAACACTTGCTTTTTGATTGTCAGATTACAAGGAGGCTATGGAGAAGAATACTACACTGGCTGGGTGAAAACAACACAATGAGAAGCTGGCAGGATGAAATTGGGCAAAAAAGAAATCTGGAAAGGGAGGCATTTTCAGTTGTGCTTTTGCAATGATGGTGACAGTAATCTGGAGAGAAAGAAATTTAATACGCTTCCAAGGGGGTCAATTCCAAGTAGAGAGACTGATCAAGGAGATAGCCATTTACATCCACATCAGAGGTGCAAGATTAAAGAAGTGGCAACCATGTCTGTAGCTGTTAAATCACATGCCTTAAGTTGAAAGCTGTAGAAGATTTTGTTTGGTTTTAGTTGTATAGATTAGATTTGATGTGTACTTGTTATTGTCTTAGACATAGCTAATAGGGAAGGTGAGAAACAGGAGTCTGGCCTGTTTAGCTTTGTAATGACATTCACTTTTTGGTATTAATAAAATCATTAACTACCAAAAAATAGTCTCCTTCTAGATTCTAAAAATTTAGTTTTGTTACTTTACTGTAGCAGTGGTTAAAGTACAGTGATCATAGGTGAAAGCAACACTGATTATTACCTACGCAAGTCTTTTTCCTGATTCGGCCTCTGAGACAAATCCCTTGGTAATATACTTTTGGAATGGAGGGAAAAGGAACCTAAACAAGGGTATATGCTCCCTGAATAGCCCTGTTGTCGCCATGCATCCAGGGTATAGAGAGGCAAATGTGATGCCAGTCTCCTCATGGTATCGCCTATAGAATTCCTGCATAGTGAGCATATTGCAAACTTTACTGTCTTTGTATGCTTTGGCACCATCAAAGTCTCCACCATCAATCATGGCCGAGCTGTTAAGCCCATTGAGCCCCCTTGCCAAACCCCTCAAGTCTCTAAGGTTGGCTTTTGGAGGTACATTTCCGGCCAAAGTGTTAGAGTTTCCTGACAAGTGATTTCAGTAACAACGATTAATCTTCCACTGAAAGTAGTATATTCGTATTCTCAACCCAATTGACTTAATGGGTAGTTTTTATTTTGAGTTGAGAGAGAGAGTTTTAAAATGTATATCCAACTATTTCTTTGTTTTCTGCACGTATATATAGAATTCAACAGCGAAACACTAGGTTCTACCAAACTTCAGAATCCATAGCTGGATACCCAATTGGTTTCTTTAATTACAGTCAAACCTCTCTACAATAACCATCTATTGTAATAACATTTCACAGTAACAGGCAAGTCTCCTTTAGAACCGTTTTTTCATGTTTAAGTTACATTATATATCTTCACTCTTAACAGTATCTTGCTGAAACAATAAAAAAATGTCCGAACAAATGAGTTATAGAGGTTTGATTGTACCAGTGATTGAACCAACAATGATGAGCCTCTTTGAAGGGTAATCGGACTGCTTTAAGTCCTCAAGTAATAATCTAGAAAGAAGGAAGTGACCAAGGTAGTTAGTTCCAACACTAAGCTCAAATCCTTCAGCTGTGAATGAAGGCTCTTTAGCAGTAGGCTGATAAACAGCTGCATTGCAAACCAATACATCAAGAGGGTTCTCAGATCTGCGAAAATTATTGACAAACTGGCGAACGCTATCGAGGGATACAAGGTCTAAGTGCATTATGG
This sequence comes from Capsicum annuum, assembly GCF_002878395.1. NCBI lineage: Eukaryota > Viridiplantae > Streptophyta > Magnoliopsida > Solanales > Solanaceae > Capsicum > Capsicum annuum. The sequence continues at coordinate 141,980,437 of NC_061119.1, forward strand.
TGTAGTTCTCCTTAGGCATGCCTGCTGATTTTGTTGCTCTCTCAGTTTTAAGTAAGTCTCTACATGCCATAATCACATGCCATTTTCCTGTCTCAGCCAGAGCTTTTGCTGTGGCCAATCCTAATCCTGAAGAGGCTCCAGTGATTACTACACACCCTTTACGTAACATTTTCTTTCTTATCACGGGGGCATTGGTTGCACCTGGAGATGCAACCATCGTCTCGGCTCTAATAGCTCCCAGGGACAACTTTCTTTGGCTCTGTAACGGAATCCAAGACGTTAATTCCATGTTTTGTCATTGCATTTACTGTTATAGTGGTTTGTAAAACTTCAATTACTTTAACGTGACCCCCCAAAAAATGAATTTTGTGACTTTAGTGTTGTTATAGTAGGTAAAGTTCAGTGACGTTGTACATGAGAAATGAATCAATTTGGAAGCCTATGATTAGATTCATTGGAACCTATTTCATTCAACAATTCAAGTTTTACTTTTTTGAAAATGTATATATATAGGTACCGTGATTTTGAATGAAGAGCCAAAATCAGATTTAACATGATTTGAGAGAGAAATTCCAGAGAGAGTAGAATCCTTCAAAGTTGCACTAGCTTTCCCCTGCAAGATATAACAAAAATGAGTAAAAGAACGAATTAGTTGGAGCTTCAGATTTCAATTACTAACTGAATAAGTATAACACTGGCATTTTTGCTTTTCAAGAGTCAATTTAACTTATATTTGAAGCTAAGTTGAATTAGGTCAATTAAGTATTTTAAATTAAAATTCAAATATTCAAAAACTATATAAAAGTACTATAAGTTCTTCTCATATATAGATCAAAATTATATAGTTGAATATTGAAAAACAAAAAAATATACATATTTCTTTATTCCAACTTATATGACACACATTTATTTTAGCCGGTCTCTAAAATGATGGCACATCCTTTCTTTATTATAGTTAATATTTAACTTTAAAATGAGTATTTTATTTTTAATAAAAACTAGTATAGGTACCCGTGCGATGCACGGATATTTTAGAGAAAATAAATCATAAATTAATATATTTTATTTACTTGATCATACTATAATTTTTTTGATTATTTTGTCACCTGTGAAGTTCAAACCATTTTATACACAATAAGAAAAATAAAATCATATAAATTATTGATTAAGAAGATATGAGACCTCCAAGTTGCATATATTTTTTTCGAAGATTTGATATTAAATTATATAGTTATCCTAATAGATATTGTAAGTTTACTCATTTCAATTCTTGCTCTTAAACTTCCACATCTCCCCCCTTCACAATGATCTTGTTCTCTATTTCTAAGACTAGGTTATCAAATTTATGAAAGAAATTTTCTTCAATTTTTTTATGTTCACCATCTTTATCTACAACGTCAATCAACACTATTGCCGTTCATCGTTTAGGGTCCGTTTAACTATACGATATGAAATAACAATTTCAAATCATGATATAAAATTATTTGAGATGAAGTTACAATTTTATTTGGACATGCAATTTGACTCTTTAAATTGTATGTGTTTCTTATAGACATTAAAACCCCACAAATTGTAAAAGCTATTAAACATTATATCATTAAAATATCAATCTAGATCCAAAGTTGCAAACTTTAACAAACATATAGTCATACATACTGAGATTACCATATATCCTATTCATTTTTTAATTTTACTTCACTGGAGTAAGGATTTACATATAAAATTATTTTTAGTCTCTCATCCCATAAATTAAATTTTACAATTGAAGTCTCTTGTACTAATTTTATTTACTTCCACTTGCACCTACGCACATAAAATTGCAAACGTCCTTGCGACTTTGGAACTTAATTGACTTCATGAAATCACTACTTTTTGAATATGTAACACTCACAGCTATATAAACCAACAATACATCATCTATGAAGTTCAAGCTACTAAATCAATTCAATCATTAAGAAAATCAGGATAACAAATAGTGGCTATATATATTGCAGAGTTAATGGTTGGTGTCGTTGAAATTGAGAATGTGAGATTCTCTGAGAAAGTTTAAATTGACTTATTTTAAGTGTTTTTAAGCCAAATAAGCTTTGTATGCACTTTTATACTCCTTCCGATTCATTTTATAATAGTCCACCTTATTATAAATACCTATCATAAATTACTTATCCACTTACTGAATCAAGATAAAATTGGTAAAATTTTCAATATTATTTAAAAGCATAAATAAATTTATATGCTCCTATTCATATAACTAAAGATAATATATAAAGCGAAACTCATTTTGCGAAATTTATATTTCATTTCAAAATGGACGTGGAAGTTAATATACATGTTCTGAAGATTTTTATTTCTTTTTATTTTTTATTTTTTAATGTGCAGTATATACAAGGATAGCTAATGTGCAGATTAGTATATATTTTTTCATTTTAATTATCTTTTTTTAATAATTGAATTATTATTATTTTTTAAATGTAGTTTTCTGATGTTGACAATTGTCAACCTAGTAGTATTTTATAGAAATATGATTTTACCCAAAGAAATTTTTTACCTAAAATTAATTTGTGTTTTTGAACTGTATTTTAAATTTTAGAACTTCTTAAGTCCTATATTTTGGCATAGTTTAATTTGTAATTGCAACTATCTCTTAGGAGTATTATGTGAAAATAAAATTTCACAAAAATAGGCCTTAATATTGATTTGTGAACCTGTGTTTATCTCAAATTTTAGCAAACATTATCATGAGCAGTTATAAAAAGTAATTTTTTAATTTAAAAACTCCTACAATTAAGATAAGTAACTTTTTAATTTAAAAACTCCTACAATTAAGATAAGTGGAAAGTCATAGATAGAAAATTGTTATGAGAACTCCTACAATTACGAAAAGAATTTTTTTAGATGTATTTTTTTTATTTTTTTTTAATTCGATCTACTTTAATTCAAAAACAGAAATTAAATTAAGATTAAAATGATATCCACTCATTTTGTTTTTAGAAAAAATATGTCCAATCTTTTGTCAACTTTGAATTCAATATTTTAGTTAATTCATTTTAAAATTAGAAGATTTACTGTTTATCTAATATAAATTCTGAAAGGGTTAGAGAGTCAAATGTACATATCAAAATATATAGTTATATTATTTATTTAATGTGATATGAAATATTAAACACTATACATTATTATCTATAGTATTTAAAGTAAATATCACATCTCTATTTTGTTTTCAGGCATTTCTATTTCTTCATGAAGACAATACGATAAAAAAAATTATATACATGTCATTACCATCATCAGATGACAAAAGTGCTAAAGAAGAAAAATTAATAGCGGTAATTATTTTCAATTAATCTAAAAACATGTAATACACAGGATTTTAGTCAAATAATAATAAAACATCATACTTTTATAGAGAATTTTTTTTCATGAAAATCACGGTAGATTTACATATATTTATTTAATACATACATGAAATTTGTGTTAGACGATATAGATATAATGAAAAGTAAAAAAAAAAATCATAATTTTTTTAAAAAATAATCACACATAAAATTCATCAACACTGAATTTAAAAAAAGAAAAAATATAAAGCACAATTGTATTCTATGAGAATTTTGCTTCTCTAATTAGATACAGATACTTAGATATAAGATAGTAAAAAAATTAAATAGAAGAGATATCTAAAAGTCGTTGTAAATTATAAATAGCCTACAACATACATGCATTGTTTTATAAAATCAACAATCTTGATTTTCTTCCTAACAGTCAACCTATCTATTCACTTTCAATAAGAAAATTTTCTCAAACATCTTATGCATTTATTGGAGAAGTTGAAATTTTATCATTTATTATTTATGAGAATATTTATTTGTAAGAAGATAATAGTGGTGCTGTAATTTAAAGTATATCTTACCAATATTACTTCATGTTGTTTTTTTATGGTTCAACACCAAAATATAATTAAAAAATTCCACCAAGAACATCAACCATTCTTCTATGTAGTCATTAGTGAAACAAAAATATCAATACTAATACAATTAATATTACACTACAAAACAACCTACCTTTCGACGTTGAAATTTATTTTTTCTGATGAACTTTGAGAACAGAACCAAATAAAAAAGGGCTCCAAACAAAATCTTTCAATAAAAGGTGGAACCATTTGATGTGTAAAGATAAATAAAATCAAACAATCTGACAATTTATTAGTCACCTATGTACTCA
>NC_061119.1:141984754-141984853 GCF_002878395.1 Capsicum annuum
TATTTTTCCCTCACCTAATTCAGCTTAAACACTAGATTAAGCCCTAAAAGGGGCAAAATTCATTCTTTATTCTCAAATCCTCTCAAGAATAAAACCCTA
>NC_061119.1:141987853-141996801 GCF_002878395.1 Capsicum annuum
AAATTATATGATTCTCATGATTAATCATTGAATTTACAAGTTGAATGTTGTAGCCATGATATTTATATATGGTTATTATTATGTGAAATAATCATGCTCCCAAAGTATTTGTTAGAATGTCTATGTGAATTGAATAGCGTAATCATGACATGTTAGCATGTGTTCCCATTCATGTACAAGTTCATGCCTTGCAAGTGTTTGACAAAATATCTCAATGAATGAATCATGACTAAGTGGCTAGCTAGTATTCTTTCAAGATTGTGCCATGTTTTACTATTGATGCTATCGAGTCCCATGGATTCAGCAGCAGTTTGAAAGGTTGCCCTATTCGTTAATCTCCGAATCTATGCTGATTTTCAAAAGGGATAGATTACTGAAAATCCCGCTTAGAGATTGCAACTATAGTCAGAGTAGGAGTTCCCATCCATCATCTCCGTCGAGGCCTTATTTAACCTGCAAATTACGGTGGATCCGTCGGATTTAAACCTCCATTAGATTCGGCAACTAAGGGTTTCCGAAATAGTGTAAAAAGAAGTGCTTTGAATCATTGCTATTTGACTCGGACCTGTTATAAAAAAGTTGAGGTATTTCGAATTTTTTGTTGACACGGACAAAGTCAGGGAAAACCTCTGAAATTATTTCAATATTGAACCTTGGACATATAAGAGTTCCGAATTGAATCTCTATAGAAAGAAGATCTTTTGTCTCATGGTAGCCTGCTCCAGTCCCCTTATGAAACTTTTGTTATTGGGTTAGCCATACACTTCACATGTTTCTAGCAATTCACATGGCATCATCAAATGATACAAGTCCTGGATAAGAATCTACAACGCACTAGAACGCCTTTGTTGACGATCATTTACTCCGACAGCATCTAGGGTTCCTCGAATAATGTGATATCTCACATCGGGTAAATACTTAACCCTTCCCCCTCTTACTAAGACTACAGAATGTTCTTGTGAATTATGGCCAATACCGGGTATATAAGCAGTTCAAATCCAGAGGTTAATCGTACTCTGGCAACTTTACGTAAGGCAGAGTAAACTACTCTTTTTTTATCCCCCTTCCCGCTGAAGGTATTTAATACCAAAAAATCTAGCTATTTACCTAGAATTACAGTAGCTATAGAATAATCTCTATAATGTCAAGAACAGTAGTATTCCATCAATTATAGAACTAGGAGAACTCAGTCCAGTTCAGTCAGTTAGGACGATCAATAATAGTTCAGTCAAGCCTAGTACAATCTAGTGATCATTTCAGTGTCTATTCAGTTAGGAGTAGGATTAAGCACCGAGCGAACCTAGGGATGGCGGCTCACCTGCTAGTTGAGGGTATGACCTTTAGTAGCAGTCCCTTAGTTCCAGAACTACGGAGCCAGCGTAGGTTGAATATATCAACCTGCTAGTTAAGGGTTGATAAAGTGTTCACCTGCTAGTTGAGGGTAACACATATCTCACCTGCTAGATGAGGGTGATTCTTTAGTGGATTCACATAGCCATTAGCCATTATTAGTACCCATGGCACGGTGCTAACACCCTTCCAATTGGGGTCACAGATTGGACCCCAACTCAGTTTATAATTGGTGTATGTAGGTTAGATGAACGCTCCCACAATTTCAGTTTCAGACTCAGTATAGAACTCAGTTCAATTCTACAGAATCAGGACTGACAAAAATAGTCACCCAGTTATCAGTAATTCAGTTATCAGTAATTTCAGATATCAGTTACCTAGTTATCAGTAACTCAGTATTTCGTTTCAGTATGATCTCAGATATAGTACATATATATATATATATATATATATATATATATTTATATGCACAGCATTGCATAATCAGTACTTACGTCAGTTTCAATTATCCATGTACTCACATTCAGTTAATTTATATCATCCAGTCAGTAATTGTTCATGCATATGAACCTATGTATATTAGCCTACCTCACTTAGCATACCAGTACATTCAAAGTACTGACGCATACTCTTTCTTTTGTGCTATGATGTCTCATATTACAGGTTCAGATGCACGGGCTCCTGATCGTACTTAGCAGCTCAAGTTATCAGCAGTAGTTATAGTCATGAGTCCTCATATTTTGAGGACAGAGTTATTATTTCAGCAGTTCAGTAGTTCAGTATGTTCAATAGTCGAAGTTAGTTAGGGACTTGTCCCATCAACTCCATATTCAGACAGTTAGAGGATTTCAGACTAGACCAATTCAGACAAATGTTCAGTTTTTCTAGTATTACTATCAGTATTCAGTATCCATTTTCGTATTTTAAGGACCTTATGGCATTTCAGTTATATTTTCGCATATGTTATCAGTATTATTATTTAGTGCTCACAGCAGGGACCAGTCATGGGTTAGCTTGTGGTCCTTTGAGATGGTAAGCATCGTGTGACGTCCAGGGTGTAGACTTGACGCGTTACAGTACTTTTCTGACATGTCTCAAGAAAAGAAATCAAACTAAAGTGAAGAATTCTTAATCCAAGCTTATGAGTGAATGTTGGGAACCAAGTTTCATACTTATGAAACTCAAAAGAAGAGGAAAAGAAGATAAATAAGGTAAAGAGTGAAGACTTTTATTAAAATGAAAGGTTGTAAAACATGATAATAGGACTATTTTATTGTATTAATCTAGCCTTTTTCTTTTAGGGGTAGAATTAAATTTTTATTTTTCTGACATGTCTCAAGAAAAAAATCAAACTTAAGTGAAGAACTCATAATCCAAGCTTATGAGTGAATGTTGGGAACCAAGTTTCATACGTATGAAACTCAAAAGAAGGGAAAAAGAAGATGAATAAGGTAAAGAGTGAAGACTTTTATTGAAATGAAAGGTTGTAAAACATGATAAAGTATAGAAGTAAGTTAATTATTAAAGTAAAAAATCAAGTATCAATGTTAAAAATTATATTTACCATATTTGACTCCTTAATATTGTGAACAAACTTTAAATCTTAATTATTTAAAAAAAAAGTCACTGATACCAATAATATAACCTGTCATAATTATCAAAAGATTTAAGGAAGAGTGATAAATGTTAAATGCTATAAATAAGAAAATAATAGAAATAATAAATATTAAAAAATAATTTTTAGATATTTAATTTAAAAAGATTTTTCTAAAATGTTGCTATAACTTGTAATTATTTCTTTAGTCTATAATTATTGAAATTCTTTTCTTATAACTTGTAATAAATAATTTAATAAGTTTATTTAGGATAATTTTCACCTATTTTTTCGTTGTTATTATTAGTAATACTACTTTGGTTATAATCATATTTTATTTTATTTTATTTCTTATCTTTCTTTTAATTTTATTTTATCCACTATACGTACTCCTCCTCCTATTATTATATTACTATCAATATTAGTACTACTGTTACGTACTGCCACTATTATTATTATTATTATTATTATTATTATTATTATTATTAATAATAATAACAATAATAATAATAATAATAATATTTATACATATATATGTACATATACATACATACATACATATATATATATATATATATATATATATATATATATATAATTTATTTACATATTATAAGATATAGGTTTGAAAAAGTAAGAGTTTATTAGAACTCTTTAATTATGATATTATATTTATTAAAAGAATAATTTTTTTAAAATAAAAGGATAATATATTTAAAATTTGAATATTTAATATTTTAATTCAAAAAATTTATTACAATTTTTATAACCTTGTCCAAAAATTTGCCACGTGGCTTTCTATTTTGCAGCCACTTGGTTTTTTATGGTGCTTTTAATTTTACTTGTATATATATACTAGTATAGGTACCCGCGTAATATTTTAAAAGGAATTAACCATTAAAAAATATTAATTTATTCTTTGAAATATTAAAATTGATCAATTTTTATTGTATCACATTAACATATTTTAATTTATTATTACTTATTAAATATATTTTTTAGTAAGTAATTCATAAGACTATAAAAATCAGTTAATTTATTGGAAAAAAAAATTCTCTCCGTCCACACTATTCTGTAAATCAAATCTATACAAATAACCTAGTACTCATGATTGTTCCGTAAATATTGCATATTAATTTCATCCATAAATCGATTTAAAGATAACAAAGCATATAATTATTAAAAAGGAAAAATTGTTTTTCATTTTTTTTATTTCATTGTTCACTATCTAAAAATATTAGATTGTTAAAATTGCCTTTTATTAACTTATCAACTTGCTTAATATACTTATCAAGTGCTCTTCTTATTAACATATTTATATAATAGATATATTTATTTTATTTAATCATTTGTATATTCAATTTTTGAACTTTAATCTTATAGTTCTCATCACTTTAATTTAAAATTTATTGTTAGTAATTTATTTATTATCTAATTACTTTATTACATTCTTAAAATTATTTCAAAATTTTATCTCCCCTCCACCCTTACCCCCCACCTCTTGTAAATCTAACCGCACGATGTACGAATACTATTAAAGTATTATTTCGAATCATTTCATATTGGGATATCTTGATCAAGCATGTTAAATAATATATCTTTAAAAAAAAAAAGAATTAACTATCATAATATTTCTCAATGAAAAGTGTCCCACCCCCACCCCCTCCACTAATCAAATTTATACGAGTAAAAATAATTATATAATTTAAAAAAAAATTATGTTTCATACTTTTAATTATTGTATGTTTAACATTTTATAGATGTGAGGTTGTTTGGTTAATATCCTCTCCACCTCTAATCAAATTTATATGAGTAAAAATAATTATGTAATTGCAAAGAAAACTTTTATGCGTCACATTTTTTTTTATTATGTTATTAACAATGTAAAGATATCACATATTTAATATTAATTATTTTTTTATTTTTTTATTCTATTATTACCCTATCAGTTCCTTTAAAATTTACAAAGCAACATTAAAAAGAAAAACAATGATATCAAACACATATTTAGAAAATCTTAAGCTTATGAACTATACAACCAACATGGGTTGTGGTGCAGCGGATGGGACTGCTCCGCCCTTAATCAGAGGTCGAGGGTTCGGCCCTGGCATGGAGAAAACTCTGTTGGGAGCGCTTCCCCCCGAATGGGGCCCTATGCGGCGCGAATCTGGATTAGTTGGACTCCAATATGGGTACCGGACACCGGATGAAAAACTAAAAACAAAAAGCTTATGAACTATACAAACAAAACTTCTAATTCCGAAATTATTTGTTTTTTTCTTCTCTTCCCTTCTCTTCATTATCAGTTGTCTCCATTCTTATTTATCTTTTCTGCAAGTCAACAGTAACAATAAAATTATTACTAAAAGACACGAACAACTCTCAAGAAAAAATCTTTAAAAAATAAATCATAAAAAGGTACTAATTTGAAACAGACTTACCTATAAATCATTTACTTATGGAAGTCCTCGTTTCAATCATTATTGGCCTTGAAGGGTGTTATCGTTTGTAGAGTGAGATGAAAAGGTGCGATAAGAGATTGGGATAACGTCAATGGTTGTAGGTTGTTGTTCCTCGTTGTTAACATTAACCAAGGATGATGAACATGAAATGCTATATGTTTCAATCTAGGAGTGACATTTAAAAATAGAAGTTTTTTTAAATAACAAATATAAAGAACGCACTAAATAAATTCATCAAGCTAATGATATAGGTGTATATATAAGAGAGACTAAGAAAGTAGAACAATATTCAACTTTAAATATCATATTAATTTATTAAAAGACAATTAATTTGTTATTTGTTAAATTATCGGCTTACTTATAGAAAAATTCATCAAATTACTTGTAAAATTGAGCATACAACACTCATTACAATTCTCCCATCACTGCTCATCCTCCTATCTGTGATACAAAAAGCAACTACAACAACATATAATTATCAGTTGCATGCAATTAAATTAACTACCAAACTTTAAAACAATAATATCTTTTTAAAAAGAGCAATAATATCAAACATAACTTTGAAAAACATAAATATATACCATCAAAACTTCAAATGACTTTAAAAACTTTCTTCACGACAAATTATGATTTCAGCACCGCATTCTTCTATCCTTTTTTCAGTTTTCTCGATCTCTTCTGCAAATGAATAATACCAACAAAATCATCGTTAAAAAATAAAAATAAATTTAAAGAAAAATTCTTTATAATGAAGAAACTATTAATATAAAATTATTTTTCTTTATAAAAAGTAGAAAAAAATTAATATGAAATCATTTTACCTATGAACCTTTTACATAGTAAAAGCATCGTTTCAGTCATCATCTACTTGAAATGTGTTACCATTTTGACTCAGAGATGAAGAGCGAGAGAGTAGACAAAGAAAATAGTAATTATTCACTAAAAACCCTCTCTTCTTGCCAATAAATTTCAAAATAGCCAAAATGATGGCTATGTAAACTTAAAATTCTTTCCTTTATGTGTATGTTGGAATACCTCTTGATAATAACCACGTGAGTTAATCGTATATTGTGGGTTAATACTTATCTTTCAATTTTTTTAGTCTTTTTAGATAATGATGATAATAACAACTACGATGTTGTTAGCTTGTGTTGCGATAATGCTTATCTTTTAGTATTTTAAGCTTTAATAATAATAATAATAATAATAATAATAATAATAATAATAATAATAAAATTAAGTTAGTGATAATAGTATGTAATTTCTAAGTTATTTAGATTTTTATTTCTCAATTTAGATGAATAAACAAATTAGGGTCACTATTTTCAGTTCCAAATTCAAAATATTTATTTAATTATAACAATTTATCTTTAATACGAAATTTAAATTTGACCACATAACCCACAAAAGTAACCGGATTCTTAAGTGATTAGAGATAGCTATCATATTATTAGGAAGAGAACAACTATTTCGCTGATTTATGCTAAATTTTGAAAAAATAAGAGTCTATTAGGATTCTCACTAATTTGAACTCTTCATCTTAGTAATTACTTCCATTTATATTTAAAGTTATATTTTTAATTCAAAAATTTTCTTGCAACATTTATAATTTTGTCCAAAAAACTGCCATGTGGCTTCTCAACAGCTTTTTACGTGGCTAATTATGATACTTCGTCCTCTGCTTTATAATATATATACAAGATATAGAAGATATTGATAGTTTAGTTATATAATTTTTTAATTATTATTATTATTATGATGATGATATATTTAATTTTTTATTTAATATTTAATCAAATATATTCAAATACAATACATTACTAATATGTACGCACTACTACAGTTTTTTTTTAATAATTATTATTATTATTACTATTATACATACTACATACGTACTAATATCTATCACTACTACTACTACTTATCATTTAATAATATTATTATACGTACTAATATCTATCTCTAATACTACATATTATTATTAATTATTAAATCTATAAAACATACTAATATCGACCACTACTACTAATTATTATTAAATATATTATATAGCATTTCAATTTTAAAAGAGATAAGTTTGAAATAGTAAATATCTATTAGAACTCTTAATTTTAAGATAATGATTCAAAAAGCCTAATATTTTCAAATTTAAGTACTTTTTATCTTTTAGTTTAAATTCAAATTCAAATTCAACTTTATCTAGTCTAGAGTTGATTTTTGATATTTAAAAGAATTTTGTAACTTTCCTTTGAAATTCAAAAATTTAACACCAATTCAACAAACTTTATCTTTAGCTAAAGACTAATTTAAATAATTTATATCTCTAAAAATAAATTACAAATATTGTAATTTAAATGATATTCTTCAATTATGAGTTTTAGTTATTAAGATAATGTATTTCAAATTCAAATACGTAATCTTTCAATTCAAAAATTTTATTACAATATTTTTAAATTTTTCTTAATTTCTTTTTTAATTTTGTCCTAAAACTGCCACGTGGCTATTTTAATATGTTGCCACTTGACATCTTGTCTTGTTTTAGCTTTGATTATATATGTATATATATATACACACTTGATATTTATTCGTACTTGTTTAAGTCATCTTTTTGTGGTAAATTAGAAAGAGTACTTTTCAAATGCAAAGTTTAAGAGCCCATTTGGAATTACCGTTACAAAATTGCTTATTTGAAAAACACTTTTAAAAAATGGCTTTTTAGAAAAGTGCTTTTAAGAAAATATAATTTGTGTTTGGTAAATTCATTTGAAAAATGTTTTTGATAAACAAATTGTGTTTGGAAAATCTTTTTCAAGAAGTGTTTTTTTGAGACAAATGAAAATCAATTTATAGAGAAAATTTATTTTAAATATCTATTGTAATATTTTTTGTTAAATTTTTTGAAGAAAAGGTCAAAAAAAATTAAAATTAGAATCTATCTGTTTTTTGTTACCTTATTTTTTGGATCCATTTTAGTGTGTCAAAATTTACTAAAAGTAAGCAAACACTATATTCATGCTTACAAATATCTAAATGAGAGTATATTTACCTTTCTTTTGGATTTATTTTTACTGTGTCAATTCTAAAACTAAGTAACCACATTCATATATGCATATCACATGATAACAAATGCTTAAAATAAAAATTCTATCTGTTATTTGTTATCTTTTTTTTTTAATATATCTTTACTGTGTCAAATTTACTACGAATAAGCAATGATCATATTCATATATAGACACTACATTGTAATAAATATGTCACTTTTTATGAATTATTTATTTAAAATTAAATATTCGAAAAAAAATTACATGTACTTTCAAAATACAATCTTATAACGTGATTCATTTGTCAATTGCTATCATTAAAAGTAAAAAATAAAAAACTATATATTCTTTAGTCATCATCATCAATGATATTTTTAAATTTATTTAAAGAAAATGAGTGCAAATAAAATAACAATAAATAAATCATAAAGAATTATGACGTAAATATGAAATGTAAAATTTTAAAAATCAAATGTTAATCAAACTTGTAAGATATGTTAA
>NC_061119.1:141999801-142063859 GCF_002878395.1 Capsicum annuum
GGACTTAGGAAATCACTATTCACTGCCCAGATTTTACCTTAGGTTAATCAACCTTGTTACAATACTGATTATTAAGCGAAGTATTTCTGAGTCCCTATTGATAATTCACTTCCTACTGTATATGATTTCTTTCTCAAGTAAATCAAAGTAGGTGTGTCTACTGTTTACAACCAACAGACATTAATTAAAATCTCAGAATTATCAAAAAATCCTAACACCTATTAAATCTTGAGTGTTTAGCATATCATTATGAACTAACCCTAGATCCCATAATTCAGGTTAACGGAGTTTGTCCACTCATGATGCAAAGAACGAAACACATAATTGAATTCATAATTGAGAAGATTAACTTACAGAGATGAATAATAATTAGTGAATCATAGATTAGATCACAATCGAAATCCCAAAATAATGATAATAATCTCTTCAAAGTATTTGCTTTTTCAAGCCAAGAAACTCGAGAGAGAAAATATCAAATTACGTCTTAAAACTCAAGTGCCAACCCTTAGAAAAACCCAAAACAATGCTTTTTATAGTTAATTCTAAATAAAGAAATAAAATCACAATGTTCAAAAAATGATTCAAAATAGGTGACGGCATTTGTGATGACGTGTCAGTGTCCTGATGACTTATCAGGAATGTCGTCAGGACCTTCAACATTCTTGGCATCTTCTACTTTAACTGACGATAAATCTTGATGAATTATCAGATACGTGACGACATATCAGAAAGGTCGTCACTTCTTCATTCAAAATTTGATTCTTTGCTTATACTCGACAGCAACTTTGATACCTTATCAGAGTTGTGACGACATGTCAGAAATGTTTTCACAGTTTTACTTTAATCCTTCTAACACTGCAACACCATACATGATTTTTGATAACTTATCACAGGGCTGATGACTTATCAGGAATGTCGTCAGCCACCTGACATAATTTCTGATAACTTATTATAGGGCTAATGACTTATCAGGAATATCATCAGCCATACTTCCAGTTCTTTTGCATCAGTTTTTAGCTCTTTTGCTTCCATTTCCTTAGATTTCCCTTGGATCATAATTTTCACTGCACTATCAAAGTAAAATAATCAAAAACAAAAAAACTTGCTTAAGACTTCATAATTATTCTCAGTTAAAAGCCTTAAATGTGTTAGCATCTTCTCACACATCAAAGAGCAACTCAAAGACCTCTTAGATAAGGGTTTCATAAGGCGTAGTGTTTCTCCATGGGGCACTCTCATCCTATTCGTGTGTAAGAAAGATGGTTCTCTATGGATGTGCATTAACTATTATTAGCTGAATAAATTCATAATTATAAATAAATATTCTCTCCCTAGAAGTAATGAATTATTTGATCAACTTTAAGGTGCAAGTTATTTTTCCAAAATAAACCTTAGATCTGGCTATATCAGCTTAGATTAAGGGAATGTAATATCCCTAAGATAGCTTTCAAAACCCGTTATGGTCATTTTAAATTCCTATTCATATCCTTCGAGCTAACAAATGCCCCAACAACCTTCATGGACTTAATGAATCGAGTGTTCAAATAGTACCTAGACATGTTTATCATAGTCTTTATCGATATTATCCTTATTTATTCCCATAGTGAGGGTGACCATGCAGACCATCTTAGTATTGTGTGGCAAACTCTTAGAGGTCATCAGTTGTTCACTAAATTCAACAAGTGTGAATTTTAGCTAAGTTCAGTAGCTTTCCTCGTTCATATTATTTTGGGTGATGACATTAGAGTTAATCCCCAAAAGACTGAAGCCGTGAGAAACTAGCCTAGTCCTATTTCTCTATCAGACATCAAAAGTTTCTTGGGTTTAGCTGGCTATTTAGATGGTTTGTTGAGGGGTTTTTGTCCATTGCATCTCCCATGACCAGATTGACTCAAAAGAAAGTTAAGTTTCAGTGGCCAAATTCTCCCAAGAAGATTTTTTAGGAGTTGAATACTCAACTTACTTCAGCACTAGTCTTTGTATTACCTGATGGTATAGATAGGTTCGTTGTCTATTATGATTCCTCTGGAGTTGGTTTGGGTTGTGTTTTGATGTAAAAAGGTAAGTTCATAGCCTATGCCTCTAGATAGCTTAAGCCCCACAAAAAGAACTATCCTACTCATGATCTTGAGTTAGCTGCTATTATATTTGCTCTAAAAATATGGAGGCATTATCTTTATGGGGTGCATGTTGATGTGTTTATGGACCACAAAAGTTTGTTGTATGTATTTACGTAGAGAGTTGAATCTCTATCAGAGAAGATGGTTAGAATTGTTGAAAGATTATGACATAAGTATTTTGTATCATCCGAGCAAGGCTAATATTATGGTAGATACCCTTAGTAGATTGTCTATGGGTAGTGTTTCTCATGTAGAGAGTGATAAGAAGGATTTAGTTTGGGAAGTTCATCAATTGGCTAGATTGGGTATTCGTTAGGGTAGCATTTGGGTGAAGAGTAGTACAAAATATTTCTTAGTTTCTGAGGTGAAGGAGAAACAAGATCAGGAACCCATCCTAGTTAAGCTAAAGGAGTCGATTAGAGATCAGAAGGTAGAAGTTTTCTCCCAGGAGGGAGATAGCGTGTTGAGATACCAAAGTATGTTATGTGTGCCATGCATTGATGATTTTAGATAGCGGATTATGGCTGAAGCGCATGGTGTGCATTACTCCATTCACCCTGGTGCTACTAAGATATATCGATATTTGTGGGAAATTTGTTGGTGGAGTGGTATGAAGAAATATATTGCAGAGTTCGTAGCTAAGTGTTCAATTTGTCAACAGGTTAAGGTAGAGCACCAAAGGCCTAGTGGTACTTTGCAAGAGTTTAGTATTCCCACTTGAAAGTGGGAAGATGTGAACTTGGATTTTATGATAGGGTTACCTCATTCGTATTACAATTATAATTCGATTTGGGTTATTATAGACAGGTTGACCAAATCATCCCATTTCCTGCCATTTCATTTGTCCTACTTAGCTTAAGATCATGGTAAGTTGTCTATTAGAGAGTTGGTCAGATTGGACAGAGTTCCTTCGTCTATCATTTTAGATAGGGGCACTCAGTTTACCTCTTACTTTTGGAAAGCCTTTTAGAAGGGTCTTGTTACCCAAGTTCATCTTAGTTCATCTTTTCATCCTCAAATAGATGGTCAGGCAAAGAGGACTATTTAGACCTTAAAAGATAAGTTGAGGGCATCTGTTCTTGATTTCAAGGGTAGTTGGGATGAGTATTTGTCATTGATCGAGTTTTCCTACAATAACAGTTACCATGCTAGCATTCAAATGGCCCCATTTGAGGCTCTTTATGGGATGAGATGTAGATCACTTATTTATTGGTTTAAAGTAGGAGAGGTTGTGTTGATAGGGCCAGATGTAGTGTTAAAAGCTATGGAGAAAGTCTAGTTGATTCAAGAGTGGTTAAAAATAGCTCAGAGTCATCAGAAATCATATACAGATATGAGGAAAAGAGATTTGGAGTTTGAAGTTAGTGATTTAGTTTATTTGAAAGTTTCACCCATGAAAGGGGTAAAGAGATTTTTGCAACAAGAGGAAGCTTAGTCCCCACTATGTTGGCCCCTAAAGGATTTTAAGCCATTTTGGAAAGGTGGCATATGAGCTTGAGTTGCCTGCCGACTTGTCATCCATCCGTACTATGTTCCATATGTCCTTGTTAATGAAGTGTATTGGTGATCCAACGGTTTCAGTACCCTAAGAAAGCACAGATATTCACGATAGCCTCTCCTATGAAGAGATTCCAGTTGAGTTCATCAATTGCCAGATTCGTAGACTCAAGAGCAAAGAAGTTCCCTTGGTTAAAGTTCTTTGGCAGAATCAATCCGTTGAGCGAGCCACTTGGGAAGCAGAAGCAGACATGCAGACCAAGTACCCTCATTTTTTTTGCCATAAATTCAGATTCAGTTCAGGTAACAAATTTCCTCAGATCATCTCTTTTTCATTCAATGTTTCATCTTTATATAGTCATTCACTCAATAACTCTTGCATTTGAAATCAGTTTAGTCATGTTTTAGTTGTGCATGCCAGTTATAGTCTCAGTTCTTTATTAACCTCAACTTAATTAGTCTCATTTAGGGATGAATGGTCCCAAGGGGGAGATGTTGTAATACCCCAAACATTCCTAGCTCATTTTAGCCCTTACTGTATGCCTATATTGCTTAGAACCTAGAAATAAAGCTGAGAGTTTAGGGACTTCGTCATCTTTGACTCCCTTTAAGTTTCGAGAAAATTGTAAGTTGACCTTCTGGGCTTCGATGTAATGGTTTTGAGTTGAATTATATTCAGGGGTGTAAATAGTATATCTCACTGCATCGTGGTGAAGCCTCAATCGGCAACCCAGTAATGGATTTTAAATCCCAAGGGTAGTTTAGTATTTTTCCCATTATTGAGCAAAATATGCTCATTATTTATCAAATCCTTCTCCAATAAAACCCTAGGCTTCAATATTCAACTTCAAGAATCCCTCAAATTCCACCATTCTTTTTCCAAGATAGTTCAAAATTCAAGGTTCCCAATTTAAGAAATTTAAGAATCAATCCTAAAGAGAACCAATAGGAACTCAAAATCAAGCTTCTTCACCTAGTTCATCAATTAAGGTATGTGGGGTTATGAACAAGGATACTCTTTTCATCCTTGTGATCAAAACTAGTTTTAATTACAAATTCACATGATTTTACATGAATTTCAATTTAGGGTTCTTACCCATTTATTGTTAATTGAAGATTTTGAGATTTCATGTGATTCAGATGTTGAATTGCATGTCTACTTTCTAAAATTCATACGTGTGACTATACTTTCTAGATTTTGAGTTGAATTATGAATATTTTCATTATCAAACATGAACTTTATGATGATTTGACATGAAATTAATGCATGGGTTATCAAGCCCTAGTTGAATATTGCTATTACAAGAATGATTATGCTTTTAAGAATCCCATGCTATGTTTATAAACAACTTTAAATAAAGATTTGATCTTTTTATCTTTAGCTAAGACATAGAATCCACTTTACAACTTAAATTTAGTTTTGAATAAATAGATGCACAGTTAGCTTTCAGTATGAAACATTATGACTTTTAAAAGTGGATTTCCTTCAGAATGTGCATACAAATTAAACGGAGTAGTATGTAGCACCGAGCGGGAAGTGTGGGTTTAGCGCATCCTACATTCCTAAAACTACTAGCCAACGTAGGTATAGATTCAGTATTCCCATTTCTATATGGATAATAGTTACAGATGTGATCACTTAGCTTAAGTTATACTCCCTGGAAAGAGTATGACACCTCTCCCCAATGTGAGATTTTCCCCGTAGGGTAACAAAATGTTGGACTCCATGATAGCTCACATGATTTATGTCGGTTAGAAGAACCTCCCTAATAGAAAAGCTTTTACTAGAATTTCCTACAGTCTAACAGAAAAAAATAACAGATAACAGTTTAGTATTTAGACTTGAAATGTGATGGCTCACAAATTTTACACAACATGTTTTATTGTTCATGATCTTTAATTTTCAGCTTTCAGTTATTCTATCCATGTGAGTCATTACATACAGCATATGTATTTTATGAATTTTCGTAACATTGAGATATTACTTTTACTTATGCACTCACCCCCACATGCTCAGTACATCCTCAAAGTACTGATCCACATATATATCTATGTGCTACATTGTTTAATAATGTAGGTTCAGGTGCTCAGTTTAGCAGCGTGAGTAATTTCAGGCATCACTATCTATATCCCGACAACTACTGAGCCCTCATGGTTTGAGTGCCCATTTATCCAGATTTCCAACTTTCATAGTATATGATTGGTTGCTTTCAGTTTAGTCTGAGTTAGTTGGGGGTCTGTCCCAATGGCTCTCTAGTTTCTAGTAGTAGAGGCTTGTCGAAATACTAGCTATTATTCAGACTTTCAGTAGTAGTTGTTCAGATAGTATATTCAGTTTATTTCAATTCAGTTTATTTTTGAGGCGTTACAAAGAGTTATCCAAATTCATTTATTGCTGTAATTTTGTTACCTATGTCTCATTATCGAGGCAATACAAGTGCAAAGGATTAGTTATCTAATGATATGGTCCTTTCTAATTGAGTTATCAAGAAGTTATTAGACAACACAGGGACTAGAAAAGAGTCCATTGGTATGTCAAGGTGTATGGATTCAAGTATATACCTTTATTTACATGAATTATGCATTTCAGCTTTAGGTAAGAGGTGTATTCAGTCCCTTCTAGAAACTCTACTTCCGACCTCTCATTTAATGGGAAATATATATATCTTAATATTTGGATAGTATTTCTATTCTAGAGGTAATATAAATTAGTGTGTTATGTCCTATGAATAGTAAGATAATCCTGAGGTTAGTGATATGAAGTCATATGTTTAGAATTCACAGTGAAGGTAACTTTTCAACAAAAAAGGTAGTTGTATTTGCATGACCTTTACTTGAGTGTTGCGGGTGGTATTCCCTTATGGTGTTGGTTAAGGTGTATAAAAAATTAGTAAACTTCTAGAAGTCGATATAAAAAGAGTGGTTAGTTAAAATATTTTGCGTATTTAGTTTAAATAGGAAAGAAGGTCATGATGACTAGTTATTGTAGTAGTAAAATTAATCATAGGTTGTGAATGGAATGATAGATTAGCTAATTTATAAATTTAGCATTCATTTGGGGTAATCTTAGAAAGGGAGACTCAATGATATTAATAAGAATTTTAAAGATAATGGGGACATATGCATGGGTAAGTGAATGTGATGTGAGGGAAGTGAATATTCTATAGACCATAATGGGTTAGGTTATAAGATTAAGATCGACTATCCTTATTAAATAATTTTACAATACAGAGGGTTCTTTGATTTTTATCAAGTAGTTATAATCCAGTTTAGTAGGTGAGAAGACATGTAGTAAATTTTAAGTTGTAGTAGTAATGTTATGGAAAAGATATGATTGTAGGCTGTAGTTAAGTGAAATAAGGAATTAGGATGATTTCTGTATTTGATGGATTAGTATAACATGTGGGATATTTCATCGGTGGCACGTGATTGATGGTAGACACTAAGTTTGAACTTTAGACGTTGATTGTGGTGCTAAGAATGTTAGCTCGAGGATAGTGATATGAGATTTTTTGGAGTAAATTAGTATGCTTGATTTGATGTGTAAAAGAGCTTAGGTTGATAACTAATGAAATATTGAACTGGGAAATTATGATATATACATGAGGTCTAGTATTGAAGAAAATATGGCTAAATCATTATATGGATAAGATCCTTAAGTTATAAGAATAAGGTGTACTCGGTCTTTAGTTATAAGTTCCATGTGTACCTAGTTCATGTTCTTGAATTCTTAGTATAGAGAAGTCTAGGGAGTTGTTAGATGGTGTTTTTTAGAGATGAGTTAAGGGAAATATAGATAGACGATGCGAGCCCTTGGTATATTTTTAAAGATTTTGTTATATTGTGAGGTTATGCGATTAGAGGTTTAATGTTAATAAACTAATGAGTGGAGAATGGATTGTTAGGCGTCAGAGAATGTAGATATGTGTGCCCATGGGAGTTTAAATAACAGGGTGATGGTTCTAGAAGCTAGCGAAAGTTAATATTAATATCCTTGAAAGGGATGTCCTAGAAAAAAATAGGGTCTTCATGTTAAAAATATCGAGGGGAGTTTGACATTCATATGTGTAAGACCCGACAAAATCCTAAGCTTAATTCAGTCCTTTAAATCTTGTTAAGCGGGTCCCAACTTTGAAAATTTTAGCTAAGTATTCATACTTAGAGTTATTTTAGCCTTCATGGTTTGAGATCTTATTTATCAACCCTTATGACCATTAAATGTTGATCTTTAAGTTTCTTCATGATCAGGAATGTTAGTAGGTTTTCTCGTACAAGTTTTGGATTTTTCAAACATCGTTTGAAGCACGTTTGGGAGTCCAAACCAGTGTATCGACGCGACGTGTCACCTATCGTATCAATGAATATTTTTCCCTAGCTTCTAGTTCAATTTCCAATGAACAAACGCAGACACGACGAGTGCATCGGCCATCGCGTCGATCCTATCAATGCGGCGCATCAGTCTGCACGTCGCTAGGCCAGTTTTCAGTCATTAAAAAGCTGTATCCTTAAGGGTATTTAGGTCATTTTCCCATGTCTATTAGTCCTCGAAACATGAGATTTAGCCACTTTAGAGGAAAAATCCATTCACTATTCTCAAAATTTACTCAACAACAAAACTCTAGGGCTTCTAATTTAAGGTTCAAGATTCAATAACTCACCACCAACCTTCATTAATTCAAGTACTCAGGTATGTGAAGTGTTCATCCAAGGGTTCCTTTCACCCTTGAAGTCCAACAAACTCTTTTAAACTTTAAGTAGATTGATTTTACGATTTCCATGAGTGGATTTAAGTGTATTCATGAGTATAATGTTAATTGGGTTTCAAATCCATGGTTTATAACAAGATTCATGTGGAATTGATTATCATGTGTGTAGTATCATGTGAATTCATGTTAAAGCCATTGAATTTTTGAATTTGGGAATTTATATTATGATGCCTACATGTTGTTTTAGTATTAGGTGAAAAGTTGTGTTCCCCAATTGTTTGTTAAAGTGCTCAAGTGAATTAAATGGGGAAAAATCATGAAATGCTAGTATTCGTGTAAACTTATGCCTTACAAGTGTTTGATAAAATATCCCTATGGATGAGTTATGAAGAAGTGCACAGTTTTATACTTTTCAAGTTTACTCTATGCTTTACTTTTTATGCTATCGAGTCCTGGGGTATTCAATACCCAAAAACTTAGCTATTTACCTAGAGCTATAGTAGTTACAGAATAGTTACAGTAGTGTTACGAACAGTAGTACTCAGTAATCAGTCATAGTCTCAGTTCAGTATGC
This sequence comes from Capsicum annuum, assembly GCF_002878395.1. NCBI lineage: Eukaryota > Viridiplantae > Streptophyta > Magnoliopsida > Solanales > Solanaceae > Capsicum > Capsicum annuum. The sequence goes on from NC_061119.1 coordinate 142,008,699, forward strand.
AATTCAGAATTTAGTGAAATCAGTTAGTTTAGTTAGATAGTACGATAGTAACAGTTCAGTAAAGCCTAGTGTTGACTAGAAATCAATTTAATGTCTATTCAGTTGGGAGTAGGATTCAGCACCGAGCGAACATAGGGATGGGGGCATTCCTTCCAGTATAAGGTTTAATCCTTAGTAGCAATCCCTACGTTACAGAACTATGTAGCTAGCATAGGTTGAGATATCTTCCTGCCAGACAAGGGTTGATACATCTCGTACGAGTTTTCCTGCTAGCTAGGGTTGATGAAAGAGCTTCCTGTCAAAGAGGGTTAACTTACAGCTTGTCTTTACCTGTGGAACAGTACTGGCATCTTTCCAATTGGGGTTACAGGTTGGACTCCAATCCATTCAGAAAGGGACATGTCGGTTAGATAAGTTTCTGTCTTAGTATAGAACTCAGTTTAGTTCTATAGAATCAGGACTGTCAGAAATAGTTACCCAGTTATCAATCAGGACTGTCAGAAATAGTCACTCAATTATAAGAATTACAGTATTAGTAAACTCAGATATCAGTTAATCAGTATTCATAACTCAGTAAACAGTGTTAACAGGATCTGAATTACAATTTATGTATTCATGCATATTCTCTCATTCTGTTATGTTCATGTTACTCGGTCAGTTATTGTTCATGCATATGAACCCATACATGTTAGCCTATCTCACTTAAAATACCAGTACATTCAAAGTAATGACACATACTTTTCTTCTATTCTATGATGTCTTATATCATAGGTTCAGACGAACGGGCTCCTGGCTGTACTTAGCAGCTCAGCCTATCAACAACAAACTTAGTGGTGAGTCCTCATAGTTAGAGGACAAAGTATTATTTCAGTATTTCAGTACAATTTTCAATACTCGGAGTTAGTTGGGGGCTTGTCCCATCAACTTCATAATTTAGTCGGCTTTCGGACTAGAGTATTTTAAATGGATATTTCAGTTTTTAGAAATCAACTTTTAGTATTCAGTATTTCTTTTTCTAGTTATAAACCTTATGGCATTTTTAGCCTAAATTCTGCACTTATTTCAGTTATATTATTATTATTAAAGTGTTATTATTATTCAGTGCTCACAGCAGGTGCCAGTCATAGGTTAGTTGGTGGTCCTTCAAGGTCGCTAGCACCGTGTAGCATTCGGGGTACAGACTCAGGGCGTTATAAACTTAGTACTAGAGCCTAAGGTTCAACAGAGTCCTAGAAAGTTTGAAATCCGCATCAAGTAGATTCTTGTGCATGGGTGTAGCGCGCCACACTTATGGACAAGAGGCTACGAGATGTTTTAGGAAAAGTTTCCCTTCTTTCAGTATTCATGTCATTTGAGTGAGCATAAACTCACAATAAAGTCTCATTCTAATCCTTTTCTTCCTTCCGTTTACAAAACATGCCTCCCAATAAGAACGAAAGAGGAACAGGAAATTAGCTAGCCCCTCAGCCCGCCCAGGCAGACCCTCTGGACGAACATGTCTCCCAAGCGGAATTTAGAGCGGCTTTCACCACCCTAGCTCATTCTGAGGCAGCCCAGAATAAACGCTCAACTGCTGTTCCATCCAAACCAATGGCCAATACTATGGCAGCCAGGATTCGGGACTTCACCCGAATGAACCCTCCCTCTTTTATTGGGTCAAGGTCAGATGAGGAACCTCAGGAATTTCTTGATCAGGTGTAGAAGGTTATAGATATTATGGGGGTGAATGCTAGTGAGAGTGCTGATTTGGATGCATATCAGTTACAGGATATGGCTTACTCATGGTTTAAAGAATGGAAAAAAGAGAAGGCCACAGTTATAGGGCCCATAGAATGGGAGGAGTTTGCTATTACTTTTCTGGATAGGTTCTTCATGCTAGAGTTGAGGGAAGTGAAGGTTTTAGAGTTTATTAATCTAAAGTAGGGCAACATGACAGTACAAGAGTATTCTCTCAAGTTTACTTAGTTAGCTAGATATGCCTCTCATATGGTAGCAGATAGCAGATCTAAGATGAGTAAGTTTGTTTTGAGTGTGTCTAACAGTGTGGTTAAGGAATGTAGGACCGCAATGCTGATTAGGGAGATGGACATATCTAGTCTCATGGTCCATGCTCAGCAGATAAAAGAGGCTAAGAATAAAGAGAAGGAGATGGAGAATAAAAAAGCTAGAATAGGTAGTTTTAAATTTATCCAACCTAAGTTAAAGGGTGATAGTCATCCTCAGTTCCACCTAAAATCTTCAGTTTCAGCTCCGTCCTCAGCCAGTGCTCTAGTGCCAAAATTCATAAATAGTAATGAGATAGGGCACCAGGCCCTAAACCCCAGGGTGGTGTTAGCAGTGCCCGAATAAATCCTCTCTGCCAGAAGTGTGGCAAAAACTACTAGGGTATCTGCAGAGATGGCAGCGATGTATATTTAAGATATGGCAAGCCAGGCCACAGGGTTAGATAGTGTCCTTAGGTGGGTTTGCTGAGTTAACATAATCGTCCCCCAGCTCAGCCCGGTCGCCTAAATTAGCAGGGTGCCACTTCTAGTGCCACCAATGGGCGACACCCAAGTAGACTCTATGCACTTCAGTCCTGATAGGATCAGGAAAGTTCCCCTGATGTAGTCACTGGTATGTTACAAGTTTATCATTTACATATTTATACTTTGCTAGATCCAGGAGCTTTCTTGACCTTTGTAACTCCTCATATAGATGTTGACTTCAGAGTCAGTCTTGAAATCCTAGCAGAGCTTTTCTCAGTCTCTACCCCGTGGGTAAATCTATCATAGCCTTGCAAGTATACAAGAACTATCCGGTTCAGGTATCTAAGAAAGTCACATCAGTAGACATGGTAAAATTAGAGATGACAAATTTTGATGTCATTCTAAGCATGGATTGACTTTATTCATGCTATGCCTCATTTGAATGCTGAAATAGAATTATCCAATTTCAGTTTCCAAATGAACCTATCCTAGAATGGAGGGGTAGTACCTCAGCACTTAGGGGTCAGCTAGTTTTTTACCAAGGGTAAGAAAAATGATATCTAAGGGATGTGTCTATCATTTCGTTTGAGTTAAGGATTTTAGTTTCGATACTCCCAATCTTGAGTTAGTTCCAGTAGCATATGAATTCCCAAATGTGTTTCCCAAATATCTTCGTAGAGTTTCTCCCGAGAGAGAAATTGACTTTGGAATAGACTTTTTTCTAGATACTCAGCCTATATCTATTTCGCCATATAGAATGGCTCCAACAGAACTCAAAGAATTAAAAGAACAGTTGAAGGATCTCCTAGATAAGGAATTCATTAGATCGAGCGTATCCCCTTGGGGTGCACCAGTTTTATTCGTTCATAAGAAAGATGGTTCTCTTAGAACGTGTATAGACTACCATTAGTTAAATAAAGTCACTGTCAAGAACAATTATCCACTTCCCAAAATTGATGACTTATTTGACCAACTTTAGGGTGTCAGTTACTTTTTTATGATAGACCTCAGATCCGGCTATCATCAACTCAGTGTCAGAGAAAGTGACATTCTAAAAATTGATTTCAAAACTTGGTATAGTCACTTCGAATTCCTAGTCATGTCATTTGGTATCACCAATTCCTCAGTAGCTTTCATGGACTTAATGAACTATGTGTTCAAGCAGTACTTGGACATGTTTGTCATAGTCTTCATTGATGACATTCTTGTCTACTCCCATAGTGAACATGATCATGCAGACCATCTCAGAATAGTGTTACAGACTCTCAAAAGCCATCAGTTGTTTGCCAAATTCAGTAAGAGTGAATTTTGGCTAAGGTCAGTAGCTTTCCTTAGCCATATCATTTTCGGTGATGACATTAGAGTTGATCCCCAAAAGACTGAAGCAGTGAGAAAATGGACCAGACCCATTTCTCCACTAGATATCCATAGTTTCTTTGGCTTGGCTGGCTATTACCGATGGTTTGTTGAAGGAGTTTTGCCTATTGCATCCCCTATGTCTAGATTGACTTAGCAGAAAGTATAATTTTAGTTGTTAGATTCTTGTGAGAAGAGTTTTCAGGAGTTGAAGAATCGACTCACTACAGTTCCAGTTTTGACTCTACCAAATGGTTCAGACGTGTTTTTGGTATATTGTGATGCTTCCAGAGTTTGTTTGGGGTGTGTTTTGATGCAGAGAGGTAAGGTCACAGCCTATGCCTCTAGACAACTTAAGCCCCATAAAAAGAACTATCCCAGTCATAATCTTGAGTTAGCATGTGTAGCATTTGACTTAAATATTTGGAGGAATTATTTGTATGGGGTACAAGTTAATGTGTTCACAGACCATAAGAGCCCCCAGTATATGTTCTATCAGAAATACCTAAACCTCCATCAGAGAAGGTGGTTAGAGTTGTTTAAAGACTATGACATGAGTGTTCTGTATCATCTAGGAAAGGCTAATTTAGTGGCTATGCTCTTAGTAGAATTTCTACGGATAGTGTTACTCACGTGGATGATAATAAAAAGAAGTTAGTTCAGAAAGTTCATAATCTTGCTCGACTAGGTATCCGCTTAGTCGATTCAGCAGAAGGTAGTGTATGGGTGCAGAGTAGTTCAGAATCATCTCTAGTTTTCGAGGTGAAGGAAAAACATGATAGAGATACCAGTCTAGTTAACTTGAAAGAGTCAGTTAGAGATCATAAAATAGAGGTTTTCTCCCAAGGGGGGAATGGTGTATTGCATTGCTAAGGTCAGCAATGTGTGCCACGTGTAGATGACTTGATATAGCAGATTCTTGTAGAAGCGCATGGTAAACGCTACTCTATTCATCCAGGAGCCACTAAGATGTACCACAACTGTGGGAAGTCTATTGGTGGAGTGGGATAAAGAGAGAGATATTATAGAGTTTGTAGCTAAATGCTCAATATGTCTGCAGGTTAAGATTAAACATCAGAAGCCTAGTGGGTCCATACAGGAGTTTAGTATTCCTACATAGAAATGGGAAGAAGTGAACATGTAATTTGTGATGGGTTTACCTTATACTCATCATTATCATGATTCTATATGGGTTATCATAGATAGGATGACCAAGTTGGCTTATTTTTTACCAGTCCATACCTCTTATTCAGCCGACGATTATGCCAAGCTCTATGGTAGAAATTTGGTTAGATTGCACAGAGTTCTATTATCCATCATCTCAGAAAGAGGTAACCAGTTTACCTCTCATTTCTGGAAAGCCTTCCAAAAGGGTCTTGGTACCGAAATTCACCTCAGTATAGCTTTTCACCCTCAGACAAATGGTCAAGTAGAAAAGACTATCCAGACTCTATAAGATATGCTAAGAGCATGTTCTATTGGCTTTAAAGTTAATTGGGATGAAAACTTGCCTTTGATTGAGTTTGCATATAATAACAGTTACCATTCCAGTATTTGAATTGCTCTGTTTGAGGTGCTCGATGGGGGAGATATAGATATCCTATTGGTTAGTTTAAAATGTGTGAGGCCACAGTGGTAGGGCCTGACTTGGTATTTGATACCTTATAAAAAGTTCAATTGATCTGAGAAAGGCTTAAGACAGCTCAGGGCTGACAGAAATCGTATATTAACGTGCGCAAAAAGGATCTCGAGTTTGAGATTGGTGACTTTGTGTATTTGAAAATCTCTCCTATGAAAGGAGTGAATAGGTTTGGCAAGAAGGTGAAACTCAGTCCCCGATATATCAGTCCTTCCCAAATTCTTACCCATTTCGGACAGGTAGCTTAAGAACTTGAGTAGCCTTCAGACATAGCTTCATTGCACCAGTTTTCATGTCTTCATGCTAAAGAAATGCATAGGTGACCCAGCAGTTGTAGTCCCTGTATAGGGTATATATGTTTAGAACAACCTCTCCTATGAGGAAATTACAGTCGAAATCCTTGATTATTAGATTCGCAGACTAAGGAGCAAAGAAGTCCCTCTAGTCAAAGTTCTTTCACAGAATTAGTCCATTGAGGGAGCTACTTGGGAAGTAGAAGCAAATATGTGGACCAAGTATCCTTACCTCTTCTCTGGACACTAAGACTCAGCTCAAGGTAATAGTTTTTCTTAAATTACTCAGTTTCATGTTCAAATGTAGTTACCAACTTGGTATCAAGTAATGTTGCATACTCAGTCATGCATTCATGAATCAGTTCAGTCATGTGCTCATGCATCAGATATGCATATTCAGTATACAAACTCAACTTATCAGTAATATCAGTTACAAAATATGCATCAATTATGCATGTTCAGTATGATAATTTAGTATATCAGTAGTCTCAACCATAAAATCATGCTTCTGTTGTGCATATCCAGTATGTACTTTCAGTCTATCAGTTCTCCCATCTTCGTTAGTCTCATTTGAGGATGAATGTTCCTAAGAGGGAGATATTATAAGATCCCGTAAAATTCAAAGCTTAATTTAGTCCTTTAAAGCATGTTAAGGGGTCCTAGACTTAGAAAATTTTAGCTAAGTATTCATACTTAGAGTTTTTTTAGCCTTCATGGTTGTCGATCTTATTTTCTGACCCTTACAAACAATAAATGTTGATCTATAAGTTGCTTCATGATCAGGGATGTTAGTATGTGTTCTCGGATAAGTGTCAGACTTTTTGAACATCGTTTGAAGCATATTTGGGAATCCAAACCAGTGTATCGATGCAATCTTGATGCGACTCGTCGCCTATCGCATCGATGAATATTTTGCCCCAGATTTCAATGCAATTTATAGTGAATTGATGCGGACTCAATGCGGTTCATCGACCATTGCATAGATACCATCGATGCAGTGCATCATTTTGCATGTCACTATGCCAGTTTTCAGTCATTAAAAAGACATGTCCTTAGGGGTATTTGGGTCATTTTCCCACGTCTATCAGCCCTCAAAACACGAGATTTAGCAACTTTAGAGGCAAAATCCATTCACTATTCTCAAAATTACTCAAGAACAAAACTCTAGGGCTTCTAATTCAAGGTTCAAGATTTAAGAACTCACCACAATCCTTTATTAATTCAAGTACTCAGGTATATGAAGTGTTTATCCAAGGGTTCCTTTCACCCTTGGATCCCAAGAAACTCTTCTAAACTTTAAGTAGATTGATTTCACGATTTCCATGATTGGGTTTAAGTGTATTCATGATTATAATGTTAATTGGGTTTCTAATCCATGGTTCTTATAAGATTCATGTGGAATTGCTTATCATGTGTGTAGTATCATGTGAATTCATGTTAAAGCCATTGAATTTGTGAATTTGTGAATTTATATTATGATGCCTACCTGAAGTTTTAGTATTAGGTGCAAAGTTGTGTTCCCCAAGTGATTGTTAAAGTGCTCAAGTGAATTAAATGGGGAAAAATCTTGACATGCTAGTATTTGTGTAAGCTTATGCCTTACAAGTGTTTGATAAAATGTCCCTATAGATGAGTTATGAACAAGTGCATAGTGTTATACTTTTCAAGTTTACTCTATGCTTTACATTTTATGCTATCGAGTCCTGGGGGTATTAAATATCCAAAAACCTAGCTGTTTACCTAGAGCTATAGTAGTTACAAATTAGTCTCAGTAGTGTTACAAATAGTAGTCTTTGTAATAAGTCAGTCTCAGGTCAGTATGCAGTTCAAAATTCAGTGAACTTAGTCAGTTAAACAGATTCAATAGTATTCTATTAGTTAGCGGACCCCAGTGAACTCAGTTCAGTTCTGTTAGATAGTACGATCAATAACAGTTCAGTCAATCCTAGTGTGGACTAGAAATCAGTTCAATGTCTATTCAGTTAGGAATAGGATTCAACATTGAGCGAACCCAGGGATGAGGGCATTTCCGCCAGTATAGGGTTTGATCCTTAGTAGTAATCCCTGTATTACAGAACTACATAGCCAGCGTAGGTTGAGATATATTCCTGCCAGAATAGGGTTTATACATCTCATATGAGTTTCCATGCCAGTAAGGGTTAACAAAAGAGCTTTCTATCAAAGAGGGTTAACTCATATCTTTTCTTTCCCCATGACACAGTACTGACACCCTTCCAACTGGTGTTATGGTTTTGGACCCCAATCCATTCAGAAAGGGGTATATTGTTTAGATGATTACCTCCTATAGTTTTAGTTTCAGTTTTAGTCTTAGTATAGAACTTATTTCAGTTCTACAGAATTAGGACTATCAGAAATAGTCACTTAGTTATCAATTAGGACTATCAGAAATAGTCACTCAGTTATCAATATTACAGTATCAGTAAACTCAGATATCAGTTAATCAGTATTCAAAAATCTGTAACTAATGTTAACATGATCTCAGTTACAATTTATGTATTCATGCATGTTCTATCATTCAGTTATGTTCATGTTACTCAGTTAGTTATTGTTAATTTATATGAACCCATGCATATTAGCCTACCTCTCTTAGCATACCAGTAAATTCAAAGTACTGATGCATACTTTTATTTTGTGCTATGATGTCTGATATCATAGGTTCAAACGTACGGGCTCCTGATTGTACTTAGAAGCCCAGCCTATTAGTAGCAGACTTAGTGGTGAGTCCTCATAGTTTAAAGACAGAGTATTATTTCAGTATTTTAGTATAGTTTTTAGTAGTCAAAGTTAGTTGGGGGATTGTCCCATCAACTCCATAATCCATATAGTTAGAGGCTTTCAGACTAGAGTATTTCAGATGGATGTTTTAGTTTTTAGTATTCAGTTTTCAATATTCTGTATTGGTCTTTCAGTTATGAACCTTATGGCATTTTCAGCCTTACTTCTGCACTTATTTCAATTATATTATTATTATTACAGTGTTATTATTAGTCCGTCCTAACAGTAGGTACCAGTCATGGGTTAGTTGGTGGTCCTTTGGGCTCACTAGCACTGTGTAGCATCCAGGGTACAAACTTGGGGCATTACAATGTGCATAGTGATACCCCATTGTGCGGAGTGTTGCTTTTATAGATTTAATGGAAGGATATGTCCATAAGTCTAGGATAGTTGTAAGACCCCGCAAAATCCTAAGCTTAATTCAGTCTTTTTTAAGCTTGTCTAGGGGTATCAGACTTAGAATATTTTAGCTAAGTACTCAGACTTAGTGTCATTTTATCCTAAAAAAGGTGACATTCATATTTCACGACCTTTACATCTACTAAATGTTGATGTTTAGGTTGATTCATGATTAGGGAGGTCCATAGGGGTTCCTGAATGAGTTTTGGATTTTTTGGACCTTGTTTGATACATGTTTGAGTGGCCAAAATAGTGGGTCAACGTGATCTCGATGTATCGCATCGTCCATCGTGTCGACAAGTAAATTTTTCCCTTGGCTTAGTGTATATTTCAGTGAATCGATGTGAACTCAATGTGGCACGTTGGCCATTGCGTCGATGCCAACGACGAGAAGCGTCGGTTTGCGCATAGGTGGGAAGGGTTTTAGATTAAAAAGCCACATCCTTAAGGGTATTTAGGTCTTTTTGCTCCATCCTTTAGCCTCTAATAACATGAAACTTATCCCTCTTATAGCAAAAGATAATTATTCTTTCACAAATTCCTCAAGAACAAACCCTAGGGATATCAATTCAAGAATCAAATTTCAAGAGATTTCACCATCAATTTACAACAATTCACCAACCAAGGTATGTAAAGTGTTCATCCAAGGGTCCCTTCCACCCTTGAAGTTCAAGAAACCTTTTTTTTTTAAACATGAATTATAATTTCCATGTTGTGGGTTAGGTTGTACCCATATTGATGAAGTTGTATGATTTCCAAGTTGAGATCTTTAATGAATTTCATGAATTTCTGTTAGTGTGTGGGTTGAATTCCATGAATTTGAATTGATTTATATAGACATGGTGTATTATATTAATGTTCATAACTAAGCATAAAGTTATGCCTCCTATGTGTTTGTCAAAATGCCTAAGTGAATGAATTGTGCTTTGTTGTCCATGGGTGGTCTTATGACAAATTCATGCAAACACTACATGTTCAAAATTACTCTCATGATAATGTTATGCCTTGCAAGTATTTGTTAGATTACCTTTGGGAAATGGAAAGTGTTCCATAACATAATAGTATGTATCTTTACCCATGTACAAGTTCATGACCTTTAAGTGCTTAATGAAATGCCTCATCGATTGCATTGTGTATAGTTGACTATTGTTATGTTTCCAAGAATTATCATGTCTTATTATTATTCATGATATCGAGTTCTGGGGGTATTTAAAACCCAACAATTTAGCTGCTTAACTAGATCTAGTGTCGGTTATAGTATAATCTCATTCATGTCATGATCAGTAGAATTCAATCAGTTACAAAACTCAGGAAAACTCAGTAATATTTTATTCAGAACTCAGTAGGTTAGTCAGTTCCTATAATTCAATCAGTGATCAGTTCAATACTCAGTATCAGTCTAGTCCCATTCAGTATTCAGCTCAGTCCTTAATAAAATCAATTAATCAATGAATTCAGTAGTGTTCTGTCAGTCAACAAAATCTAGTAAACTCAGTTCAACTCATTTAAACAAGTACTATAAGTAATAGTTCATTCAAGTCTAGTATGAACTAGGAAATTAGTTCAGTATCTATTCAGTTGGGAGTAGGATTCAACACTGAGTTAACACAAGGATGGAGGTTCACCTATCAGCAGAGGGTGTGATCCTTAGAAGAAATCCTTATGTTCCAAAACTATGTAGCCAGTGTGGGTTGAGATATCTTCTTGTCAGATATTATTAGGGTTGATATATCTAATTTGAGTTTTTTCTATCAGCGAGGGTTGATGGAAGAGCTCTTGTTAGAAAGGGTTAACTCACAGCTTGTCCTTACCTATGGAACGATATTGACACCATTCCAACTAGGGTTATAGGATGAACCACAAATTAGTTAAAAAGGGGCATATCTATTAGATGATTACCTCCCACAGTCTCAGTCTCAGTCTCAGTCATTAGTAAAGAACTCAGATAGTTCTACAAATTTCAGGACTGTCAGATACAGTCACTCAGTTTAGTACGGAACTCAGCTAGTTCCATCAGAAATAGGATTTTCAGAAATAGCCACTCAGTAATAGTATATCAGTTATCAGTCATCAGTTTTCAGTAATCCATGTCACAAGTAAACTCAGTATTCAGTATTATTATGACTTTAGTTACAGCTCCGTATTCATGCATGTATTTCTCACTTAGCCATGTTTATGTTATTTAGTTAGTTATAGTTCATGCATGTGAACCCTTGCATTCAACCTACCTTTCTTTGCATACCAGTACATTCATATGTACTGACACATACTTTTCTCTTACACTATGATGTTTTATACCATAGGTTCGGATGCTCAGGTTTTGGATCACGCATAGATAGATTCAGATTCATCCCACAGCAGTAGACTAGCAGTGAGTCCTCATCATTTGAGGATATTCTTTAATTTCATTATCTCATTTCATTCAGTAGATGGAGTTAGTTGGGGGATTGTCCCATCAACTCCATAGTTCAGACAGTTCATTAGAGGCTTTTTAGACTAGTTGTTCAGTATTGGTATTGTGATACCTTATCTCAGTTTTATTTTAGTTATTTGAACCTTATGGCATTTCAGCCCATCATTCCACATTATACCATATTATTACTCAGTTATTACAGCAGGTACAAGTCATGGGTTAGCTTGTGGTCCTTCGGGATTATGAGTATCATGTAGCATCTAGGGTATAGACTCGGGGCATTACAAACTTGGTATCAGAGACTAAGTTTCAATAGTGTCCTAGAAAGTCTGAAAGCCATATCTAGTAGAGTCTTGTACATAGGTATGTTACATGCCACACTTATGGGCAGGAGGCTATGTCATGTTTTAGGAATAGTATCCCTTTTTTTAGTATTCATGTCATGCGAGTGAGCATAAGCTTCAGTTACACTTTCTTTCTATCCTAGTTTCTCTTCCATTTATAGAATATGCCTCCAAAGAAGACTCAGTGAAGTTGAACAGGAGATCAGTCATCCCTTTAGCCCATCCATCCAAATTCTTTGGGCGAGCATGTCTCCCACGCAAAGTTCAAAGAAGTCTTTACCACCTTAGCTCATTCTATGGTAGCCCAAAATGAAAGACCAGCAGCCGCTCTGGCCAACCCAATGGCCAATACTACTGCCGCCAGGACTTGGAACTTCACCTGAATGAACCCTCTATTATTTACCAGGTCTAAGTCAAATGAGGACCCTCAGGAATTTCTTGATTAGGTGCAGAAGGTTACGGATATCATGAGGGTGAATTCTGTTGAGAGTGCTGAGTTAGCCGCCTATTAGCTACAAGATATAGCCCATACATGGTTTAAGTAGTGAAAGGTAGACAGGGGTACAGATGCAGAGCCCATAGAGTGGGAAGAGTTTGCTATAGCCTTCTTAGATAGATTTTCCCTTAGAGCTGAAAAAAGCCAAGGTGTTAGAGTTCATCAATCTCAGGAAAGGCAGTATGAGTGTAAAAGAGTATTTCCTCAAGTTTACTCAGTTATCCAAATATGCTCCATATGAAGTTGCAGATAATAAATCCAGAATAGGCAAGTTTATGTTTGGGGTATCGGGTTGAGTGGTTAAGAAGTGTAGGACTGGGATGTTGATTAGGGAGATGGACATATCTAGGATTATGGTCCATCATTAATAGATTAAGGAATAGAAACTTAAGAAGAAAGAGAGAGAAACCAAGAGAGCCAGAATGGGTAGGTTTAGTTTTTCCAAGCCAAGGTCAGAAGGTGGTAACCGTTCTCAATTTAGTTAGAAGTTTTCAGCCCCAGTTCCATCTTCAGCTAGTACACCAGTACCAAGGTTCAGTATTGACAGTCACAATGGGGTACTAGGCTCCAAAACCTAGAGTAGTGCAAGTAGTGTTCATAGTAATCCACTTTGCAAAGAATGTAGTAAGAATCATAAAGATGTGTGTAGAGCTGGCAGTGATGTGTGTTTTAGATATGGTATTTGGGTCCTAGAGTCTGAGACTGTCCTAAGGCTGATCTGCAAATTTAGCGCAGTCGTCCTTCAGTTTAGTTCGATTACCCGAATCAGCAGGGTGACACTCCCAGTGCAGCTAGTGGGCAGTGCCCAAATATGGTTTATGCACTTTAGTCCAGAAAAGATTGGGAAAGTTCTCCTAATGCGATCACTAGTACGTTACAGAACTCCTATTTATATGTTTATGTCTCTTTAGACTTAGGAGTTTCTCTGTCTTTTGTAACTCCTTGTATAACAGTTAACTTTAACGTCAGACCAGATATTAACAAAACCTTTCTCAGCCTTCACCCCAGTGGTTCAGTCTATCATAGCCCGATGGGTATACAGGAATTATTCGGTTATGATATCTCAGGAAGTCAGGCTTCTAGATTTCAATAGTAATATTAGAATGTGCAGAAAAGTAATGGGTGGGAATGATGCCCAACCCATCTTTACCTTAGTTCAAATCTTGTACTTCCGTCATATCGATACCTATGCATTCTTTACATCTCAGCTCCATGAACACAGCTTATATCCACACACTTTCCACAGCGTCATGCGCGCTTCCAGTTCCTAGTATGAGGAGCTCCAGTTTACTCAGCAGTACAAATTATATTTCGTGAAATCATGAACTCCAAACTTAGGTCATGCAGCTCATGACTTTTGCACTCATGCCTTATAGTGTGTTTAGTCCCAGTTACCATACCAATCGTAGTCTTAGGTACAGTCTTAGTTATAGTATCAGTCTAAGTCGAGCGATCAGATCAAAAATACAGTTTAGTTTTAGGTTTTCTTGACCATAACATACAGTGATCAGTTGTTCAGTTATCAGTATTTTAATACCTCAGTTTACAAAATTTATCAAAATCATGTTATACACTTGGTCTTGCATTCTCAAATAATACAGATTTTTATTTTCATAAATTAACGCTCAGTTATCTCATGTTACCCAGTCAGTCCTTACCTCGTGTACATGATACTCTATAGTTTCAATCTCTTTATTCAGACTAAGTATAGTTTAGTCTTACATGCCTAGTATTTATGTATCAGTCATCTAGTTAATCAGATAAGCTAGTATGCTTATGTATTCGTGCGCAGCGTCCATGTGAATATTTTTTTTCAACAGTACGAGGTGAAGTGTCGTACTAAGGTGTAGAGTATAGTTGAGAATAAATTTTCAGTATGAGTCAGTCCATAAAGCCAGTACTTCAGTATTAGCAGTCAGACAGACAAGTTCATGTGGTGTGGTTTCTACCTTTCCATCTAGTCGCTCTGTCCGAATGTCTCGTAAATTAAATTATTCAAAGATGCGGTAATTAGGTAGTATGTGTTCAGCTCAGTTCATGAATCATGTCTCAGTTTTAGATCCCAGATATTCAGTCACAATTCAGTTTGTAGTTTCCTTATGCATCACCTCAGTCTTCCTTAGTATCTCAACTAAGTCAGCATTCTTTGAGGGACATAACGTCCCAAGGGGGAGATTCACTATAAACTCAAGATTTCCTATCCTAAACCTCTTATTTCTCTTCACGAAATGAATCTAGTCTGGAGTAGTGGGTACTCATAAGTTGACCCTCAAGTTCCAATCTCAGCCGTAAGCCATGTATTCAAGAGGGCTTAGTTCAGTGTACGATATTCAGTTTATGTACCACATTCCAGTCTCAGTCATGTTCTCGTGTTCCCATTCATGCGTACTCCAAAAATAATCTTGAGTTCATCAGTATTTTCTAGTTTAAGTAATAATTTTTCCATGAACCTACTCAATTTTATGTTCAGATTTCAGTTATAAATTTGGTATTAGTTACCATTGCATGTTCATTTATACGTTCATGAGCTAGTTCAGCCATGTATCCATGCATCACATATGCATGTTCAGTATATAGATTCAGTTTATCAGTAATCCTAGTCATGCATTCATGAACCTTGTTTAGCTATACTTATGCATCAGGTATACATGTTCAGAATGATAATTCAGAATACCAGTAATATCTTTCCTATAGTCATGTCTCAGATGTCTATGTCCAGTAAGTAGATTCAGCCTAATAGTACTCTCAGTTTAGTCCATCTCATTCGAGGATGAATGTTCCCAAGGGGATATATTGTAAGACCCCACAAAATCCTAAGCTTAATTCAGTCCTTTTAAGCTTGTCTAGGGGTCCCAGACTTGGAATATTTTAGCTATGTACTCAAACTTAGTGTCATTTTAGCCTACAAAAGGTGGAAATCATATTTCGCGACCTTTATGTCTACTAAATGTTGATGTTTAGGTTGATTTATGATCAGGGAGGTACATAGGGGTTCCCGAATAAGTTTCAAATTTTTTGGACCTCGTTTGATACATGTTTGAGTGACCAAAATAGGGGGTGGATGTAATATCAACGCGTTGCATCGTCGATAGGTAAATTTTTTCCTCAGCTCAGTGCATATTCTAGTGAACCGATGCAAATTCGATGCGGTGCGTTGGCCATCGAGTCAATGCTAATGATGCGGCACTTCGGTCTGCGCATCGATGGGATAGGTTTCAGCCATTAAAAGGCTGCATTCTTTAGGTTATTTAGGTCTTTTTCCTCCATCCTTCACTCTTTAATAACATGAAACTTATCCCTTTTTAGTAAGAGATAATCATTCTTTCACAAATTCCTCAACAATAAACTATATGGCTATCAATTCAAGAATAAAATTTCAAGAGATTTCACTGTCAATTTTCAAGAATTCACCAACCAAGGTATGTAAAGTGTTCATCCAAAGGTTCCTTCCACCATTGGAGTTTAAGAAACCTTCTTTTTAAAACATGAATTACGATTTCCATGTTGTGGGTTAGGTTGTACCCATGTTGATGATGTTATATGATTTCCAAGTTTAGATCTTTAATAAATTTCATGAACTTATATTAGTGTGTTGGTTGAATTCCATGAATTTGAATTGATTTATCTATCCATGGTGTATTAGATTAATGTTCATGACTAAGCATAAAGTTATGCCTCCCATGTGTTTGTCAAAATGCCTAAGCGAATGAATTGTGCTTTGTGGTCCATGGGTGGTGTTACGATAAATTCATGCAAACAGTACATGTTCAAAATTACTCTCATGATAATGTTATGCCTTGAAAGTGTTTGTTGGATTACCTATGTGAATTGGAAAGTGTTTCATAACATGATAGTATGTATCTCTACCCATGTACAAGTTCATGCCCTTCAAGTGCTTAATTAAATGCCTCATCGATTGCGTTGTATACAGTTGACTATTGTTATGTTTCCAAGAATTATCATGTCTTATTATTATTCATGCTATCGATTCCTGGGGGATATTGAATACCCATCAATTTAGATGTTTATCTAGAGCCAGTGTCAATCATAGAATAATCTCAGTTATGTTACGATCAGTAGAATTCAGTCAGTTACAGAACTCAAGAAAACTCAGTAGTATTCCATTCAGAACTCAGTAGGCTTAGTCAATTCCCAGAATTCAATCAGTGATTAGTTCAGTACTCAGTATTAGTCCAGTCTCGTTCAGTATTCAGTTCAGTCCCCAATAAACTCAGTCAGTCAACAGAATTCAGTAGTGTTCCGTCAGTTAACAACCCAGTGAACTTAGTTCAGTTTAGTTAAACAATTACAATCAGTAACAGTTCAGTCAAGCCTAGTATGAAATAGGAAATCAGTTTAGTGTCTATTCAGTTGGGATTATAATTCAGCATCGAGTGAACCCACTGATAGGGGCTCACCTGTCAGCAGAGGGTGTGATCCTTAGAAGCAATCCTTGTGTTCCATAACTACATAGCCAGCGTAGGTTGAGATATCTTCCTGCTAGATATTATTAGGGTTGATATATCTTGTTTGAGTTTTTTCTATTAGTGAGGGTTGACTAAAGAGCTTCTTGTTAGAGAAGGTTAACTTACAGCTTGTCCTTAATTGTGTCACGGTATTGACACCCTTCCAACTAGGTTACAGGTTATACCCCACATCAGTTAGAAAAGGGCATGTCGGTTAGATGATTACCTCCCACAGTATCAATCTCAGTCTCAGTCATCAGTAAAGAACTCAGATAGCTCTATAGATTTAAGGACTGTCAGATACAGTCACTCAGCTTAGTACGGAAATCAGCTAGTTCTATCAGAATCAGGACTACCAAAAATAGTCACTCAGTAGAAGTATATCAGTTATCAATACATCAGTTATCAGTAATCCATGTTTCCAGTAAACTCAGTACTCAGTATTATTATGACTTCAGTTACAGCTCTTGTATTTATACATGTATTTCTCACTCAGCCATGTCCATATTATTCAGTCAGTTATAGTTCATGCATGTGAACCCTTGCATTCATCCTACCTCACTTTGCATACCAGTATATTCATACGTACTGATGCATATTTTTCTCGCGCTTTAGTATTTTATACCATAGGTTCAGACGCTCAGGTTCCCAATCATGCATAGATAGATTTAGATTTAGCCCACAGTAGTAGACTAGTCCTCATCATTTGAGGATATTCTTTCATTTCATTATCTCATTACATTCTGTATTTCGGTAGATGGAGTTAGTTGGGGGATTGTCCCATCAACTCCATAGTTCAGATAGTTCAGTTAGAGGCTTTTCAGACTAGTTGTTCAAACAGTTGTTCAGTATTGGTATTGTGATACCTTATCTTAGTTTTATTTCAGTAATTTGAACCTTATGGCATTTCATCCTATTATTCCGCATTATACTATATTATTACTCAGTTTTTATAGTAGGTACAAGTCATGGGTTAGCTTGTGGTCCTTCAGGGACTATGAGCACCGTGTAGCATCCTGGGTATAGACTCGGGGCATTACAATAGTGACCTTTGAGCTATAGGGTAATTATTAACCAAGGTAGATCTTGAATTTCTTATGGTGGTGAGTTTTAGGGAAGAGTAATAGCAAATATATAATTATTCTAGCAAATTCAGCAAATTCCTCCTACTTTGGTTTAAGACGATATTCTATCGATTGTGTAATCAAATTATGCCTATGCCTAAGGTTTGAGTTCTCTATGCTACTTTAACCCTCTATTTATGATCTAAGTGTTTGTTATATGAAGCCCTTCGTGCCTATTGGGTCTTATCTTACATCTCAATCCCTACCTTGAGTTGTGAAACCAATATAAGTTATAATTGAGTAGTGTCACTTCCATTCATGATGCTTGTACTATAGTCCCTCAATTACCCTCCTTATGTTAGGATGATAGTGATTATGGAACAATAGCAATGTTTTAGATAAGAGAGTAGATGTTCTTTATTATGAAATTTGTGGTGTGACAACTTGATCTAAGGCTATAGATAAATATCAAGGAGTGGGATGAACTTTTGTTATGAGAAATAGTTAGGAAGGGGATGTGTGTAATTTTTTTTGAAACTAATTAAGGTAGCTGGTTTTTTATGAGGAGATCCATAAAGTGGGTGTAGTAAAGATAGGCTTGAATGTTGTGACTGATAGAAAGATACACCATTGTGTTATGTGCCTAGTACTTCTTGATTAAGACATAATGTCATTTGATTATAGTTATAACATGGATTAGTATTCTTGGAGGGGTATAGAGTATAAGATACCATAGTATCAGCTAACACCTTTTAACACTGGTTCAGGCTTCAACGTGGATGAAATATGCAGTTAAACTTAAGTCCTATATCATGTTTATGCTAAATGTCATTATCTCATGATTCGTGCCTAAATGATTAACTTGGTGTTGTCATGGAGCTCTTTTTAATTCCTATGTATGTTTTGAAGAGGGAGGATTATTAATGTGAAGTTACATCTCTTATTTCGCATTCTAGAGCTTTAATAAGTTCCTATCCATTATTCAAGGATGAATAATTCCAAGGGGGAGATAATGTAATACCCCACATTTTGGGATAGAATTTGAATCCTCCCTCGAACGTGTAGAGACCTGAACCTAATGAATTCTATCTGAAATTAAGTAGGATGATCAATTATATAGTGTGGGAACATCTTTGGATAGAAATTGAACTAACAAAAATCTCCTAGCCCAAAGTTAAGTTGAGAACTTTCTTACAGATTGAGTTTTAGTATATCTTTTTACTTGAGTAAAATTTCAATGACCATTACTCCTAGAATATAATGAGTTAGGTGTCATACTATATACCAAATTAAAACCATCTAGTCTTCTTTAAAATGTCACCAATTTTGCCTTAATTTGATACCCGAGCAAAAAGTTATGAGCATTTTTTGAGCGACCCGGTCAGGGTCCGTGACAAGGGTGTGGCATGCCCAGTGTGCTCCACGATAAGATCCTAGTATACCTTGTGTGCTCTGCATTAAGGGTGTGTCACACCCATGTTCCCAGAGATGCTAAAACTCATATTTCTCTTCAGTTTTTTTAGGGAAACTAGTCATTATGTCCTAAATCATCCTATAACTAATACTAAGGTGTTTTCCCTAACCCCATAACCCAAATACATGATTTATCTTCTCCCAAATCCTCAAGAACACCAAAGAAGGGATTCTTCCACAAAGTTCAACTTCTAAGTCTTCAAATTCAAGTTCTGCTCAAATCTCTTCCATCAAAAAGGCATGTTGGACACTTCCTATTTTAATTATTGTATTATTGAATTAATTTACTTGATATTTATGCGTTCTTGAATGTTGGATTCAAACTAGGATTGAGGTATTTTTGTTGTTATACACTTTCTTGACCTTTTTTTGTTTTGATGTTTTCTTCATGATTTGAATGGTACAAACTGAATTTGTGTCTTATGATAAGGGTGGAATTTGGTAATTGGGTTTCATAATATTTAAGAATTTTTTGCATGATGATAATTGGTAATGACATAAACCTCCACCCACATAATAATTTGGTTTCTAAATAAGGATTTAATAGAGTCTAAAATGTTCATTGGAAATTGCATAATATTAACCGGTAAAAAGGTAAAAAGGTTTTGGAAATTCCCTTAGGACTATGGTTATTGATTTTTAAACAAAATATGGAGTCTACATAGTTACATGGATATGGTATGGAATAATTGGAATAGCTTGCAAGTCTCTTGGTATGATGATACCAATTTGAAAATGCCTTAATAAATGAATCCATGGTTAATGGTGTGTAAAAGTTATTTTAATTTAGATCAAAGGGAATTGTGTAGCTTCACCGAGAATGTGTAGTCCCAAGGGGACCAACATTGGAAACCATATTAGCTGATGTTGGAGGTCTATGACCACTATGTTTTCTTTACATAGTATATTTTTGGGATGCTATTATCTCAGTGACTCTAGCCTAATTCCTTAGTCCATGTGGCAAACATAGACTGGGGGCCTTCCGGCAGGGGAAGACAGATCCATATAGCCCATGGGTGCCTGAAGGTCGGTATAACATACATAGTTTAGGATTAAATTTTTAATAGTTATATTTCGTGTTCCTTTCCCCCTACCCTGCTATTCTATTATCTTGATGGTTGTTGAGCATATGTTTTATGACTGTTTTTGGTAAATGTATATTTTATCTATTTTCTTGGGTTGCATGCCAGTACTCATTATACTGACCATCCCCAGATGCTGCATCATTTCATGATGTAGGTTCGGTGGCCTTTTCTTGTGACCCTGTGCAGCGTAGTTTGTTCGTTATCCTATTGGGTAACTTGTGATAAGTGGTGAGCCTTCTATCATCTGAAAGACATTTGTACTTTTCACATATATTTCTAGAATGGTATTTTTAGTGTTTTGATATTTTTGGAGCATTGTTCTGACTTAGGTTTATTCTTAAAGTTAGAGGCTTCATAGACGGTGTGGGTTGTTGTTTTGAATTATTTTCTTAAGACATAGACACTACTTTATTGGGTTATTGCTTTCTAGATTTGGTTTTTCTTTACAAACTTTTTTTTATCAAACTCCTTATATAATGGTTTGGCTTCTGCTTGTTTTTTATTTTACTATGCTTATGATGAAAGGCTAAGGGGTCATCTCAGGCCTTGGTTGGCTTGAGGTGCCCATCACGGCCAGGGCCCCAGTTCAAGTCGTGACAACAGAGGGGGCAAGAGCTATGTTTATGCAATTGTTGATGATTATTCCAAGTTCACCCAAACACTTTTTTAGCTTCCAAGGAAGATGACTTTGATGTCTTTTCTTCTTTTGTCAAGAAAATGGAAATGAAACTAGGTACCTCCCTAATTTCCATCAAATCTGACCATGGAACTGAATTTGAAGATGAAAAATTCTTAGAATTCTGTCTAATAAATGAAATAGATCATAATTTCCCTGCTCCAAGAACACTAAAGCTAAATGAAGTAGTAGAAATAAAAAATAGGACCTTGGAAGATATGGTTAGAACAATGATGGTAGCAAGAAATCTTGCAAAAAATCATTAGTTTGAGGACATTAGCACTACTTGTTACATTGTGAATAGAAGCACGACTAGGCCTCTCCTAGAGAAGATATGCTATGAGTTACTCAAAGATCAAAAACCTAATATTTCTCATTTTGAGACCGTTGATTGCAAGTGTTTAGTTCATAATAATAAAAAAGATAATCTGGGAAAATTTGATGCAAGGAGTGATGAGGGAATCTTCTTAGGATATTCTCAATATAGCAAAGGCTATAGGGTTTTGAGCAAAATAATAAACTTTGTTAATCAAAGTGTGCATGTTGTTTTTGGTGAATCTTGTATTGTGTCTGAGACTAACATGCAAGATGAAAGTGAAACGGAGGAACATCTTAGGAACAAGTTGTACCACCTGGTCCAACTAATGGACAAACTAGAAGCACATGGTTAGGAGAACTACAAATAAAGAAATTGATCCACCCATAACACTAACTCATAAACTGGAAGCACATCGACAAGAGAACTATAAATCAAGAAATTGATCAACCCATAACACCAACGCATGCTACAAATAATGTTCCTGGTGTCTCATAAGGGGTAGTGCCTAAAATCTACAAGTATCAAGGATCTCTTACAATTGGAAATGTCCTCACAGATCTTATTTTTTGGATCACCATTAGAAAAGGATTGAAAAAATTGTGTGCTTTCAAGGCCTTTTTATCACAGTTTGAATCCAAAGAAGTGAAGGAAATACTTTTTGATGAAAACTGGAAAATTTTCATATAAGAAGAACTCTACTTGTTTAAAAGACAAAAGGTATGGAACTTGGTTCCACCACCATATAATAGAATTATGATTGGAACTAAGTGGATGTAGAGAAATAAAGAAGTTAAGAATGGAACAGGTACAAGGAACAAGGCAAGACTTGTGGTCCAAGTATACAAACTAAGAAAAAAGTATAGACTATGATGAGACATTTTCACATGTGGCAAGATTTGAAGTAATTTGGATACTTGTAGCCTTTGCTGCCTTCAAATAATTCTCTCTATCAAATGGATATGAAAGGTCCATTATTGAATGGGAATTTGAAAGTAGTAGTGTATGTGAAGTAACCACCTGAGTTTGAAAGCATTGAGTTTCCTAATTATGTCTAAAAGTTAGATAAAGCTTTGTATGGGCTGAAACAAGTCCCAAGGGCTTGGTATGGAATATTGTCAAAATTCATCCTAGAACATGGGCATAGAAGAGGTAAAATTATCAATGCTCTTTTTTTTTTTTGAAAACTAATGCCAGTGATTTTTTTTTATTGTACGGGTATATGTGGCATTTTTTGCTCTACTGATGTGAACATGAGTTATGAATGTGCAAAACTAATTAGTAGTGAATTTGAGGTGAGCATGATAGGAGAACTAAATTCTTTCTAGGTTTGAAAATCAAGAAAATCCTATTGGAACATTTATTCATTGACAAACGTATGTGAAGGAGAAACTTAACATATTCTCTATGGAGAAGGCCAAAGAAATAAGTACCCCCATTGCCATAGCCACAAAGTTGGATCTTGATGAAATAGGTCCATCTATGGAATAGAAGTTGTATAGAGGAATGATTGACTCTCTACTGTATCTCATTGCAAGCAAACTTAGCATTATCGTTAGTGTTGGACTGTGTGCAAGGTTTAAAGCAAATTCTAAGAAACCCCATCAAAAGACTATTAATAGGATACTAAGATACCTTAAGGGAACTACTCACTTAGGTTTGTGGTATCCTAAAAGAAGTTATTTAAAGTTGGTAGGCAATGCATATTCTAAATATGTAGGTTATCTTGTAGACAGAAAAAGTACCACAGGTATGCACACTTTCTTGGATCATGTTTGATCTCCTGGTCTAGCAAGAAGCAAAAGGTTATAGCCTTCTCCACTATTGAGGCTGAGTATGTTGTTGTTGGATCATGTTATGCACAATTGTTATAGATTAATCAATAATTAAAAGATTTTAGTATGGATATAGGTTGTGTTCCAATTTTTTATGACAATACTAGTGCCATAAATATAGCTAAAAATCCAATTCAACATAAGAGAACTAAACATATTAACATAAGACACCATTTTCTTAGTGACAATGTTGAAGAGGATCATATATCAATTACGTTTTGTTCTACTGAAGAATAAATTGCTGACGTTTTTACCAAGGTATTAAGTAGGAAACATTTTTAAAAGAATAGGTTAGACGTTGGGATGATTACGATTACATAAAACTACTGCAATGCTTGACTAGAATAAATTGGTTCTTGGAAAAAATTTTCTGCTAAGATGTTGTTCTATACTGTCTTTCACATTTAGCTATATGTCCTAATTCTAGAATTTTGATTAATTTGAGAAAACTATGGATTAATTTGTGCAGATACATAAATATAACCAAGTGATTTTGTCCACATGTTCACTCTTCACGTATGATTCTACTCTAGCTTATCTCTAAAATTGGATGGGTTGAAATAATTGAGTGATGTGCTAGATTTTTGTAGCATATTTAAGACTTTTTAACTTGAAATAATTCTAAGTTCTTAAGTAATTATTGGTTTTTTGATGTTATTTCTTAAGATTTTGTAGGAAAGTCAAGGATGGGAGGAAAACATAGGAAAGATGAACAAAATAAGTAAAATTTGGTACAAGTGAGCTGATATGAGTTTGACAGAATTTCTTGGAAGCCATCAGAGATGTGCTAAGCTACTAGAAAAAGGCATCAGGAAGAACAGTGAAGAAGAGTTGCTGGATAAAGGTGACGATATTCTCAATATGTCATCACAAGTGTGGTAAGCCGTCAGAAGGTGCCTTCAAGTGGGATAAAACATAGTGAAATAAGATGAAGGTCTGACAACATTCGATACATGTCATCACTACTATTTTAAGCCATCGGAGGACATCATCAGGGTGAGGCAGAACAGGTTAATAAGGCATGACTTTTGACGACATAGCTGAGACGCTGTCAGAAGCCTGACGATCAACACCAATATGCCGTCGCCTAAATCTGAGCCCAACTGCGATTTTGTTATTTTACTACCTTAATTAGGCTTTAGTATAAATAATATCCTTTAGGGTTTTTAATTCATTAATAATTCATCTATCAGACAATTAACCTAGGGAAGAGAGGCACGTAACATTGCTCTCTTACATCAAATTCTTCTTGTTTTTATCAACTATTTTTTGGTTTCTACCTTGTGATTCAATCGAAGAAACTACTTGTTGTTTTCCATCTAATCATAAGTTATCCTAATCATTATGAATTCAACTTGTGATTTCATTCATCAAATCATGAGCGACTAATTCCATTAGCCGGGGTTATGGGATTCATGGATTAGGGTTTGATATGATACTAGGTGTTTAACGGATTCAAAGAGTAGTGGAACATTTTGAAATTCTATTTTTTAACTAAAATCTAGTGGTTGCAAACATTAGGTTATGGCTTAGGTTTTTTTACTTCTAACAGAGAAATAGACTAGAGGACATGAATTATCAACAGGGACTCGAAAGCTACCAACCTTCTGCTTAATGATTAATGCCATAACTGGATTAATCTACCTGAGATAACTTCCTATTGGAAATAGATAAGTTATATAAGTTCGAGAGAATTAGATAATAAATTATTTGGTAAGGTCGAGAGATAAGTCAGATAGTATAATCATTAGGGATATTCTGCTGTTCTAATCATTCCAAGAATCTCTAGCATTACCTAGTATCTGTCAATTCCCGAAAACCTTGGTGAACATAGCTCTGGTTTCCCATTTATATTGATTACAGACATTAATATTAAAGTGACCCCCATCTTAATTTTATATTTTCGTACCATTTATTTGGATTGAACTTGTAGCAATAGCTTCAAATTAGCTTAATCGCCACTCATATTGTTCCCAGTGGATTCGACCCCGACTCAAAAGTTGGGTAAATATATTGACAATGACCACATTACACTAATTTGAAGTGTAAGTTGAGCGTTATCAAAAATGGCACCGTTTTCGGAGAGCAATTTAGCGTATTGATTTAGTTTGGAATTTTAGCTTACTTGCTTGAATTCAAACTTGTAAATATTTGTTGCGATTTCCTTTGTTCTTGTGTTAGGTAGATTTTCTTTATTTTTGTTTATTTCTTACTATGGCATGATGGAATTAATGTAAGTTTGATGGTTGGAAATCTTATCTGGATGATCCATGTCCATATTGTGATGGACCTCACTTTTGGCAAGATTGTAGATATGCTCCTCGAAGAGAGATGTGTGCACCATCTCCATCCTACTAGGAATATAATTGTTCTTTATGTGGTGGTCAAGATGTACATTGGAGTGATTTCCTTAATGCCCCTTCCCCCTATTGCACTAACATAGGTTTTAGTTCTTCTTATGAGTATGACAGGTATTATGGTCAAGAAAAGGAAGAACGCAGCACTGGAAAGAGTGACATTGAAGCTATTCTTCAACTAATTTTGGATCGTATAGACACAATGAATGATACCATATGTGACATACGTCAAGACATTAGGGCATTCAATGAGGGAAGAGAAAGGATAGAAGAGATGGATATCGAGGTCAATCATCCAAAACACTTTTCTACATTGTGGTTAGATGATATCTTTTTTGTGAAATCATTTAACATAATGGATGAGTATGAAGATGAGGAGCAAGAACCCTATATCGATGTTGTGCTTGATGTTGAGTAGACCTTGGAGATTTCCCAACCTACCAAACCAACCATGAGGGATGATACCAAGATTAAGGAAATGGTGCTAGAGGCAAAAGAAGAAAACAAGCCAATCTCTTATAAAGACTCTAGCCCAATTCAAAGTGAAAATGTTGAGAAGATGAATAAAAGGGAGTATGTAGAGGATAGTGTAAATTTTGACATAGGATTTACTGGGCCACGCTCGAAGCATTTTTCCATATTATGTTTAGATGATATCTTGTTTGTGGAATCATCTAAACTAGTGGAAGACTGTGAAGATGAGGAACAAGAATCCTATATTATTTATTTTACACTTGATAAAAAACATAAAAACACACCTTACTTTAAGGTCGAGTTGTTTACCATGCATCATTCATTACTCAGCTTCTTAATCTTTATACCACCTCCCTATGAGCGAGGCAAGAAGATGGACTCTAAGTTGGGGGTGAAATTTATATCCTCAAGGTGGAGGAAAAAACTGAGTTAGGTCGTGCCACGATATTGAACTAGGCGCTTCTTAGGAGGCAACCCAAGGTATTTTATTATTTGTATTTGTATTATGTGATTGACATCAGATCTTTGCACCCATAGTGCCACAGGTATGTTTCTAACTCTCTTGTTTTGATTTGACATGTTGAGAATAATGTATGATATTAAGTTGAGGGTGGGGCTACTTGTGAGTGTTGATGTCCTCCTGGGGTTTTCGTTGCTGTGCCTCTTTTCCCTGGAGTCTTTTTCCTAGTAGAGTCAGCATGTTTAGGCATATTGTGTTTTGTTTTGTGATGTATTGTGGTTAAGTGGGAGAAAAATAAGTATCTAGGATAGTTGACATATTTTTGTTGATTTTTGAGACTGATAAACACCTCTCCGTTGGTCTATTTTATAACTGTGTGATATATATTTTTATGTTACCGCTGTGCATCTTGTTATGGCATTAGTACTATAGACATGATATCCAATGCTAAACAATCGTATAAACCAGATAGGTAGTAGCTTGTGATGCACCTTTGTGCCATGTATGTGTGAGATACTTCTTAGTTCTCTTTGTGTGTTAAATCCAGAACTTGCCCAGTTAGTCTTACTTTGGTTGAAATATAGGGGTTAGGAAAGGATCATAGGCCGTTGTTGATGTTAGTCCACTTTTAACCTAAATGACCTTCCTTGTTATGCATGATATCTCTTGATCCCTATTTTGAGCCTGAATTGACCATTTCTTTCTATGACACTTATCACCTTCCCATTTATATCATAATGAACTTGTTTTGGCCT
Source organism: Capsicum annuum (assembly GCF_002878395.1). Taxonomy (NCBI): domain Eukaryota; kingdom Viridiplantae; phylum Streptophyta; class Magnoliopsida; order Solanales; family Solanaceae; genus Capsicum; species Capsicum annuum. The sequence goes on from NC_061119.1 coordinate 142,035,864, forward strand.
TGGTCCTTCTTGGACACTGCGCACCTTGACTTAGGAAAACAACCTAAGTTAAGGGTGGCTATCATAGGGGTGCATAATGTAAAATAAGTATGAGGAATGGTCGAATAAAATAAAAAAAAGAATAAAAAGTAGGGTGCTATGGAAAAAGAATAAGAAAAGAATAGTTGTGAAAAAAAAATGAATAACAAAAGCCACATCCATCCTAAATAACGTGTGATCAAGAAAAGGAGAAAAAGAAGAAAAAGGTTAATAGGTGAACCCCAAAAGTTAAGGTAGTGCCAAGGAGGCTTAGTCACTCTAAATGCCATTGAATATCATACTAGCCCTTAGCCTACATTACAAGCCAAATAAAAGAACTATAGTGATCCTAACTTACCTGTCTGGACACCTTGGTAATAAAAATAAGGGCAAGCATATGGTATTTGACATACATTGATTGGAATTTCTTTCTGAGAGTGAGTGTCTCTTGACCTTCCCCGCATTTACATGCTCGATTTCATATATAAGTGAAGAGGGACTTCTTTGTTGTAAGGGAACATCAGTTGCATTGCTAGCTATTTACTTATTTGGGTAGTGTAACTTGTACATATACATGGTTATTGTTGCTGAATTGATGCCATCTCTTGATTCCTTTGGGTCATATTGTTAATCTTCATTGATATGAACAATTGGATTTATAAGTAATTGAACGCAAAGAGTGGCATGAGTGTTGAGCTAAACTGATAATCAACTGTGATAGGTATATTATGCGCCTCTTGGTTAAGCATCGTAGTATGGTGTTATGTAGTTGCTTAAGGACAAGTAATTGTTTTAAGTTGAGAGTGTTGATGTGATAGATTTTTGTAGCATATTTAAGACTTTTTAACTTAAAATAATTGTAAGTTCTTAAGTAATTATTGGTGTTTTTGATGTTATTTCTTAAGATTTTGTAGGAAAGTCAAGGATGGGAGGAAAACATAGGAAATATGAACAAAATAAGTAAAATTTGGTACAAGTGAGCTGATATGAGTCTGACGGAATTTCTTGCAAGCCTTCAGAGATATGGTAAGATACCATAAAAAGGAATCAGGAAGAATAGTGAAGAAGAGTTGCTGGATAAAGATAACGACATTCTCAATATGTCGTCACAAGTGTGGTATGCCGTCAAGTGGAATAGAACATGGTGAAATAAGCTGAAGGTCTGATGACATTTGCTACACGCCGTCACTCCTCTGGTAGGCCATCGGAGGACATCATCAGAGTGAGGCAGAACAAGTTAAGAAGGCACGACTTTTGATGACATATTTGAGACGCCATCAGAAGCCTGACGATCAGTACCAATAAGCCGTCACCTAAATCCGAGCCCAGCAGTGATTTTGTTATTTTATTACCTTAATTAGGCTTTAGTATAAATAGCAACTTTTAGGGTTTTTGATTCATTAATAATTCATCTATCAGACAATTAACAAAGGAAGAGAGGCATGTAACATTGCTCTCCTACATCAATTATTCTTCTTGTTTTTATCAACTATTTTTGGGTTTCAACCTTCTGATTCAATCGAAGAAACTACTTGTTGTTTTTCATCTAATAGTAAGTTATCCTTATCATTATGAATTCAACTTGTGATTTCGTTCATCAAATCATGAGCAGCTAATTCCATTATCCGGGGTTATCGGATCCATTGATTAGGGTTTGATATGATACTAGGTGTTTAACGGATTCAAAGAGTAGTGGAACATCTTGAAATTCTATTGTTTTAACTGAAATCTAGTGGTTGCAAAAATTAGGTTATGCCTTAGGTTTTATTTGCTTCTAACGAAGAAATAGACAAAAGGACGTGAATTGTCAACAGGGACTCGGAAGTACCAACCTTCTGTTTAATGATTAATGCCGTAACTGGATTAATCTACCTGAGATAACATCCTATTGGAAATAGATAAGTTATCTAAGTTTGAGATAATTAGATAATAAATTTTCTAGTGAGGTTGAGAGATAAGTCAGATAGTATAATCGTCAGAGATATTCTGCTGTTCTATTCATTTCGAGAATCTCTAGCATTACCTAGTATCTGTTAATTCTCGAAACCCTTGGTGAACATAGCTCTGGTTTCCCATTTATATTAATTACAAACATTAATATTGAAGTGACAACATTACTTGATACTTTCAAAACCCCTATCTTAATTTTATATTTTCGTACCATTTGTTTCAATTGATCTTGTAGCTATAGCTTCAAATTAGCTTAATCACCATTCACATTGTTCCCTATGTATTTGATCCCGACTCCAAAGTTGGGTAAATATATTGACGATGACTGCCTTACACTAATTTGAGGTGTAAGTTGAGCGTTATCAAAAATGGCGCCGTTGCCTTGGAACAATTTGGCGTATTGAGTTAGTTTGGAATTTTAGCTTACTTTCTTGAATTCAAACTTGTAAATATTTGTTATGATTTCCTTTGTTCTTGTGTTAGGTAGATTTTCTTTAGTTTTGTTTATTTCTTACTATGGAATCATGGAATGAATATAAGTTTAATGGTTGGAAATCTTATCTGGATGATCTATGTCCATATTGTGATGGACCCCACTTTTGGTAAGATTGTAGATATGCTCCTAGGAGAGATATATGTGCACCATCTCCATCCTACCAGGAGTATAATTGTTCTTCATGCGGTGGTCAATATGGATATTGGAGTGATTTCCCAAATTGCGCTAACCCAGGTTCTAGTTCTTGTTATGAGTATGACAGGTCTTATAGTCAAGAAAAGGAAGAATGCAGCACTGGAAAGAGTGACATTGAAGCTATGCTTCAACTAATGTTAGATCATATAGACACAACGAATGATACCATATGTTATATATGTCAAGACATTAGGTTATTTAATGAGGGAAGAGAAAGGATAGAAGAGATGGATATCATGGTCAATCATTCAAAACACTTTTCTACATTATGGTTAGATGATATCTTATCTGTGGAATCATTTAACATAATGGATGAGTATGAAGATGAGAAGCAAGAACCCTATATTAATGTTGTGCTTGATGTTGATCAGACCTTGGAGATTTCCCAACCAACCAAACCAACCATGAGGGATAATACCAAGATTGAGGAAATGGTGCTAAAGGCAAAAGAAGAAAACAAGCCAATCTCTTATGAAGACTCTAGCCCAATTCAAAGTGAAAATGTTGAGAAGATGAATAAAAGTGAGTGTGTAGAGGATAGTGTAAGTTTTGACGTAGAATTTGTTGGGCCACACTCGAAGCATTTTTTCACATTATGTTTAGATGATATCTTGTCTGTGGAATCATCTAAACTAGTGGAAGACTGTGAAGATGAGGAACAAGAATACTAAATTCTTTATTTTACACTTGATAAATAACATAAAAACATACCATACTTTAAGGTCGAGTTGTTTACCATGCATCATTTATTACTCGGTTTCTTAATCTTTGTACCACCTCCCTATGAGTGAGGCAAGAAGATGGAATCTAATTTGGGGTTGAAATTCATATCCTCAAGGTGGAGGAAAAAGCTGAGTTGGGTCGTGCCGCAACGTTAAACTAGGCGCTTCTTGGGAGGCAACCCAAGGTATTTTGTTGTTTGTATTCGTATTATGTGATTGACATCAAATCTTCACACCCATAGTGCCATAGGTACATTTCTAACTCTCTTGTTTTGATTTGATGTGTTGGGAACAATGCATGATATTAAGTTGAGGGTGGGGCTACTTGTGGGTGTTGATGTCCTCCTGGGTTTTTTATTCCCAAGCCTCTTTTCCCCGGAGTCTTGTTCCTAGTAGAGTCGACATGTTTAGGCATATTGTGTTTTGTTTTGTGATATGTTGTGGTTAATTGGGAAAAAAATAAGTATCTAGGATAGTTGACATATTTTTGTTGATTTTTGAGACTAATGAACACCTCTCCGTTGGTCTGTTTTATAATTGTGTGATATACATTTATGTGTGACCACTGTGCATCTTGTTATGTCATTAGTACTAGTGACATGATATCCACTGCTAAACAATCGCATGAACTGGATAGGTAGTAGCTTGTGATGCACCTTTGTGCCATGTGTGTGTGATATACTACTTAGTTCCCTTTATGTGTTAAATCCAAAACTTGCCCGGTTAGTCTTACTTTGATTGAAAGATGGGGTTAGGAAAGTATCATAGGCCGTTGTTGATATTACTCCACTTTTAGCCTAAATGACCTTCCCTATTATGCATGATATCTCTTGATCCCTATTTTGAGCCTGAATTGACCATTTCTTTCTATGACACCTATCACCTTCCCATTTATATCATGATGAACCTGTTTTGGCCCTAGTCTTCCTTGGACACTGTGCACCTTTACTTAGGCAAACAACCTAAGTTGAGGGTAGCTATCATAGGGGTGCGTGATGTAAAATGAGTATGAGGAATGATCGAATAAAAGAAAAAAAGAATAAAAAGTAGGGTACTGTGGAAAAAGAATGAGAAAAGAATAGTTGTGGAAAAAAATGAATAAGCAAAGCCACATTCATCCTGAATAATGTGTGATCAAGAAAAGGAGAAAAAGACAAAAAAGGTTAATAAGTGAAAAAAATGCGGAAACTTGCCATAAGGTTCAACACATCTATACATACTCAAAGCTGAAAACTGAATACTAATACATCCATCTGAAAAGCCTCTAAACTGTCTGAACTGTGGAGTTGATGGGACAGGTCCCTAACTAACTCCGTCAACTGAAAATAAACAAAATCTAAAACAATAATAGTAAACTGAGATTTGTCCTCAAAAGAAGAGGACTCACTGCTACTGCTGCTGACGGGGACTGAACTGCTACGGATAATCTGGATCCTGTGCCGCTGAACCTATGGTGTCAAATAAAACACCATAGTGCAAATGAGTCAGTACAGGAATGTACCAAGTATGTAGATGAGGTAGGCTAATACAAGGGCTCATTAATGCACAATATCTAAGCTGAATAATAATGAAAGATGCCGCATGACAACATATACATGAATGCACAGAACATGAACACAATCATCGCAACTCTAGATACTGAAACTCGCATACCACTTAACTGTAGAATGAACTCACTACTGACACTGAGATACTGAACCACTGACTCCTTTGATACTGATAACTAAGGATATAGATATGCTTACATCAAGGACTGTACTCTGAGCTTACTGCTTTCAACTGACAGAATTAGAGAACAACTTTGCTAACAGATTATTCCGGAAGCGATTATCAATGATAAGAAGTATGATTATATTTGAATCTGATGACAAGAATATTAAATAGAAATATGATACTGTGATCAAGCCTGTCTGGCGGCATATCTCTAAATATGATATCAGTCAACTGTATATGTGACAAAGCCTATCTGTTGGGATGGTCCACTAATCAACGAAACTATCTGAGTTCCTCATAAAGATAGATGACTGTAACTGACAGTCCTGATTTTTGAAGATTGATTCTGAAACTGAGACTGAATTTGAAACTAAAACTGTGCGAAGTAGTCACTTAACCGACATACCCCAACCTACCATAGGTGGGGTCCAACCTCTACCCCCGGTTGGGAGGGTTACCAATACTGTTTCACGGGTAAAGACATTATCTTTATATGCATTATCTTTATATGACCATCATCTATCAGGTGCTCAAATGAGAACGGTGGAGCCCTCATCTAACAGGTCAAGCCACCTCATCTACCCTCATCTAATAGGTATGATATCTCTCATCTACCCTCAACTAGTTGGTATGGTGTCTCAACCTACACTGGCTTTGTAGTTTTGGAGCATATAAATTGCATCTAAGAATCACACCCTCTACTAGTAGGTGAGTTCCCATCCTTGAGATCACTCGGTGCTAGTTTCTACTCCCAACTGAAAGACTCTGACTGAATTCTTAACTGACCACAACTAAACTGAATCTAATACTAATCTTGTTTCTCAAAACATCTAACTGATTTACGCAGATATTACTTAGTTCCGTATCAAACGGTAAAGACATCGAATCATAATATATGACTGACGATACAGATCTTGAATAGATTACTTAAATCACTTCTGAGATTAGAATTGAATCACTTGAATACTATTAGATCTGAGCCGATTACAGGACTAAGGCTAGATTACAAGCGATACAGAGATTACAGAGATTCCTGAGATTACTGACCTTTCTTATGCTCTGCACTTGTCTGAGGATATAGAGTTCTATAGTTCATTGAGTTTTGAGAATCATGGCTCAACTAGAATTATCAAGAAACTGACACAGGCTCTAGACAACAACTCTATTTTTGGGTATAAATACCCCCAGGACTCAATAGGATAAAAGTAAGAATCATCATTCATTCATCATCACAAGCATTCATGCATCATCATAATCATTCAAGCATCTTTACAAGTAATTCAGGAATCATGCCATATGTTCATTTCAACAGTCATTAAACATCACCTCAAGCATTTAAGGATCTCAAATGTCTATTCATCATCACAGTCGCCAAAGAGTCACTTTAAGCATCTCAGAATCATAATCATTTAATAACATAGGGGAAACATGATACTAGATTGTACTCCCTTCAAGAAGGTTTTACCTCAGCTATTTCTTACCTATATCGATCTTGACATGTGTTTTGATATCCCATGGCTTGGGGAGACTTCATACTATCACGTCATAACTTACTTGCTAACCACTTGGCATGTATTAAAAGCTTAACATATATCAAGAGCACATAATTGGAGTAATTTACAACCATCATATCTCGACTTTTTCACTAGGGTCTTTCAACAACCTCTAGACATGATTGATTTTACACCTACTTGAAAATTTCATGCTATCTTGGCACATTTTACTCACTAAGGCATTTTATCGAATACTAGGCATGCATGGACTAGCTCACAATTTGGGGTTTCCTATTCAACATACTATAGTGACCCTTATGCTTCACCTAAGATCTTTGTCAAACCTATGGGGAACGTTCTTCACTTATTCAACCATTTCTACACCCAAAAGTCATGAACACATCACATGGAAAAACAACTTCAAGAGGGTCTATCACAAACATCACATGAATTCCACATACTAGGGTCAAAGCACATAAATTTTGTAGGAAAACATAAATCAAAGCTCAACAACACATTAAACATCCATTTCAACTCATACAAATCATTAACAACTCATAAACATCAAAATCTTTTAGTTTTAAAAAGGGTTCTTGAGCTTCTTGGATGAAAGGGACCCAAGAATCAACATCTACATACCTTAACCTTTGAAATTGGATGAAATTTAGTTCTTGAAACTTTATCCACACTTGAAATAAATAAACTCTTGAAGCCCACACTATGAGGAACTTGATTCATGAAGAAACCTTGAAGAATTTATGGATGAATTTTGGAAGATTAAGGTTCTTGAATGAAACCCAAGATATTCTTGAGAGAATTGGAAAAGAAAATGATTGAATTAGGGTTTGAATGAGGTTTCCTAATATTTATAGAGGATCAAAAAAGGTGAAAAATGACCAAAATACCCTTGTAAAAATTCCCTTGAATTGCTGAAAAAATATACTAGACGCCATCCGTGACAGGCCGTCAGGTCCGTGATAGGCCGTCATGAATGGTCGTCACAAAAGGTCTTGATTTTATGCCCAGGGATGACGACATCATCAGAAATGTCATTAGAATGTGACGACGTCGTCAAAAAGGTTGTCAGAAACGTGATAGCCCATCAGAAACGTCGTCACCATTTTCTAGCTTGACATGCTGGAATAAAATGGGGATAACTCTTTGCTCCGATATCGGATTTAGGCAAAATTGGTATCTTTGGAAAGATAATTAAAAGATATTTTACATCATATATATTAAGCCACCCAGTTCTTTATAAAAAACGAGTTATGGTCGATTGAAGTTGACCCAAATTTTAACGGTCACAAAAATTTGAACGATAGGAAAGCTTTCAACTCGACCATGAGTTAGGGGACCTCTATGATCTTAATTCATGCTCAAATAGATTCCCACATGATTCAAAGTATTTCATACTTGGGAGGATATTTCTAAAACATTTTGACTTGGCTTTTCTCTTTATCAAATATGCTCTAAGGCTCAGACTGAAAAAGGATTTTGCGGGGCATTACATTATCTCCCCCTTGAGAATATTCATCCTTGAATTTCGCTTAATAGACTGAGATTACGGATCAACAGAACTTACTCAAGAAATGGAAACATCTCAGATTAGGACTACGCAACTGGAACGACTGACATATAGAGTTCTCACACTGCCCAGGCATATATAAAGCATGGAATACTTGATTGATTATACTAATAGCTGAATTATCATAATACACATGCATATCTGATGCATGGACTCATAACTGGGATGATCTCATAAAAACACAACTGAGCAAACACTGACAAGCTGAACTCTTTCTACTAAATGCACATACCTAATGCATGAATGTCCGGTAAATCTGACTTTTGAAAGCACAACTTGACAATGCAACAATGATTGATGCTAACTTTATAAGGAAAATATGAACACACATCGAGATGAATCTAATGGAATACAAAATCATAATACCATGGGGTATCTACCCTTTTGGACTCTATGTCCCTCTAAATACACTTTACTAAAATACTGGAGCGGTGCGCGGGGCACCTACAGACTGGGTCATAATTGACTGAGCAAGATTTGAAACTTATGCATGACTCATGCTAACATATAAGCTCAAAATTAGAGAAAAGGATCTATCAATGCATAACATAAAGATGAAGGGCTCATAACATACCCGGGTCAATTTTCGGGGATCTTTCCCGATCAAGGTGAGCCTGAAGTGCATACAATCTATTATGAGCTGAAGGATGAATACGCTGACTTCGGGGACCTGGCTTAGGACAGTCTTGGACTTTCTGAAAGGTCTCACCACATCCAATGCACACATCACTACCCAATCATGAGCAATATCTTTCAACGTATAAGATGTTAACTTAACACTCTCCTTATCTGACACATTCATAATCTAGGTGATCTTCTTCACCTCCTCAAGAAACAACTATGGATCCTCACCTACTACTGACCCAAAGAATTCAGGCGGGTTTATTTTCTTGAAGCTTCTATTCCTGGCATCCTGGGCTAGCGCCTGGAAAGCTGCCCGAAACTCTACATGTGACACATTCTCATTTTCAGGATCTATTGGCTGAGGGGGATGATCCTCAACCCTATGGAAAAATTCTCGGTGAGGAGGCATACTCTGTAAATTGTAGAATGAAGTGGATTAAACTGAGGATCAACTTGATCTCATGGTCACTCGCACGAAATGATCACTGAAAGAAGAGGAACTTCTCCTAAGAACATCCTGTAGCCTCTTGTACATAAATGTGTCACGCTATACACCCATGTACAAGACTCTACTAGATGCGGCTTTTTAGACTCCCTAGGATACTCTTGAACCTTAGGCTCTGATACTAAGTTTGTAACACCCCGAGATCCCATCTCGAGACGTCACGTGGTGCTTATGGACCCGAAGGATCACAAGCTAACCCTTTTCTAATATCTGTACTTGTACACTGCATAATATCTAAAATAAATGCGGAAACTTTCCATATGGTTCAACACATATATATATACTCAAAACTAAAAATTGAATACTAATACATTTGTCTGAAAAGCCTCCTAACTGTCTGAACTGTGGAGTTATGGGATAGGTCCCTAAATAACTCCATCAACTAAAAATAAACAAAATTTGAGATTCATCTTCAAAAGAAGAGGACTCACTGCTATAGCTGCTGACGAGGACTGAACTCAGCAGTCCTGATACTGATCATGTATCTCAAAACATCTAACTGAGTTACGCTGAGATTACTTAGTTCCGTACTTGACAGAAAAGACATCAAATCATAGTATGTGACTGACGATACAGAGCTTGAATAGATTACTCAAATCACTTCTGAGATTAGAATTAAATCACTTGAATACTATTAGATCTAAGCTGATTATACAACTAAGGCTAGATTACTAGCGATACAAAGTTCTATAGTTCACTGAGTTCTGAGAATCATGGCTCAACTAGAATTATTGAGAAACTGACATAGGCTATAGACAAGAGCTCTATTTTCGGGTATAAATACCCCTAGGACTCAATATCATAAAAGTAAGCATCATCATTCATTCATCATCACAAGTATTCATGCATCATCACAATCATTCACGCATCTTCACAAGTAATTTAGAAATCATGCCATATGTTGATCCTCAAGCATTTAAGGATCTCAAACGTCTATTCATCAAACGTCTATTCATCATAACAATCACCAAGGAGTCACTTTAAGCATCTCAGAATCATAATCATATAATAATGTAGGGTAAATATGCTACTAGATTGTACTCCCTTCAACAAGGTTTTACCTCAGCTATTTCATACCTATATCGATCTTGACATGTGTTTGGATATCCCATGGCTTGGGGAGACTTCATACTATCATGTAATAACTTACTCTCTAACAACTTGGCATGTATTAAAAGCTTAACATATGTGAAGAGCACATAATTGGGGGAATTTACAACCATTATATCTCGACTTGTTCACTAGGGTCTTTCAAAAACTACTAGACATGACTGATTTTACTCCTACTTGGGAATTTCATGCTATATTGGCACATTTCACTCACTAAGGAATTTTATCCAACACTAGGCATGCATGGACTAGCTCACAATTTGGGCTTTCCTATTCAACATACTATAGTGGCCCTTATGCTTCACCTAATCTTTTTATCAAACCTATGGGGAACTTTCTTCACTTATTCAACTATTTCTACATCTAAAAATCATGAACATATCACATAGGAAAACAACTTCAAGAGGGTCTATGACAAACATCCCATGAATTCAACATACTAGGGTCAAAGCTCATAAATTTTGTAGGAAAACATAAATCAAAACTCAACAACACATTAGACATCCATTTCAACTCATATAAATCATTAACAACTCATAAATATAAAAATCTTTTAGTTTTAAAAAGGGTTCTTGAGCTTCTTGGATGAAACAAACCTAAGAATCAACATCTACATACCTTAACCTTTGAAATTTAATGAACTTAGTGCTTGAAACTTTATCCACACTTGAAATAAATAAATTCTTGAAGCCCACACTATGAGGAACTTGATTCATGAAGAAACCTTGAAGAATTAATGGATGAATTTTGGAAAAGCGTTCTTGAATGAAACCCTAGATATTCTTGAGAGAACTGGAAAAGAAAATGATTGAATTAGGGTTTGAATGAGGGTTCCTCATATTTATAGAGGCTCAAAAAGGTGGAAAATAACCAAAATACCCTTGCAAAAATGCCTTTGAATTGTTGGAAAAACATACTTAACGCCATCTGTGACAGGCCGTCAGGTCCGTGATAGGATGTCACGAATGGTTGTCACAAAAGGGGTCAAAATTCTTGATTTTCTGCCAAGGCTGACAACATCGTTAGAAATGTTGTCAGAATGCGACAACGTCATCAAAAAGGTCGTCAGAAATGTGATAGCCTGTCAGAAACGTCATCACCATTTTCCAGCTTGACATGCTAGAATAAAATGGGGACAACTCTTTGCTCCGATATCAGATTTAGGCGAAATTGGTATCGTTGGAAAGATAATTCAAATATATTTCATTTGATATATATCAAGTCACCCATTTCTTGATATACAATGATTTATCGTCGATTGAAGTTGACTCAAATTTTTACGGTCGCTAAAACTTGAGCGATAGGAAATCTTTCAACTCGACCATGAGTTAGGGGACCTTTATGATCTTAATTCATGCTCAAATAGATTAACACAAAATTCAAAGTATTTTGACTCGGTTTTTTGCTTTATCAAATACTCTCTAAGGCTCAGATTGGAAGAGGATTTTATGGGGCATTACATTATCTCCAACTTGAGAATATTCGTCCTCGAATGTCGCTTAATATACTGAGATTACGAATCAATAGAACTTACTCAAGAAATTGAAACATCTCAGATCAGGACTACGCAACTGGAATGACTGACATATAGAGTTCCCACACGGGGCATGCATATATGATGTATGGAACACTCAACTGATGATACTCATAGCTGAATTCTCATAATACATATGTATATCTGATGCATGGAATCGTAACTGGGATGATCTTATGAATACATGAATGAACACATGCTAACAAGCTGAACTCTTTCTACTAAATGCGTATATCTAATGCATGAATGTCCGGCTAAGCTGACTTTTAACACGACTTGACAATGCAATAATGATTGATGCTAACTTTATAAGGAAAATCTGAACATGCATCGAGATGAATCTAATGGCATGCAACATAATAATACCATGGGGTATGTCGCCCTTGGGACTCTATGTCCCTCTAAATACACTTTGCTAAAATACTGGAGCGGTGCGCGAGGCACTTACAGACTGGGTCATAATTGACGGATCAAGATCTGAAACTTATGCATGAATCATGCTAACATATAAGCTCAAAATGAGAGCAAAGGATCTATCAATGTATAACATAAAGATGAAGGGCTCATAACATACCTGGGTCAATTTCAGGGGATCTTTCTCGATCAAGGCGAGCCTGAAGTGCATACAATCTATTATGTACTGAAGGATGACAATGCTGACTTCAGGGACCTGGCTTAGGACAGTTTCGAACTTTGTGACCATTCTCGCCATATCCATAGCACACATCACTACCCAATCATGACCAATGTCTTTCAACCTATAAGATGCTAACTCAACACTCTTCTTCTCTAACACATGCACAATCTAAGTGATCTTCTTTACCTCTTCAAAAAACAACTGCAGATCCTCACCTATTACTGACCCAAAAAATTTGGGCGGGTTCATTTTCTCGAAGCTTTTAATCCTGGATGTGGTAGAATTCCTATCTTGCTGAGGTGGGACTGCAGCCTGACGGTTGGCATGGACATTAGTCACCACCTGGGCTAGCGCTTGCAAAGCTTTCCGAAACTCTGCATGTGACACACTCTCATTTTTAGGATCTACTGGTTGAGGGGGATGATCATCAACCCTACGGACAAAGTCTTTGTGAGGAGGCATACTTTGTAAATGAAAGAATAAAGTGGATTAGACTGAGGATCAACTTTAGCTCATGCTCACTCACAAAAAATGATCACTAAAAGAATAGAAACTGCTCCTAAGAACATCCCGTAGCCTCTTGTACATAAATGTGGCGTGCCACACACTCATGTACAAGACTCTACTAGATGTGACTTTTCAGACTCCCTAGGATACTCTTGAACCTTAGGCTTTGATACTAAGTTTGTAACTCCCCGAGATCCTATCCCGAGATGTCACACGGTGCTTATGGACCCAAAGGACCACAAGCTAACCGTTTTCTGATATCTGTACTTGTATATTGCATAATATCTTAAATAAATGCGGAAACTTTCCATAAGGTTCAACACATCTATACATACTCAAAACTGAAAACTGGATACTAATACATCCATCTAAAAAGCCTCTAAACTGTCTGAACTGTGGAGTTGATGGGACAGGTCCCCAACTAACTCTGTCAACTAAAAATAAAAAAATCTAAAACAATAATAGTAAACTGAGATTTGTCCTCGAAACTGAGGATAATTTGGATCCTGTTCCTCTGAACCTATGGTGTCAAATAAAACACCATAGCACAAATGCATCAGTACAGGAATGTACCGAGTATGTAGATAAGGTAGGCTAATGCAAGGGCTTATATATGAACAATATCTAAAATGAATAATCATGAAAGATGTCGAATAAGAACATATACATGAATGCACATAACATGAACACAGTCATCAGAACTCTAGATACTGAAACTCGTATAGCACTTTACTGCAGATGAACTCACTACTGACACTGAAATACTAAATTACTAACTCCTCTAATATTGATAACTGAGGATCTGGATATGCTTATATCAAGGACTGTACTCTGAGCTTACTACTTTCGACTAACAGAATTAGAGATCAACTTTACTGACAGATTATTCTGGAAGCAATTATTAATGATAAGAAGTATGATTATATCTGAATCTGATGACAAGAATATTCAATAAAAATCTGATATTGTGATCAAGCCTATCTGGTGGCACATCTCTGAATATGATATCAATTAACTGTATATATGACCAAGCCTATCTATCGGGATGGTACATGAATCAATGGAACTATCTGAGTTCCTCATAAAGATAGATGACTGTATTTGATAGTCCTGATTTCTAAAGATTAATTCTAAAACTGAAACTGAATTAGAAACTAAAACTAAAAATGTGGGAAGTAGTAACTTAATCGACATTCCCCAACCTACCATAGGTGGGGTCCAACCTATGATACCAAGTTTGTAACTCCCCGAGATCCTATTCCGAGACGTCACATGGTGCTTATAGACCCGAAGGACCACAAGATAACCCTTTTCTGATATCTGTAACTATACACTGCATAATATCTGAAATAAATATGGTAACTTCCATAAGGTTCAACACATCTGTACATACTCAAAACTAAAAAACTGAATACCAATACATCCATTTGAAAAGCCTCTAAACTATATGAACTGTAGAGTTGATGGGACAAGTCCCTAACTAACTCCGTCAACAGAAAATAAACAAAATCTAAAACAATAATAGTAAACTGAGATTCATCCTCAAAAGAAGAAGACTCACTGCTACTGCTGCTGATAAGGACTGAACTACTGAGGATAATCTGGATCCTGTGCCTCTGAACCTATGGTGTCAAATAAAACACCATAGTGCAAATGAGTCAGTACAAGAATGTACCAAGTATGTAGATGAGGTAGGCTAATACAAGGGCTCATGCATGCATAATATCTAAATATAATAATCATGAAATATGACACATAAGAACACATATATGAATGTACAGAACATAAACACAATCAACACATACATGAATGTACAGAACATAAACACAATCATCGCAACTCTAGATACTGAAACTCGCATACCACTTTACTATAGACTGAACTTACTACTAAAACTGAGATACTGAATCACTGACTTCTCTGATACTGATAACTGAGGATCTGGATGTGCTTACATAAAGGACTGTACTCTGAGATTACTACTTTCAACTGATAGAATTAGAGATCAACTTTGGTAACAGATTATTCTGGAAGCGATTATCAATGATAAAAAGTATGATTATATTTGAATCTGATGACAAGAATATTCAATAGAAATCTGATACTGTGATCATGCCTGTCTGGCGGCATATCATTAAATATGATATCAATCAACTATATATGTGACCAAGCCTATCTGTCGGGATGGTCCATGAATCAACGGAACTATCTGAGTTCCCCATAAAGATAGATGACTGTATCTGATAGTCCTAATTTCTAAAGATTGATTCTGAAACTGAGACTGAATATAAAACTGAAACTGTGGGAAGTAGTCACTTAACCGACATGCCCCAACCTACCACAGATGGGTTCCAACCTCTACTCCCAGTTGGGAGGGTGCCAATACCGTGCCACGGGTAAGGACATTATCTTTATGTGCATTATCTTTATGTGAACCTCATCTATCAGGTGCTCAAATGAGAATGATGGAGCCCTCATCTAACAGGTTAAGCCACCTTATCTACCCTCATCTAATAGGTATTATGTCTCTCATCTACCCTCAGCTAGTAGGTATAATGTCTCAACCTACTCTGGCTACGTAGTTCTGGAGCACAAAGATTGCATCTAAGAATCACACCATCTACTAGTAGGTAAGTTCCCATCCTTGAGCTCGGTCGGCTCTAGTTTCTACTCCCAACTGAAAGACTCTGACTGAATTCTTAACTGAGCACAACTGAATTGAATCTGATACTGATCATGTTTCTCAAAAGATCTAACTGAGTTATGTTGAGATTACTTAGTTCCGTATTTGATGGAAAAGACATCGAATCATAGTATCTGACTGATGATACAGAGATTGAATAGATTTCTCAAATCACTTCTGAGATTAGAATTGAGTCACTTGAATACTATTAGATCTGAGTTGATTACAGGACTAAGGCTAGATTACTAATGATACAGAGATTATAGAGATTCCTGAGATTACTGAGCTTTCTTAAGTTTTTCACTTGACTGAGGATACAGAGTTCTATAGTTTACTGAGTTCTGAGAATCATGGATCAACTAAAATTATTGAGAAACTAACACAAGCTCTTGACAACAGCTCTATTTTTGGGTATAAATACCCCCAGGACTTGATAGCATAAAAGTAAGCATCATCATTCATTCATCATCACAAGCATTCATGCGTCATCACAATCTTTCAAGAATCTTCACAAGTAATTCAGGAATCATGCATTATCTTCATTTCCACAGTCATTAAACATCACCTCAAGTATTTAAGGATCTCAAGCGTCTATTCATCATCACGGTCGTTAAGGAGTCACTTTAGCATCTCGGAATCATAATCATATAATAACGTAGGGAAAACATGCTACTAGATTGTACTCCCTTCAAAAAGGTTTTACCTCAGCTATTTCTTACCTATATCGATCTTGACATGTGTTTGGATATCCCATGGCTTGGGGAGACTTCATACTATCACGTCATAACTTACTTTCTAACCACTTGGCATGTATTAAAAGATTAACATATATCAAGAGCACATAATTGGGGGAATTTACAACCATCATATCTCGACTTGTTCATTAGGGTCTTTCAACAACCACTAGACATGACCAATTTTATACCTACTTGGGAATTTCATGCTATCTTGGCTCATTTCACTCACTAAGGCATTTTATCAAACACTAGGCATACATGGGCTAGCTCACAATTTGGGGTTTCCTATTCAACATATTATAGTGGCCCTTATGCTTTAACTAATCTCTTTATCAAACCTATGGGGAATTTTCTTCACTTATTCGACCATTTCTACACCCAAAAGTCATGAACACATCACAATGAAAACAACTTCAAGAGGGTCTATCACAAACATCACATGAATTCCATATACTAGGGTCAAAGCTCATAAAATTTGTAGGAAAACATAAATCAAAACTCAACAACACATTAAAAATCCATTTCAACTTATACAAATCATTAACAACTCATAAACATAAAAAAATTTTAGTTTTAAAAAGGGTTCTTGAGCTTCTTGGATGAAAGGGACCCAAGAATCAACATCTACATACCTTAACCTTTGAAATTGGATGAACTTTAGTGCTTGAAACTTTATCCATACTTGAAATAAATAAATTCTTGAAGCACACACTATGAGGAACTTGATTCTTGAAGAAACCTTGAAAAATTTATGGATGAATTTTGGAAGATTAGGGTTCTTGAATGAAACCCTAATATTCTTGAGAGAATTGGGAAAGAAACTGATTGAATTAGGTTTGGATGAGGGTTCCTCATATTTATAGAGGCTCAGAAAAGGTATAAAATGATCAAAATACCCTTGTAAAAATGCCCTTGATTTGCTGGAAAAATATACTTGACGCCATCCATGACAGGCCGTTAGGTTTGTGATAGACCGTCACAATTGGTCGTCACAAAAGGGGTTCAAATTATTGATTTTATGCCCAGGGATGACGATGTCATCAGAAATATCATTAGAATGTGACGACGTCATCAAAAAGGTTGTCAGAAACGTGATAGCCCATCAGAAATGTCGTCACCTTTTTTCAGCTTGACATGCTGGAATAAAATAGGGATAACTCTTTGCTCCGATATCGTATTTAGGCAAAATTGGTATCATTGGAAATCTAATTTAAAGATCTTTCATTTGATACATAGAAAGACACCCATTTCTTCATATACAATGAGTTATGGCCGATTGAATTTGACCCAAATTTTTACGATCACTAAAACTTGAACGATAGGAAAGCTTTCAACTCGACCATGAGTTAGGGGACCTCTATGATATTAATTCATGCTCAAATAGATTCCCACACGGTTCAAAATATTTCATACTTGAGAGGATATTTCTGAAATATTTTGACTCGACTTTTTGCTTTACCAAATACGCTCTAAGGTTCTGGAAGAGGATTTTACGGGGCATTACATTTTCTCACACTCTTCTTACATTAGTCCTGATACTAATGTCTCTGATCCCCATAATGTGTTACCCATTTTCACAATGCTAAAATCCTCTGCTACATATCTACAAAACAGATTTCTTATAGGTATAGCATGGTGTAACAACCCGAGACAATACCCTAGACTTCAGATGGTGCAAAGAACTACAAATATCCCCAAAGATATTCCATGGTATCTGCTCAACACTGAATCACTACTAACTTAGTTAAAACATAAGCAGAAGTTGTAAACTTAAAAATCTGAATTGAGTTTAAGAAAACAATCCCAACATACCAACATGGTCGAAACATTATCTTAAATATACAAAAATCTAAAAAAAAAAAAATACCAAGTCTTGACAAGCCTCTAAACAAACTAAAGAGTCACTAGAATAGCCCCAACTGACCCAAAAACATAATGTATGAAATAACATGGACTAAATGGCTGAAAGTAAAACATAATCCAAATCCTCAAAACATGAGCACTCATCAAATGGATGGGAGTAGGCACTGACAATCACAACTAATCATGAGTCCAAGGGCGAACACCAAAACCTACATCAGAGAGTATGTGGTCAGTGGTTATGGAATAACTGACCATATTGGGGTTCATGCAATAAGTAAAACTGGTATATATTATAAAATAGAACATGTATGTCAAGTGTATGGAAAATCTCCAAAATTTATGATTGATAGAAAGTTGAAATATCGTAAAGCCTTAATAGTAAAGCAAAACTTAGTAAAGTTAGTAAGTCATTACACTTAGTTTCTAAAATTAATATTTCTATGAGAGATTCTTACAACTAACATGCCCCATTTGAGAAACATGGGGCACAACTTACAAACCTTGTTGAAAGGGTGTTTAACACCTTGTCAAGGGTAAAGTACCATGATTGACATGAATTTACTCATGAGCCTATTTTGGGCAAAGAAATTCATTCTCAACTGATGAGCACTTCCTCTGAAGGGTGACATTCTCAATTGACGATGACTCCCTCTTAACCTAGGGTGGCATATAGTTTGAGAATTGGGTGCGTTGAATCGGTATTTCCTTGATGCTAAATACTCTCCCAAAATCATACTAGTACTCATAATATATGTAATACACCATAAAATAAGAATACAAGTTTATAAGCTTGAAAACCAATCATGCCTCTATTTTTAATTCATATCCACGAGTAAATATGTGAATTTCATATTGAGCCTGAGATCATAAGCTTGAATTTCATGTCTACAGATTATACTAAAATCATGTACATTGACCAACTTATAGGATTTCATGTTAAAAATCTAGAATTCAATTCATAAGATCAACCATATGTGTAAAAACATAAGTAAATTATGAATTCTTGTAATAACATGTAATTTAATTCATAAAGGAGCATAATAATTTAAAATCATGCAAAGTGGGTATGTACCATATTTATGAAATTTATAAAGTCAATTATAAAAGTAAAATTCTTGGGAACAAGGATGAAATAAAGCCCTTGTTCACACCCCACATACCTGAAATTGGAGAAACATTTGAGAAAAGTTTGGATCTTTAAACTTGGAGCTTGAGAATTTGAAAAATACCCTTGTTAGTGTTCTTAAGCCTTAGGAGAGGTAAGGGTTTGTATTTGATTTGTATAAAGTATAAATGGGGAATTTTTGGTTGTTTAAGGATTTATTGGGGAAGTTATATAGGGTGAAAGGATGATTATACCCTCAACCTACAAAAGGAAAACACCTAAAAATAACAAACGCGGAAGTGTCGGGTGCGCTACGCACCCCAATATGTAAAAGGGGGCTTTTAGCCATATATCCCAATGCACAGAGGTGACCTACTTGTTGCGCTTCCCAAATTACAAGCAATAAAGTAGACCAATACAACAAGCTCCATCTTACGGTGCTTAATTCTTCTACCCATGACATCTTTTTTGACCTTAACGTATACCAATCGCTTTCCTACCCTTTTATGGGTCGAATGACCCTATCTTATGACCCTAAACACCTTGTAAATCTCCAATGAACATGTATAATTTTTGAGGGTGTGACACATGGTATGATGTTGCTAAATCAACTACCCATTCTGAGTTTGGCTGCCAAATGTATGCACTTCTCTTCTTTATTTATAAATAGAACAATATTATCAATGTTTTGCACTATGTCAGTTGTGTTGTAGTTATTGTTTTTGCAACTATTTTTTACCTTTTCCCCTTTTTAGATTTGACCAATCTGTTTTAAAGTGACCTGGTTGTTTGCAATTTTAGAAATTTTTGGCTCTTAATTTAGATCGGATCTTGGACTTTCCACAATCTCTGAATCTACCCATAGTTGCTTGAACTCTTTTGGTGACTCCTACCTCGTACTTTTTGTGATGAGAGTCTGCCCTTGATTTTCAGGCTTTTTTTTCATTTTCTCATCAAGTAGAAGAGCTGATGTGACATCCTTCAACTTAATAGAGTCCTTATCATGCAAGATGGTTGTTGCCAAAGCATCATAAGAGGATGGAAATGAGTTCAAAAGAACAATGACTTTATCTTCACCCTCGATCTAAACGCCCAGGTTAGCCAACTGTGTGATCATTCTATGTAACACATTTAAATGTGACAAAAAAATCGAACCTTAACCATATGTAGGGCGTACAACTGCTTCTTTGGGTACAATTTATTTGTCACATTTTTGGACATGTACAAATTTTCTAATCTTGTCCAAATGCCATATACACTGACTTCATCAATGATATTATTGACCACATCATTTTTTTAGTGTAACCTGATTGCACTAGCAGCTTTTTCAATCATTTCTTCCCAATCTTTCATTTTCATGGATTTGGGCTTTTTAGATTTGTCACTTAGTGCCTTGTAAAACCCTTGTTGGATGAGAAGATCCCTCATCCTTCTCTGTCATCTTGAGAAACAACTATCACTATTAAATTTCGCTACCTAGTACTTTATTCCAAACATATTATTTTTACCGAGTATAGTACTACCAATTGCAAAAATTTTTTTTGTAAATGAGCAGAACCTATGCTCTGATACCAATTATTGGAGATAAACTCCGCCACAAAAATAATGTTTACCATAATAACAATGAAACAATAACGTAGTACTTTGATAGATTAATCAACAAAAAATAAAATAATAAGGACACAAATCCTAACATGGGGTAAAAAATTCACGAATCAAAGATAAGTAAAATAATTCAGAAACCACCACTCACAAAAAAAATAAACCCTTTTTTAATTTTCAACCGTGCTATAATATCGCTCACACTTTCTATTTTCCTCACAAACTATTTCTCTTATCTGTGAAACTCATTCACACTCACTGCTTTTCCTTTGCTAGTGTTGAATGAGAGAGCATAAGCTCTCTATTTATAGGAGTGGCCAACCAATTCAGTCAATCAAATGGCTTGCATGACATTGTAATTGGGCAACTGGCAACATATACCATAACAAGTTTTATCTGGTTATTATCAAAACATGTCATAACAACTTGTTATCCCAACAAGTTATGACAACTTGTTATCACAATACATTATGACAACTTGTTATCACAACAAATTATGACAACTTGTTATGACCTCAACATACCTTTTCTTTTCTATTTTTCATTAATGGGTATGGACCCCATCAGGTCGTACTATATGTGGGAGAGGGGTGGGTTTAGCCCCCTCCTTTCCTCTTTTCACTTAGTTGTAATTGTGTAGTTTTTTATTCTTATATGTCTATTATTATACTAGTTCTGAATACTTAGGTTGCACGTTAACATCATAAGTTGACATTAAAAAATTGTGAAGTAAAAAAAAGGTTAATTTTTCATCAAATACATAATTTTTTGAAATTATTTGAGTTCTAAGATATAATTAAAGTATGCAAAAATTTTTGTCAAGTCATTTTCATTTTTAGATATCTCAGAATTTTTTATGAAGTCTAAAATAGTAGCACTTTGAAAGTTGAACACTCTATTGGGAGCCCAAAAAGCATGTAAAATTCATTTCTTAATTATTCATTACAGTTTTGAGATATGTCACAAGTATCATCCTAAACTACACCCCTGAAAATTTAATGGGATCCTATTACTCCCCCCTTCCCATAATCACTTTTTTTCTATATCTTTACACTTTTTATTTTGCTGACGTGTTTGTCAAGTAGTTGAATTAAGGGTCAATATTAACATTTATAATTTGAGATATTAATTTCACAAAATTTGACTTGTTTAAGAAAAGATTAATAATGTCACGTCACATATGACCCCCACTTACATCGGTCAAGTCAAACTCTCCCTCCCTTGACTGTGCTTTTGTTTCCTTCCCCTACTAATTTCCTATTTAAGCAACTCTTCTCCTCTAGATTTTTTCCATCCTTATCAGTTGTGATAATGGCGCCGAAAAGAAAAAATGTAGGAAGGCGGCAGCGAGGGCAGAGAAAATACAAGGAGGAGTTGCGAAGGTAGTGCGGAGTTGTGAAGATAGTGGGAAAGTGAAGGGAGTTGCGGAGAAGGTGCATTATCGAGAAGTATGAAAGCGGCGTCGGGGAAATACATTGTGGAGACAAGAGATCCGAGGAAAAGCTGAAATGTTCAGTTAGATACGTTTGAAAAGGTGTAGGAGGCAGCAAAAACATATGATATAGTGTCGATTGAGTTCTACGGTGTGAAAGCCAAGATAAATATTTTGATTCCTATGGATGAAATGACGAATCATAGTCAGATCAGTACTGTTAAGTCATCTAATGTGGTGCTTGTGTCTGCAGTTGAGGTGTAATTAAAGGTAGCGTTGATGGTTGAATTACCCCCACCATTGAATCTAAGCCTCACGAAGTGCGGTGGCGGTAGAGATGGAGGTGTTGTTGCCATTGCCGGTGAGTCAGAGTCATTGTCAGTTATTGTTTTTATCAATCTTAAGAAAAAAACTAATAGCATTGAGACTGATTTAAATCAATAACACTATATATTCTCCCCAAATATCATAAATAGTAAAAAAAATCTCCCCAGAGTTATCAATCTTAAGCAAAAATTCAGCATTTATGACATTTGGGGAGAATTTATAGTGGTATTAATTTCAAATCAACCTCAATGCGATGAATTTTTTTTGTTTAAGGTTGATAAAATAAATAATCAATGATGACTCTAACTCACCGACAATGGCAACAAAATCTCCATCTCCACCACCACCTCCACTACTACATTTGAGGCTTAGATTCAAGGGCGACGTTGATTCAACCATCACCGCCTTCACCTCCACCTCAATCGCCGCTACAACCACCACATTTGATGACTCAGTAGTATTGATCTGAATATAAATCTGATTTATTTCGTCCATCGGAATCGGAAAATTTGCCTTGGCTTTAATACCGCAAAACTCAATCGCCATCATATCATACTCTTGTGTCGCATTTGCGTCAAACGTATCTAACCAAATATTGTATCTTTTCCTCGGATTTCGTCTCTGCCATGTATTTCTCCAATGGACTCTTCTATACTTCTAGATAATGCACCTTCTCCGCAACTTCATTTATTTTTCGCCTTCCCAACTCCTCTGTTCACTTATACAACCTTCGTAACTCCTATGTTCATTTTCTTTGCCCTCGCTGCCACCTTCCTACTTAGATAGAAAAGTTGTAGGGAAAGCAAACAAAAGAGCACTCAAGGGAGGGAGAGTTCGCTGCCCCAATATGTTGCTTTGAGTTGTAGGGAAAGCAAACAAAAGAGCACATGGCTTTATTATTGTTTTTTTCATAAAACAGTCAAGTATTGTGAAATTATAATCTTAAATATTTATGAATGTTAATATTGGTCCTTATATTCTGCTACTTGGCAACCACGTCAACAAAAAGGAGCAGAAAAATATAGAAAAAAAGAGTTTAGGGGTACTAAGACCCTGCAAAATTTGAGTCCCGCATTTCTTTTTTCATGTTCTATATTAGTAAGAATACAATATTTCAAAAGATGATTTGAGGTGTAATTCAACCTTTATAACATTTGGGAAGAATTTCTTTTTTAATTATTTAATAGTTATTTAATTAAATAGTTATAACATTTTGATTTAGTATAGGAGTAAAATGATAATCCAACATTGCATTTTAGAGCTACCCACACTTATTCATTTAATTAGATAGAAAACGTTTTTCTATCCTTCAAGTGTAATTGCCACTTAATTTGTAATGGGTAACAAATTGTATTTCGATTAACTTCACAATATATTCCTACACAAAAAATTGTTGACATAAACATTAATTACATGAAAGAGGAAGAGAATCAAGATATTAAAAAAAAAAAAAAAAGAGCAAGTGAAAGATGAGGTATACATCAGTTAATGGAAAATATGTATTAATTGATTTATCAACATAAATGATGGGATTATTGTAGTTGTCTTTTTTATTTGCTCATAATTTAAGATTAATTGTTCTTATATTCAGAGTCATGCGTGTAACTTGGGGCATTTTGTTAAAAGTGACAAAAGAGTTTGAAAATGAGGTGTAGGTGACTCAAGTCTTAATAATTGAGTGGAGGTGACAATTACTTTATTATGAATTAAAAAAAAAGGGAAAATTTGAAAATAACCCACAAGTTTTTAAATTTATACTTTTAGTCAAACGTTAGAGAATATAATAGAAAATGAAGGGAAAAAGGCGTGTTTCTCTCTCTTCTCATCCGTTGTTGATTTCTCTCTCTTCGGATTTTTGTTGTTCATTGTTGCTTCTATTTTATTCATCATATTCGGCTTCATTATCATCATCTTCAACTTTATTATCAACATCTTCTACTTCATTACCATCTTCATCTTCTTTTTGTCGACCATTATTGTTGTTTTTACCTACTACTGCACTGGAACAATTTTTCTTAGTCAAATTTTATTTCGTACATCACTTTGGCATTACTTCATAGGTGACTTTGGTAAGTAAAATTATGATTTTTAGTTGACTTTTCATCATCTGGGTGCACTGCTACTATTGTTTTTTCAACAATGGATAGAACCTGTTCATGAATCCAACATAAGAACCATCTGTTTAAAACGATCAATCATCTGTTGCGACAGATGAGTAATCTGTTGTAATGGAAGACTCATATGTTGAATTCATGTTTATGTTTCTATATAGTGCATGTAACATGAGTGGTCATCTGTTGCAACAGACGGGTCATCTGTTGAAACAGACGGGTTATCTGTTGAAACAGATGGGTCATCTGTTGCAACAAAGGAGTAATCTACTGCACTAAACGAGTAATCTATTTGGAACAACAAAAAACAACTCCTTCCACAAACCCAACAGATAACCAATATATTTTAAAACTCTTGCTATTGCTACTGGATTCAAAATTGTTCCTTACGTCCAATTGTCGACATGTTCGTTGAGAAGAAAAAATTGACTGAAACATAATTTTTTCATTAAACAAAAACAAAATACATTAAGTAGGTAGTTGAAATATAATCAAAAATAGCAATAGACAAGATAAAAAAAAAACATAACCTAATTATTATTATTAACATTATTATCATCATCAATATTATCATTGTCAGCCGGCCAATCATCAACTGGCAGCAACAGGTCCTCCTCAACCTGCGAATCTCTTGGAGCATACTTTCTCTCACGACGCCCAACTCAAACTATTGCAGGTCATGAACCTGCCTATGAAGTTCCTGCACGACATCACGCAGAAATACAGTTTCCCAAAAAGGATTAACCATATCTAGAACACACATTAGTTGACAAAATAATGTAAAAACACAATTAAAGAAAAAAGTTTGAATGTAATACAACGTATAGTAATACAACGTATACTACCAATTGGATAGATTTACACAAAAAGAAAAAAAAACTTGCTTGAGTCAGGGAAAAGTATCTGGTCTTTGAAGAGAAAGTGGTTGAAGATGTAATATGAAGTAGAAGATGCAAGAAATAAATAGAGTGTGGTAGAATAAACAAGTAAGGAGGGACCTATTTATAGAGGATTGAATTTGAAATAGTTAGGCAAAAAAGGTTGTGTAATACCCCGTATGCTTCAAATATTGAAATCGAACCTTTATTCCTACGAGTGTAAGCTCTAGTCAGGTGATTCATACTTGAATCCATGTTTCATGATCATTAAACTAGTGTAAATAAAGATTATGAGGTGGGAAAGATGTTCCTAAGTGTCACTTAGAGCCAAGTGAGTTAAAAGCCTTTGATTCGGCTAATTTTTGGTGTTCGATTTCACAAGAGTCATATTTGAACAAGTATAACTTTTTATGTATGTAGATTTTTTCAGATCAATACCAACAAAATCATAGACAATTGAATCATCTTTCCGACGATACCAGTTTTACCTTAATTCGATACTCGGTTGAGAAGTTATGTCGATTTTAGTGAAAACAGTAGGGCATCACAATAAGCACCGCGTCATGGTGAAGGACAAATTTGTATTTTTTTTATTTCAAGTGGAGCACCACGATTATCCCGCGTCACAAAGAAGTTTCCGTTTTCATTTGTCCCTTTTACAATAACCCACCGCGATTTGCCCGTATCGCGTCAAAATCCTTAATTGGACAGGCATAGCGTCGTGATGGAGTGTAAAATGGCACTCGTCTTTTTCAAGTGACGCAATGCAATTTCACCGCATCACACCAGAGGCCAAAATGACAGTCGTCCATTTTTCAGTAAGCCATCGCGATAGCGGCGTGTCGCAGTGGTGTGCCAAATAGGGATTTTTCAGTTTCGAGTTAAATTTTTAAGGGAAATCTAGTTTTTTCTTCAGCCCCAATTCATAAATAACACTAAATTAATCCTATTCCAATCATTATATGCTCACTTTTTATCAACTTCCTCTCAAAAAATCCCTAGAACATTAAAACTTAATTTCCAAGAAATACAAAATTTCATCATTCTTTCTCCAAGAAAACTTAAAATTCAAGGTTACCAATTCAAGATAATCAAGAATCCATCTTAAAGAGCATAAATAGGAATCCAAAATCAAGTGTTCTCATAATTGCATTAATTAAGGTATGTGGTGGTTTTCATCAAGGATAATCCTTTCATCCTTGTACCCAAAATTAGTTTTGAAGTTGATTTTATATGAATTTACATGAGATTCAAATTAGGGTTCATACCCAATATTGATATTTGCAAGATTATGAGATTACAAGTGATTTAGATGTTGAATTGCATGTTTTCTTTCGTATTTTCATGCGTATGATATAAATTTTTAGATTTCAAATTGAATTATCGTTATTCTCATCATCAAGCATGAACTTTATGATGATTTGACAAGAATTTGATGCATGGGTTACTAAGCCCTCATTTGAATGTTGATATTTCAAGAATGACTATGCTCTAAGCATCCCATGAATAGTTATTTTTGATTTTGATAATGATTTGATCTTTTGATCTTAGCTTAGACATGGAATCCACTTTACAGTTTCAGTTATAGTTTAAATTAATAGATATACAGTTGGTTTTCATTATAAATCATTTATACTAGTTTTAAAGTGGATTTCCTATAGAATGAGCATATAGATTAAAGGGAGTAGTATTTAGCACCGAGTTGGTTATGTTTACATGCCTCAGAACTATGAGCCAACATAGGTACAGATTATCAGATTATTTCCATTTTTATATGGATGGAAGTTACATATGTGATCACTTAGAATAGGTTATACTCCTTGAAAAGAGTATGACACCTATCCCCAATGTGAGGTTTTCCCATATGGGAACTAGATATTGGACATTATGATAGCTCACATAGTGTATGTCGGTTAGTTGAACCTCCCTAATAGAATAGACTTTTAGAATAGTTTTTAAAAGTATTTTCCTACAGCTATAGAAAAAAGTAAAGCATAACAGAAAAGCTTTTAGAAACTAAGTGTAAAGGCTTACAGTTTTATTTAGATATTGCTTTACATATGACATTAGCTATGAGATTTCAGATTTTAGTGTAGAAATGAGTCCTTCTATACTTAGACAACATAATTTAAAGAAAGAATACCAGTACAAATTTTAGAAACTAAATGT
>NC_061119.1:142066859-142094683 GCF_002878395.1 Capsicum annuum
ACATTTAGCATGCATTCTTCTACAAATTTATAACAATATTGAGACATTGATTTACTTGTGCATTCATTCCCATATGCTTAATACATTCCAAAAGTACTGATCCACATATCGTCTATGTGCTACTTATTTAATCATGTAGGTAACAGTTCAGTTGTAGTCCATATGTCACGATTAGAAAGTTGCACATGATGAGTGCCTCTACTTTGAGGACTTCAGTTAGATATAATTTATGTAATTTGCTTTCTTACTCATACGTATTGATTAGTGAAAGTTAGATTCGCGTCCCAGCTATCTATAGTCAGTATAGTAGAGGCTTCACAGATGTCAGTTAGAGTCAGTCATGTAATTTTAGTTTCGCCCTCTACAGTTTTATCAGAATGTTAAATTGTACCAGTGTTTTATTTTTCTCAGATTTCCTCATGATTATATTTTTTCATAGTAAACTTAGTCATTTTATACTGATTTAGATCAGTTACTTAACAGCATGTCACTACAAGGATTAGCTTGGGACCACTTGTGGTTTTATGCACCGTGTGACGATTTGGGGGTAGTCTTGGGTCATTACAAACTTAGTATCAGATTCTAGAGTTTAAGTGTTCTAGGATTTTTGTGATGCCACCGTGTCTAGTAGAGTCTTGCGGAACTGTACGGAGACATCTGTACTTTTCTTCGAGAGGCTACAGGACACTTAGGAAAAGTTTTAGTTTTTTCATTTTCTACGTTGTACTGTAAAGTTGTCCTCTCAGAAACTCCTCTAGGTTCGTGCATAACTCCATAATTCTCCATTTATGTATTATTCCTAAGATAACATGATTAGCAAGTTCAAATTCCTCCTAAGATAATGCTCTCGGATTTATTATCAGTAACTTCAAAAGTGACACAAAGGGGATTGAGAGGAGCTCGCTAGTGTGTTACTAGTTCCTTATGTTGAAAGCTTATGTCCTTACCCATATGAATTGTGCAGTTAAGATAGAATATCCTATGAATTCAAATTCCTTATTAACCCATTTTATCCAGATTGTGCTCATGGGAGAAGATAGTATGAACCCAAAGTATTAAATAGAGTTTTCATTTGAGGGATGTTATGATCTTGAGTGTTACGATTCATAAATAGTAGTCCCTTCTTATAGTTGGAAGTATGGGTTTAGAAGTATAGTGACAAGAAATATGGTAGTAGCGACTGATCGAATGTATATAGATGGACTTTTGCATACGATCGAGTTAGTAATGAGGTGATATGTCCTCGTGTTTTAGTTTAGTGGAAGGTAGAGAAGGAGCTATTAGTTAAGGTGAATTATTGTTAACATAAAGTAGGAAAGGTGTTATTGATGATAGTTATTATACTAGAAAAGTATAGGCTATTGATGAGATTACTTGGTAGGTGAGTATTGTGAATTTAGGCTTCTTTTAAGGTTGGAAGGAGTTTAGTTGAAACTTATAGAGCTATGAAAGAAATTTTTGGAGTATAGATGGGTGAGTGGTAGAGATGTATGAAATAGGAATGTCTATTGGACTGTAATTAGATTGACTATAAGACTATGGGCAATTGTAGTTATTATGAAGTCTAGTATACTAGTGCTTCTTGATGCTTTATTTTATAGCTTCCAAGTAAGAATAGTATGTGAGGCTGGGTTGTAAATCATATTTAGCACTAGACATTAAGATTGAATAGTAGATGATTATCAAGGTGGAAGTAATGATTTCTCAATTAGTGATGCTAGTTAAATGGAAGTGATATAGAAGGCTTGAACAGTATATGCAAGAGTTTAAGTCCATTTATTCGTAATTCAGTATGGTGTTGTAAGTATGATACAGAGGTGTACCCAAGGTGAAATAGGGTTGCATTATATTCTAAGGTTATGACATGTTGTGTTTGGTTAGTAGTACCATTGAGTTCCTAAGTGGAAGGAGACTAGTTATATAGTATATGATGTTCTTAATAGCTAAGTTAAGGAGTTATGGATAGATGATGTTGAGCCTTTTTGGTATGATTTTGATTCTCGTGGTTTAGAAATATAAGTATAAAGATGTGATATTAGTAGGCTATGCCAGAAGCACTATGGTTCATTAAAGGTTTGGGGATATTGTAACGCCTCGAGAGCGCACCCTGGGAGTCACATGGTGCTTACAGTCCCGAGAGACCATAAATTAACCCATGAGCTGGTACCTGTTGTGAGCACTGAATAATAATATCATAATTGTGGAAAACATCTGATATTGCCATAAGGTTTTATTACTAAATCAATACTGAAATATAAATCTATAGAAAAACTGACTGAATATGATTAAATACTAATAAACTAACATGTCAACTGAAAGTTTGAATACTGAATAACTGAATCTACTGAATAACTGAATCTAACGTCTGAAAGCCTCTAAAATTGACTGACTGAATATGATTTGATAGGACAGGCCCCCAACTAACTTTGCTAAATACTGAAATAGAGATATGAAGTAAAATAATCTGTCCTCGAATGATGAGGACTCACCACTGCAACTGTACTACTGATATCCCGAGAAGTGAAATCTAAGTGTGGTTCGAGAACTGAGCGTCAATACCTATGATATAATACATCATAGCGCAAAAGAAAGGTATTCGATCAGTACTTGGAATATAATGGTATGCTAAATAAGGAAGGCTGATAAGCATGGTTTCACGAACAGAACTAATAATTATTTGAATATGCATGTAAACATGGAGTACTGAGTGGAGAACATGAAATCTATAGCTACTAAAAATATAGAGAATCGATAAATACCGAGTATGCATAACAATCTATAAATAATGAAGATACGTAAAAATCTGTAGACACTGGGGATGCATGACCAAGCATATAACATAGACAGAGTAAAATCTGTAAACTGAAATACTGATATTTGTATGCTTTGGTCAAACAACTCTAAGACTGCATAACTGAACTGGGACTGTAACTGAGACTACATCTAAGAATGTAGGAGATATCATCTAACTGACATGCCCCAATCTGAACTAATTGGAGTTCAACCTGTAACCCCAATTGAAAGGGTGTTAATACCATACCACGGGTACTAACACTGGCTGCGTTGATCTACTAAACTGATATAATGTTCAAAGGACTAAGGGTGTCAAGATTGAATTGACTGCTGACCCCTGCAAGATAGTCAAGCCTAATCTGATGTGTGACTTCTCATATCATATGCTGGCTACGTAGTTCTAGAGTATAGAGACTTCTACTAGCAACTCTGCATATATTTGATGGGGAAAACTTCATCCCTACACTCTCTGGTGCTAAGTCCTACTCCCAACTAAAAGACACTAAAATGCTAGTATGTTCTGAGTTTAACTGACTAATATCTGACTATTCTGATAATGCTTATAGTTTGTTATAAAGACTATTCTGTAATGTACTGAGACTAGACTACATAAACAACTATGGTTTTGGGGTATTCAATACCCCCAGGACTCAAAACCATCAATGGTAAAATGCTACTAAAGCTTGGGGGACAAAATATGAAGGATTTTATTAAATCAATCACTCTTGTAGGCATTTTATCAAACACTTGTATTTCATGGTTTAAAATAATCATAGGAATACCACGGAACTTATAGAAATAGCATGAATTCAACATAATAGTATTAAATCATAGTTTAATTCAATAAATAATAACATTAAAACATGTAGGATTGAATAATGACAATAATTTTATGGTAACATGGTATAAAATCATAGTTCATGGAGATTCATGGTTGAAATCACAATTTAAAATCAAATAAACTTGAAAAGATCACAATTTTATGATTTAAAAGGGTTACTTGGATTCCATGGATGAAATGGATCCATTGATGAACAAATAAGATACTTGGGAAAATGAATTTCCTGAGGTTCTTTGTGATTTCTTGAGGATTTGGTCTTGAATTTGAGATTTTTGATTGTGAGAGGAATTGAAATAATGAAGACTACTTTCTGTGTTAAGGGCTTAAATTTCGTGTTTTATGTTAATTAAGGCCATGGAAAAGGACCCGAATACCCTCAAATGAATTTTAAAACGTAATCTAGAAACTAATCATCCCGATTTTTGGCCTTGGCGCGACGCGCCACTGAAAATGGACAATTTGGACCTGAACAAATATCGCGACGCGGAGATATCATAGTAAGCCTTTGGAATGCCAATTTGTCCACCTCCGTGATGCGCCACCATTGCGGAGGCCCACTGGAAATTGAAAAACTGGAATTTGGCCTGCACCGTGACGCGCCAACATCACAGAGTCATACTGGAAATTAAAAATTGTTATTTGGACTGTCTCCGCGATGCGCTAAGGGTTAAAATGACGATGTTTAGCAACTGAAACTTAAAATTACCATTACTTCTTACCCGATTATCGGATTTTGGCAAATTTTATATTGTTTGAAAGCTAATTCAATTTCCTACGTAATGGTAGGATTTACACTAAAAATAATAAGTTTTTTGAAAATTTTATATATAAATAATACTCATGAACTGGGACTTAGATTATACTAGGGAAATATGGGATGCTACAATATCTCCCCCTAGGATCATTCATCCTCGAATAAAACTAGTTAAACTAAGGAAAGCTGTGTGGCTGAGCTTACACACTGAACATGACTATCTAATTCATAGAATTCATGACTGAACTGATTTGTAAATGCATGGTTGACATGAACATGATGTGCAACTGAAATTGAGTATGATAGAGAGAAATCTTACAAAGATTGGTACCAATAGGAGATCTATATCTCCTACCAAAGAGAGCTCCAAATGGAACCATCTGAATACTAGAATGACAACTATTATTATATGCAAATTCAATCAAAGGAAAGTGTTCATCCCAACTACCCTTAAAATCAATAATGCATTATGTTAGCATATCCTCTAGAGTCTGAATGGTGTTTTCTGCTTGAATATCTGTCTGAGGCTGGAAAGCTGTACTGAGATGGACTTGTGTACCAAGACCTTTATGGAATGCTTTCCAGAAATAAGAGGTAAAATGGGTACCTCTATATAATATGATAGATAAGGAAACACCGTACAACCTGACCAACTCTTTGAGATAGAGTTTGTCATAGTCCTCGGCTGAATAAGAGGTATGGTCTAGCAAGAATGAGCCGATTTGGTCATCCTGTCTATGATAACCTAAATAGAATCATGCTAATGACGAGCACGAGGAAAACCCATCACAAAGTCCATGTTAACTTCCTCCTATTTCCAAGTAGGAATAATGAACTCCTGCAAGGACCCACTAGGCTTCTGATGCTTAATCTTAACTTACTGACATGTAGAGCACTTAACCATAAGCTCTTTAATATCCCTCTTCATCCCACTCCACCAATAGATTTCCCACAAATCATGGTACATCTTAGTGTCCCCTATATGAATAGAGTAACGTGCACCATGCATTTCTGCAAGAATTCTTTACCTCAAGTCATCTACACTAGGCACATACAATCTAACCTGACAATGCAACACACCATCTCTCCCTTAGGAGAAAACCTTCACTTTCTAATCTCTAACTGATTCTTTGAACTTCACTAGACTGGAATTTCTATCCTACTTTTCCTTTACCTCAAAAACTAAAGATGATTTTGAGCTACAGTGCACCCACACAATACCCTCTTCTGAGCCAACTAAGTAGATACCTAGTCGGGAAAGCTGATGGACTTCCTGAGCTAATTGCTTCTTACTATCCTCAACATAAGCTACACTACCCATGTACAATCTTCTGAGAGCATCATCCACTACATTGGCCTTGCTTGGATGATACAGAACACTCATGTCATAATCCTTTAATAATTCTAACCACCTTCTCTAATGCAGATTGAAATTTTTTTGAGAGAACACATACTGAAGGCTATTATGATCTGTGAAAACATCTACATGTACCCTGTAAAAGTAATGCATCCAAATATTTAAGGCAAACACTACAACTTCTAACTTAAGATCATGAGTAGGGTAATTATTCTCATGGGGTTTAAGCTATCTGGAGGCATAGACTATGACCTTACCTCTCTGTATGAGGACACAACCCAAACCTACTCTGGATGCATCACAGTACACAACAAAACCATCTGGTAGAGTCAAGACTGGGGCTGAGGTTAGTCCAGTCTTCAACTCTTGAAAAACCTTCTCTCAGGAATCTGACCACTGAAACTTAACTTTATTTTGATCAATCTAGGCATGAGGGATGCAATAGAAGAAAATATTTCAACAAACCAATGGTAATAGCCATCTTAACCCAAGAAACTCCTGATGTCTAATGAGGAGATGGGTCTAGGCCAATTTTTCACCATATCAGGCTTTTAAGGATCAACTCTAAGGCCATCACCAAAAATAATACAGCCAAGGAAAGCTACTGATCTTAGCCAGAATTTACACTTACTGAACTTAGCGAACAATTGATGAGCTCTAAGAGTCTGAAGTACTATTTTAGGTAGTCTGCTTGATTATTTTTGCTACGGGAGTAAACAAAAATGTCATTAATAAAGACTATGATGAATATGTCTAAGTACTACTTGAACATTCGGTTCATCAAGTCTATAAAGGCTGCTGGGACATTCATAAAACCAAAAGACATTACTAGAAACTTGAAATAACCATACCGGGTTCAAAAAGCTATCTCAGGTCTATCTTTTAAAAGTAGCTAGCACCCTAAAGTTGGTCAAATAAGTCATTGATTATAGGAAGTGGACATTTGTTCCTGACTGTGACTTTAGTTAACCAACGATAGTCTATGCACATTCTAGGAGAACCATCTTTCTTACGCACGGATAGGATAGGTGCGCCCATGGGGAGATGCTGGGTCAAATGAATCCCTTATCTAGAAGATCCTTTAACTGTTATTTTAACTCCTTGAGTTTAGCTGGAGCCATTTTGTATGGCAGAATAGATATAGGCTGAGTATCTAGAAGAAGGTCTATTCTAATATCGATTTCCCTTTAGGGAGAAACTTCGAGAAGATCTTCAGAAAATACGTCAGAGAATTCATTTACTACTAGAACTAATCCAAGTGTTGAAGTTTTTGAGTTAGAGTCTTTAACTCGCACAAGATGGTAAATGCACCCTTTCAATATTATCTTTCTCACTCTAAGGTATGAAATTAACTGACCCCTAAGAGCTATGGTAATACCCCTCCATTCAGGACTGGTTTATTTGGGAACTAAAAATGAACTATTCTATTTCTACAATCAACTGAGGCATAGTATGAGTGGAGCCAATCCATGCTGAGAATGACATCAAAATACGCCATCTTTAACTCTATGAGATCAACTGAAGTAACTTTTTGAGATATTGTGACCGAACAGTTCTTGTATACCTATTTGGCTATGATGGAAACACCTACTAGGGTAAACACTGAAAAGGGCTTTGCTAGAGTTTCTAGACTGACTACAAAATTGATGGTTATATATAGAGTTACAAAAGAAAGAAAAACTCCAGGGTGTAATAAAGCATAAAAATTTAAGTGAAAGACCTACAACGTACCAGTAACTATGTTAGGAGAATTTTCCTGATCTTGGTGGGACTAAAGAGCATATAATCTATTTAGATGCTGACCACTGGTAGAATTGGAAGCGACCGGACAGAACTGGCGACTGATGGGACTGGGCTTATTGGTGCGAATCCCTACCTTTCTGAGTAATTACCTGACACTCTTGAATTCGATGGCCTAGCTTGCCATACCCAAAGCACACATCACTACCACCTCTACACTCATCCTGATGGTGTCTGCCATATTTCTAACATAAAGGATTTGTAGGAGCACTGCTAACACTGACTTGGGACTTAGATCCTGGTGCTTTATCCCTATTGTCATTTCTAAATTTGGGTACAGGAGCACTGGTTGAAGAGGGTGCTGGGGATGAAGACCTTTGGTGAAACAAAGAATAGTTACCACCCTCTAACTTTGGCTGACTGAAGTTAAAACTACCCATCCTAGCCCTCTTGTTTCCTCTCTCCCTCTCCTTAATCTTCTGCCCCTCTATCTATTGAGCATGGACTATCATCCTAGATAAGTCTATCTCACTACTTAGTATTACGGTCCTATAGTCCTTCACCACACTATCATATACGCCTGACACAAACTTACTCATCTTAGACCTGTTATCATCTACCACATGAGGAGCATATCTAGCTAATTGAGTAAACTTGAGGGAATACTCTCTCACACTCATGCTTCCCTGCCTCAAGTTAATAAACTCTAACACCTTAGCCTCTCTCAACTCCAATGGGAAGAATTTGTCTAAGAAAGTTATGGCAAACTCTTCCCATTTTGCTGGCCTTGCACCTATACATATATCAACCTTCCAGTGCTTAAACAAAGTATGGGATACATCCTAAAACTAGTATACTGCCAACTCAACACTTTGACTAGATGTCACGCTCATAGAATCCGAGACCTTCTGAAGCATAGCTAAGAATTCTTATGGATCTTTTTCAAACTTGGATCTCATGAAAGAAGTAGAATTCATTCGAGTAAAATCTTGAATTCTAGTTACAGTAGTATTGGTCACTGGGTTGGCCAGAATTAAAGCTAGTCGTTAATTATGTGTTGCTATAGAGTTTGCTAGAGTGCTGAATGCAGCTCTAAATTTTGCGTGAGAGACATGCTCGTCCAGAGGATCTACCTGGATGGGCTGAGGGGCTGGCTAGTTACCTGTTCTTCTTCTGTTCTTCTTAGAAGGCATATTCTATAAATGCAAGGAAGAAATAGATTACACAGGTAGTTCAACTTGAGCTCATTCTCACTGGCATGACATGAATACTGAAAGAAGGGAAACTTTTCCTAAACGCCTTATAGCCTCTCATCCATAAATGTGGCGTGCTATATATCCATGAACTAGAATTTACTTAATGCGGACTTTAGACTTCCTAGAACACTTTAAACTTTAGGCTCTGATACCAAGTTTGTAATGCCCTGAGAGTACACATTGGGCATCACATGATGCTTACAGTCCAGAGAGACCACAAGCTAACCCATGAGCTGGTACCTATTGTGAGCACTAAATAATAATATCATAATTGCAAAAAAATCTGATATTGCCATAAAGTTTTATTACTAAATCACTACTGAAATATAAATCTATAGAAAAACTGACTGAATCTGAATAAATACTGATAAACTGATATGTCAACTAAAAGTTCAAATACTAACTTTAACACTTGAAAGCCTATAAAACTAACTGACTGAATATAAGTTGATGGGACAGGACCCCAACTGACTCTGCTAACTACCAAAATAGAGATATGAAGTAATATAATCTGTCCTCAAATAATGAGGACTCACCACTGATACAGTACTACTGATAGACTGAGAAGTGAAGTCTAAGCATGGTCTGGGAACTAAGAGTCAACACCTATGATATAATACATCATGGTACAAAAGAAAGGTATACGATCAGTACTTGAAATGTACTGGTATACTAAATGATGTAGGCTGATATACATGGTTTCATGAATAGAAATAATAATTAACTGAATATACATGTAAAACATGAAGTACTGAGTGGAGAACAGGGAATCTATAGATAGTAAAAATATAGAGAATTGGTAAATATTGAGTATACATGACAGTCTATAAATACTAAAGATATGTAAAAATCTATAGATACTGGGTATGCATGACTAAGCATATAGCATGGAATGGGTAAAATCTGTAAACCAAAATGCTAAAAAATACTGATATCTGTATGCTTTGGTCAAACAACTCTAATACAGCATAACTGAACTGAGACTGTAACTGAGACTGCATCTAAGTCTGTGGGAGGTATTATCTAACCGATATGCCTAAGTCTAAGCTAACCGGGGTCCAACTTGTAACCCCAGATGGAAGGGTGTTTATATCATACCACGGGTACTAATGTTGACTGCGTGGATCCACTAAATTGATAAAATGTCTAAAGAACTAAGGGTGTCAAGCCTGAAATGATGGGTGTCCGCTGTGAGATAGTCAAGCCTAATCTGATGGGTGATTTCTTATATCCTACACTGGCTACGTAGTTTTGGAGTATAGGGAGTTCTACTAATGACTCTGCCTATCTGACGGGGATGCCTCTATCCTTCCACTCTCTCTGTGCTAAATGCTACTCCTAACTGAAAGACACTGAAATACTAGTCTGTTCTGAGTTTAACTGACTAATATCTGACTATTCTGATAATGGTTATAGTATGTTCTGAAGACTATTCTGTAATGTACTGAGACTAGACTACATAAACAACTATGGTTTTTGGGTATTCAGTACCCCCAGGACTCAAAAACAACAATGTTAAAATGCTACTATAGCTTGGGGGACAAAACATGAAGGCTTTTATTAAATCAATCACTATTATAGGCATTTTATCAAACACTTGTAGTTCATGGTTTAAAATAATCATAGGAATACCATGGAACTTATAGAAATAGCATAAATTCGACATAATAGTATTAAATCACAGTTTAATTCAATAAATAATAACATTAAAACATGTAGGATTGAATAATGACAATAATTTTAGGGTAACATGGTATAAAATCATAGTTCATGGAGATTCTTGGGTGAAATCACAATTTAAAATCAAATAAACTTGAAAAGATCACAATTTTATGATTTAAAAAGGTTACTTGGACTCCATGGATGAAAGGGATCCATTGATGAACATATAAGATACCTGGGAAAATAAATTTCCTGAGGTTCTTTGTGAGTTCTTGAGGATTTGGTCTTGAATTTGAGAGCTAGGGTTTCTTGTTCTTGAAAAAGAGATTTTTGATTGTGATAGGAATTGAAATAATGAAGACTACTTTCTATGTTTAGGGGTTAAATTTCGTGTTTTATGTTAATTAAGGCCATGGAAAAGGACCCAAATACCCTTGAATGAATTTTAAAACACAAGCTAAAAACTAATCATCCCAATTTTTGGCGTTGGCGTGATACAACACTATTGCGCCAAGCCATTGGAAATGGATAATTGGGACTTGGACAAATATCGTGACACGGAGCTATCATGGTAAGTCTATTGGAATGCCAATTTGGCCACCTCCGTGATGCGCCACCTTCGTGGAGGGTCACTAGAAATTCCCAAACTAGAATTTGGCCTACTCTGTGATGCGCCAATATCACAGAGTCACACTGGAAATTTACAATTGTTATTTGGACTATCTCCGTGATGCGCTAAGGGTTAAAATGATCATGTTTAATGACTAAAACTTAAAATTGCCATAACTTCTTACCCGATTATTGGATTTGACGAATTTTATATATGTTGGAAAGCTAATTCAATTTCCTATGCATTGGAAGGCTTTACACTGAAAAATAATAAGTGTTTCAAAAATTTTATATATAAATAATACTCATGCACTGGGACTTAGATTATGCTAAGGAAATACGAGTTGTTACAAATATCCATGTTATGTGTTAGAATCTAAGTTTGAATCTTTGAAGATTGAGAAAATAGAAATAAGAGTTAAAGATCTAGATGGTGTGAACTCAGGATATGGTGATACTAATGAAGATTCTAGGTTAGTACGAGTTCAGGTTATTACGTGATGATTATTGGGCTATAGCAAGATAGAGTTATATCTTAGAAGGAAGTATTAGCAGTGCGTTTAACACTTTCGGGTGTAGTCTTTTAGAGTAAGTCTACTATTTATGTGTATTATTGTATTTCAGACTCTAGAGTGCTACGAGTGTAGTTCATTTTAGAGGTTAGTAAAGGGTTTCACAGACTTAGAATGATGGCTTAAAGATAAGGAGAAAATAATAGAACAAGGAACTAAGTCAGGATCTCAGATTCTAGTAGTGATGCCAGTATATTATAGAACATCAAAAAGGGAGGATGAGGCCCAACGCATTCTTATTTCAGTATTTATATTTCAGTTATCCCAATATCTACTCATTCCTTGCATGTCAGTTCCATGATCATAGTTTATGTTCATATGCATAATAAAGAATTATGTACTCTCCCAGTTACTAGTATAAGGAGTTCTAATTCATTCAGCAGTTGGAATCACATTCCATAAGTTATGAACTCCAAATTCAAGTCATACAACTCATGACTCATGTATTCATGCAACACTCTTAACAATTAGTGAAATTAAAATTTATATTATGTACACCTTCAGATTAGATATCTTTAATGAATTCATGTCATGAGTACTCTATTCCTCGGGCCTCAGGCCTCAGTAAAATGTCAAGTTATGCTTAGTATCCCTTCATGTTTTAGGCCCTAGTATTCCAACCTTTTGGTGACCTTCCCTTAGGTCAAGATAGTGATGATGAATAATTATGTAGATGGGAGAAAGTAAATATGTTATGTTGGGGAAGATTTTTGTATTCTTGTTTTATGTAAGTTGGTATGTTTGAATCAATATTGAGGTGAAACTTTTTGTGTATGACTTGGCTAGTTGAGAATATTTTTATGTGTGTCTTCTTAAGAACAGTGCATGTAAGTTGTTATTGATAAAGGTATTAGAGAATATGAGAAAGATATTTCTATGGGTGTTTATTTAGAAGCGCATATGTGGTTATGAAGATAGGCTTGAATGTCATGTTGATATATAAGAGGATAGGTGCATTGGGAACTAATGAATTTCTAGTAAGAGGATAAATTTAGTTGTTAAAGTGATAAGAAGAATTATCCTAGAGGTGAGCAGTTATGACAATACTTGGGGTACTAAATTCATGGTTTAGACTAGTATTATGGTGTTATGTGCAGTACCTTGTGATTTCGAGTTAGGCTTGACCCTGATGAGAGAATTTAGTTCAGTTTTTACTTTAGTAGATGGATTAATCAATGCCCATGTGAGAATTATAAGTTGAATCAAATGAATATGGTATTTAAAGGGAATAGTATAGTTGAGGGAAATGTTGCTAAGCTTGAATGTAAGAAGTTACATTGCTCAAGGCCTAGTAATTCTATCCTAGCTTATGATTTATAGGTCTATGTTCCATGCTATAGAGTTGTAGAAATGTTGTAATTTTTTATTCAAATGTCTTGTTCATATCATGCCCAGAGTTCTTTGCCCCCTAATATCGTTAGAACTGCCTAGAAAAATGTTGAAGAAATACACCATTTGGGTGTGAGCATTCAGTATGATCCACTTCATCCAGTTTAGATATAAAAAAGATAAGCTCCTATAGATTCCCAACTTTCCATCTAGTCGTACTACCCAAAATTTTTGCGAGTAAGGCCATTCCATAAGGTAAAATGTTTGCATATGTGTAAATTCCAAATTCAGCTCAGTCCAGGCATCAGGCATCAGGTATTTAGTTCATAGGTATTTAGTGAATGATCTTAGTTTTCCAAGTATTCCATCTCAGACAGTGTAATACCCAT
The DNA here is from genome assembly GCF_002878395.1 of Capsicum annuum. NCBI lineage: Eukaryota > Viridiplantae > Streptophyta > Magnoliopsida > Solanales > Solanaceae > Capsicum > Capsicum annuum. Next base: position 142,080,162 of record NC_061119.1, read on the forward strand.
TGCATGATCTTAGCCTCATTGTCTCATATTCGTGCCTACATAATTTATCACTTCACATTTCTATACATATGATTGCATCATGAACACTTCAAGTAAATTCTTTACTATCATCATGAATCAACTCCTTTTAGTAAGTAAAGGCAAGTCAGCTCAGAAATTAGTTTCATGATAAAGGGTTTTAAGTTTCATACTTAGTCATGTGAGTATGTTCTCAGATGTGAATGTTCCGTATGTGATCTCAGTTTCCTTTGATCAAAACTTTCAGTCTAACCAGTCTCATTCGAGGATGAATATTCCCAAGGAGGAGATATTGTAATAGCCCGTATGCTTCTAAGCTAGAAATCAAACCTTCATTCCTATGTGTGTAAACTCTAGTCCAGTGATTCATAGTTGAATCCATGTTTAATGATCATTAACCTAGTGTAAAGAAAGATTATGAGGGGATAAAGATGTTCATAAGTGTCACTTAGAGCCAAGTGAGTTAAGAGCCTTTGATTTGGCCAAATTTTTCTATTCGATTTCACAAGGCTCATCTTTGAACGAGTATAACTTATTATGTACATAGCATTTTTAAACTCAAGACCCACCAAATCAAATAAAATTGAATCAACTTTTCAATTATAACAATTTCACCTTAATTCGATACTCGGTAGAAAAGTTATGACAATTTTAGTGAAAATAGTAAGGCATCGTGATAAGCACCGCATCACGGTGAAGGACAAATTCGCAGGTGTCTTATTTCTAGTGGAGCACCACGATTATCCCACGTCTTGAAGAAGTTTCAATTCCCATTCGTACCTCTTCCAGTAACCCACCGTGATTTACTCGTATTGCGTCAAAATCCTTAATTGGATAGCCATTGCATCGCGCCAGAGGCCAAAATGACAGTCGTCTATTTTCTAGTAAGCCACTGCAATAGTGGCGCGTCACGATGGTATGCCAAATCAAGATTTTCCAATTCCGAGTTAAATTTTTAAGGTAAAGCTAGTCTTATTCCAACCATTATATGCTCACTTTTCATCAACTTTCTCTCAAAGAAACCCAAGAACATCAAAACTTATTTCTAAAGAAAATAAAAAATTCCACCATTCTTTCTCTAAGGAAACTCAAAATTCAAGGTTACCAATTCAAAATAATCAAGAATCCATCTTCAAGAGAACAAATAGGAATCCAAAATCAAGTGTTCTCATCAATTGCATCAATTAAAGTATGTGAAGTTTTTCAACTAGGATAATCCTTTCATCCTTATGCCCAAAATTAGTTTTGAAGTTGATTTTATATGAATTTACATGAGATTCAAATTAGGGTTCATACACATGTTGCTATTTGTAAGATTATGAGATTACAAGTGATTTAGATGTTGAATTGCAAGTTTTCTTTCATATTTTCATGTGTATGATATAAATTTCAAGATTTCAAATTGAATTATCATCATTCTCATCATCAAGCATGAACTTTATGATGATTTGACAAGAATTTGATGCATCGGTTATCAAGCCCTAGTTTGAATGTTGATATTTCAAGAATGACTATGCTCTAAGCATCCTATGAATAGTTATTTTCAGATTTTGATAAAAATTTGATCTTTTGATTTGAGGTTAGACATGGAATCCACTTTACAGTTTTAGTTAAAGTTTGAATTAACAGGTATACAGTTGGTTTTCATTATAAACCATTTATACTAGTTTTAAAGTTAATTTCCTACAGAATGAGCATACAAATTAAAGGGTGTAGTATTTAGCACTGAGTTGGGTATGTTTATATGTCCCAAAACTACGAGTCAACGTAGGTACAGATTATCAGATTATTCCTATTTCTATATGGATGACAGTTACAGATGTGATCACTTTGATTAGGTTATATTCCTTGGCAAGAGTATGACACCTCTCCCCAATGTGAGGTTTTCCCATAAGGGAACTATACATTGGACACTTTGATATCTTACATAGTGTATGTCGGTTAGAAGAACCTCCCTAAAGGTAAAGACTTTTAGAATAGTTTTAAAAATTATTTTTCTACAGCTACAAAAAAAGAAAAAAGAATAACCAAAAAGCTTTTAGAAACTAAGTGTAAAGGCTCACAGTTTTATTCAAATATTTCTTTACATATGACATTAGCTATGAGATTTTTTATTTCAGTTTACAGATACAGAAGTGAGTCTGTCTACACTTAGACAACATGATTTAAAGACAGAATACTAGTACAACTTTTAGAAACTGAATGTTATGACTCACTAGATTTATGCAACATTTTTTTCTATTCAATGATTATGATTTTTAGTTTTTAGATATTCCAGCTTATGTGAGTCATCTACATTTAGCATGCATTCTTTTACAAATTTATAACAATATTGAGACATTGATTTACTTGTGCATTCACCCTCATATGCTCAGTACATTCCAAAAGTACTGATCCACATATACGTCTATGTGCTACATTGTTTAATAATGTAGTCAGTTATAGTCCATATGTCACGATTAGACAGTTGCAGATTCCATCCAGCGGATGATGAGTCCTTTTACTTCGAGGACTTCAGTTATATGTTATTTATGTAATTTTGTTTCTTACTCGTGCGTATTGAATAGTGGTAGTTGGAGTCTCATCCCAACTATCAATAGTCAGTATAGTAGTGGCTTCACAGATGTCAGTCAGAGTCAGTCATGCAAACAGTTTCGCTCTATAGTTTTATCAGATTGTTAAATTGTACTAGTGTTGTATTTTTCTCAGATTTCCTTATGATTATATTTCTGTACAGTACATTCAGTCATTTTATACAGATTTAGATCAGTTACTTAACAGTATGCCAGTACAAGGGTTAGCTTGGGACCACTTATGATCTTAAGCACCGTGTGACGACTAGGGGGTAGTCTCGGGTCGTTACAGGTTGACTGCTCACCTTCATTTTATTAATTACATTCAAACTGGTGACTTTTTCATTACGGTGAAAAGTTATGACTTAATTAAACCAAGTTGTTGACTTGTTGATTATTGTGATAAGTCATGACTTTTCAGCTTATTATTATTAATTAGTTCTTAAATTTAAATGACTTTTTTCTCACTAAAATAATTGAAGACTTCTAACCTTTTCAATAACCGTTTCTTTTAATAAAATTACAACCGTTTTTACTGGGTTGTGGCAATAGATAACTCATCTGTTGCAATAGATATACCATCTGTTGCAACAAATCTTCCATTTGTTGCAACAAATAATCTATCTGTTGTAATATCTAATCTATCTGTTGCTAATCTATCTTTTTTAATAATAATCATCATCATATACTTTCATTAATCCAAATTGGTGACTTTTTTATTATTTATTATATAAATTTTAAAAAAAATTTAACAACAAAAATGATAAAAAGTCACTACTTGTCGCCTATTTAATATTAACATCAATTATTCAAATTAAATAACTATTGTTTACTGTTATAAATTGTGTTTATCATTTATTTTCTTATTTTTTTTGTGAAAATAAATGATCTAATTTAAATCAAACTGGTGAGTTTTTTTTTATTATCGTGATAAGTCATGACTTTTTAGCATATTAGTATTAATTGGTTCTTAAATTAAAATAACCTTTTCTCAATTAAATAATCGAAAACTTCTCAACTTTTTAATAACCAATTTTTTGATAAAATAATAATCATTTTTATTGAGTTGTGGTAATAGATTGTATGTATGCTGCACAGATAACCCATCTGTTGCAACAGATATACCATCTATTGCAACAAATCAACCATTTGTTGAAGGAGTTTTTTTGATTTCTGCTAACAGCTGATTTATCAGTCGCAAAAGATGGGGAATTTGATTCATCAGCTATTTTGAATGTGTTAGACAAAAAGTTACGACTATTCACCTCTTGTTTAACAATCATCATATACCTTAATTAATTCAAGTGATGATTTTTTAATGATATAATAAATAAATTAAAAAAACAGATTTAAAAATAAAAATGGTGAAAAGTCACAACTTGTCTCCTATTTAATATTAACATCAGTTATTTAAATTAAATAACCATTTTTTATGGTTATAAATTATGTTTATCATTTATTTCCTTATTATTTATTTACGAACCATTTTTCATATTAAATAATCAAAAAGTCTTGACTTTTCAACCTCTCAATAACAATAACCCTTCTTTTATTAATAACAATCTGTTGCAACATATGATTCATATATCGCAACAGATTAACCATCTATTGTAACATATGGTCCATCCGTTGCCACAAACACGTAATATCTACCTCTAACCATCGACATGTTGAGAATAAGGAAAGACAGAATGATAATTAAATATTAAATAAGAATTAAAAATTCAAAGTTAACCAAACATAGATTTTTGAATCCATTATATACAAATATACAATAAACAAAACGTACATTAGGTTCCTCCCATTGGTAGATTCGATATAATAAAAGAAAATACATACGTGTAAAGAAAAAACATAATCTAATTATTATTATTCTTATTATTATTATCATTATTATTATTGTCAACCGGCCAATTGTCATCCGACAGCAGCAGGGCCCTACTCAGCCTTGCTCTAATGTAGCCCAACTCCTACCGAAGTTCATGAATCTGCCTTTCAATTTCTCGCAAGGAATCACACAAAATCACCTTATCGAAATCCGGATCAGCCATATCTAGAAGTGGAGTTATGTATAATTACATCCCTTAATTAAATAAAACTGGTAACTCTTTGAATATGTAAATTAAGAAAATGGATCTAAATACAACATTTTATCTTTATTGTATTTCGGAGAGAAAGAAAATTGCTCTAAAATAAATCTAACAGATGGATAATTTGTTGCAACATATATTCTATCTATTTGATAATTTACAACATATTGATAATCTGTTGCAACAAATGCATATGTCTTTTTAATTATTTCCAATAGATAAGTCATATGTTATAATAGATTGATCATCTTTCGTAATAGATGTTTATAATTGTTTGATAATTTTAACAAATGTGTCATCTGTTGCAATAGGATAGTCATCTGTTTATTCAAATTAAGCCATAGATGGTATAGGAAGAATAAGGTACGTGCAGATGGATGGATAAACATTTATGTGTAGGAGTTATGTATTACTAATAAGGTCATCGAGACAACACACATAAAGTACAATAATTTTGTGAATTCAGCTCTTAACCGAATAGGCATTGATCATTCAAACAAGATCCTGCATTGTTTAGTTAAGTTTGATAGGTTTGAATTGATAAGGTCAAGGGACCTACGAAGATGGTGTTGATACCCAGTTACAAATTAATGTCAGTTGTTGCTCATGTTTATGTGTGTCAAGTTTTGAGAAGAGATCAATATTTGGTGTCATTGCAGAGATTCAATAGCGATTGGACTTAACTTTAAGTGTGCATTGGACTCTGAAAAGGCCTTCGAAGCCTCGCATTGCATCAAACAAGAATGGAAAACCAATAGAAATTTGTTTGGCCCAAATTTATATGGAAGGGTTGTTTGAGAAGATGATGATACACTAGAAGGAGCCATAGGAGAATACTTGTGAGGGTTAGGGCTGTTGATGAAAGACTATATCATCTGAGATCTAATTTAAGAGAAAACATAGGGTAGAAAGGAACTTCTAGAGAATATGGCCGATGAAGCTGAATTAAAACATGAGAAATATGAATCAAGTGCAAATATGAAAGTGTATCCAAAAATAAAAATTTGTCTTTCGTATCTCTGAAAGAAAAATAATGCAGTTGGGAACTTTGCTATGGAGCTATGACTAGCTAGCGTGGTCAGAATGATCATCTGCATAGAAAATAGCAAAACACCTAGAAAGAAACTTTACGGTCACCGAGGGTTGAAATGATGTACAGTAAGTCAAGAAAACTTTCCCCAAGAATAGTTGTAGTTAAAATAAGCAATCTAAGTGAAGACATCAATTTTTTTTGAATTTTAAATTGTATCACATGCCATTTTTTTGTGGTTCCGATTAGGTCCACTTCTATTGACCTGATCAGAACCACAAATAAGATTGAATGAAAGATTGAGTATCATTACTTCCTTAGCAGTATGGATATAATTTATTGTGTTTTCTTTCCTTATCATGCTTTCAACATATCGTGGAGAAGATCAGAGGCTTGCTGTAGTATGTGAATCTCGATAATTTTTAGGATTGCCTACAACTTGCTGATTTGGTCTAAAAGTTTGTCATTGCCGTCTTTGTGAGCTTATCAATGAGGGAGGAACATTTTCTTCGAATTTGTGGCATTGTAAAAGGCCTTTAGAAGGATTCCAGAACACTTTCTTCAGAAGGCTTAAATGATACATGAATGGTCGCTATGTTTGTTTTAGGTCAACGTGCTGATGCACACTTAAGCAGTGGTCCCAACAGTTGAACAACTCACTTTTGGGACCACTGTTCAACTTTTGGGACCACTGCTTGAATGTGCATCAACACGTTGACCTAAAACAAATATAACGACCCTCCATGTATCATTTAAGCCTACTAAAAACCTTCTGAAGGCCTTTTACAATGCTACAACTTCGAATAAAGTGTTCCTCTCTCATTAACGAGCTCGTAAAATACCAAGATCTATATACTAACCTCAAAGACGATAATGAAAAACTTAAAGATCAAATCAGCAAGCTAGAGGCAAGTCCAAAAATTATCGAGATTCACATACTACAACAAGCATTTGATCTTCTCCAAGATATATTGAAAGCATGCTAAGGAAAGAAAAAAACAATCAATTATATCCATATTTCTAAGGAAGTAATGATACTCAATTTGCCTTTCATCTTGTTTATGGTTCTGATCAGGACAATAGTAGTGGACCTAATTGGAAGCACAAACAAGAAGGCATAAGATGCAATTTAAAATTAAGAAATTACCGCCTTCACTTAGATTGATTTTTTAACTACAAATGTTCTTGGGGTAAGTTTTATTTACTTATTGTAAATTATTTCAACCCTCGGTGCCCGCAAAGTTGCTTTCTTAGTGTTCTACTATTTTCTATGTAGGTGATCATTCCAACCACACTAGCTAGTCGCGGCTCGCTCTAAAAGTGCCCAGCTGCACTATATTTCTTTAAGAGAGACAAAAAATGGATTTTCATTTTTGGATACACTTTCATATTTGCACTTGATTTAGATTTCACATGTTTTAATTCAGTTTCATCGGCCAAATTCGCTAGAAGTTCCTTGCTACCCTATGTTTCCTATTCACTTAGCTCTCAGATGATATAGTCTTTCATCAACTCCCCTTTTCCCTCACAGTTATTCTCCCGCAGCTCCTTCTAGCATATAATTATCTTCTTAAACAACCCTTCTATATAAATTTAGGCTAGGGAAATTTCTATTGGTTTTCCATTCTTGGTTGATGTAGTATAAGGCTTTGAAGGCGTTCTTAGAGTCCAATGCACCTTAAAAGTTAGTCCAATCGTTATTGAATCTTTTTACAATGCCACCAAAACTTGATCCCTTCACAAAGCTTAACACATAAACATGAGAAACAATCATTAAATCTTAACAGGGTATCAAAACCATATTCATGGTCCCTCAACCTTATTAATTCAAACCTATCAAAACTAACATTAATATTGCAGATATCTTGTTTGAATGATCTATGCCTCACCAGAAAAAAAAACAATATTCTTAAAATTAGTGTACTCCTTGTGTGTTTTCATGATAACATGATCAGTAATACACATCTCCCACATATGAAGTAGTTTCATCGGCAGCTTATTCCTTCGAACCTATCTTTACTGTAGCCTTTTGTTTTGGTTGGGAACAAGTTGATCAACTTTCATTTCCTTATATCTAAACACAAGAGAAAAATAATTGATGTCAAACAATAAAAGAACAAAAAGAATATTACAATTGTTGTCTGCATAATTTTAAAAAAGGTAACACAAAATTAAATAAATACAACACATTTCAACATCTGTTCAACAACTTCCCAATCTGTTACAAAAGATTGTCTATGTTTTGCAAAATATTACCCATCTATTATAACAGATTACACATATATTGCAAATCACTACACGTTTGTTATAACAGATTCTCGAACAGATGGGCAATCTATTATAATAGGATACACATCTATTACAATAGATGTGGAGTCTGTTACAAAAGATGTGTAATCTCTTGGAATACATCAAACCAGCCTTGATAGTGGTTTGATTTGTTCTAATAGTTGCTCTGTCTATTGCAACATCAACAACAATAGCAACAATAAAGAAACAACATCATTTGTTCCAACACCATCAATAAAACCACACCACACGTTCCAACCCCTCCAACCCCACTAACAAAATTACTAAAAGCATCAATAACAACATCAACAACAAAGAAACAAATAAAATACATACAAAAAATGATACTGCCAACAAGGTTTTTAAACTTAAAAGTCACATTTCCTTCAAATTTTTTAATTAAACAGGATATGGGTAAAGGGTAACTAAATAAAATAGATGTAAATAACTAATTTAAATAACTTACAAAGAAGAAAACGAGAATGAAAGAGCAATAGTAAATCATACCTGCAATGTAAAAACCAAGGGGATCAAATCAACAATTTCAGTTGAGAAAATACATAGATCGGTTGAGATCCAAAAGGATCCTCATGAGAAAGAAGAGAGAAAATAGAGAAAAAAAGAGACAGTTATGATAACCCTAAAGAGGAGACAAATAAAAAAAAGAGAGATGAATTAATATTCATTAATAACTTTGATGGGAACGAGGAGACGGATGACATTGAAAAGACAAGAAAAGACAACTCAAGGAGGATATTTTTAAGTTTTCTAAGAAATATTTTTTACTGCCTTAGTATTTTATCTTTCTTTCGGACAAAAAATTATTTTAGAAAAGAGATTTTCGAACAGATATGCATTTGTTGCAAAAGATATCAATATCTATATAAAAATTTCCAGCAGCTCAGTCATCTATTGCAACAGATGCAAATGTCTATTTGATAATTAAAACAGATAGGTAATCTGTTGCAACAGATCTCAATATCTATTTGAAAATTTCCAACAGCTTAGTCTTCTATTGCAATATATTTCTTTGCAATTGATTTAGCTAGAACTAGGAATGAGTTGATAGGGTCAACGACAATTTCAAGTAGGTCTTTGGAATTGCATGATGTTGGTATTGCATTTCTCTCGACATGAGTCGTCAATCAATCACTCTAAGTTGAAACAATTAATATTAACTTATTATTAAGATAATTCCTAAATTGATTTAGTTAGAACTAGAGATGAGTTCATAGGGTCAACAACAACTTTAATTGAGTTTTTGCAATTGTATGGTGTTGGCATTGCGTTTCTCCCGATCTGAGTCGTCAATCGATCACTCTGAGTTGAAATAATTTATATTAACTTATTATTAAGCTAATATCTAAATTGATTTACTAAGGATGAGTTCATAGGGTAAACTACAACTTCAATTGAGTCTTTACAATTGCATGACATTGGTATTACGTTCCTCCCGACCTGAGTCATCAATCGATCAATCTGAGTTAAAACAATTCATATTAACTTGTTATTATGCTAATACCTAAATTGATCTATCTAGAACTAGGGATGAGTTCATAGGGTCAACTACATCTTCAATTGAGTCTTTGCAATTCCATGATCTTGGTGTTGTGTTCCTCCAGACATGAGTCGTTAATAATCACTCTGAGTTGAAATGATTCATATTAATTTATTATTAAGCTAATCTAAATTGATTTATCTATAACTATGGATGAGTTGATAGGGTCAACTACAACTTCAATTGAGTCTTTGCAATAACATAATGTTGGTATTGCGTTTCTCCTGACTTGAGTCGTCAATCGATCACTCTGAGTTAAAATGATTCATATCAATTTATTATTATGGTAATACCTAAATTTATTTAACTAGAACTAGGGTTAAGTTCATTGGGTCAATTATAACTTTAATTTAGTCTTTGCAATTGCATGAATTGGCATTGTGTTTCTCCTGACCTGAATCGTCAATCGATCACTTTGAGTTAAAATGATTCATGTTAACTTATTATTAATCTAATACCTAAATTTATTTAGCTAGAACTAGAGATGAGTTCATAGAGTCAACTACAACTTTAATTGAGTATTTATAATTGCATGATATTGGTATTGCGTTTCTCCCAACCTAAGTCATCAATCGGTCACTCTGAGTTAAAAAGATTCATATTAACTTATTATTAAGTTAATACCTAAATTTATTTAGCAAGAACTGAGGATGAGTTGATAGGGTCAACTACAACTTCAATTGAGTCTTTGCAATTGCATGATATTGGTATTGTGTTTCTCCCAAACTGATTCGTCATTTGTTCACTCTGATTTGAAAGGATTCTTATTAAACTATTATTAAGATAATATCGAAATTGATTTATCAAAAACTAGGGATGAGTTCATAGGGTTAGCTATAACATCAATTGAGTCTTTGCAATTGCCTGATGTTGGTATTCCGTTCCTCCTGTATAATGCCCCGAAATCCGATCTCGAGATGTCACACGGTGCTTAGAATCACAAGTGACCCCAAGCTAACCCTTTTACTGGCATAACTCATAAGCAACTGAACAAAAAGTATAAATCTATACAAATCTGCGGAAAATAACTCTTTTCTGAATATGATAGATACAAAACTAAATTTACAAGATTACAACCAAAACTGAAATAAAATACACGGGTCATGAGTCCCGACTAACACAACTCAATATGACTGAATAAAGAAAATACAACACTTCTCGAACGGTATAACTAACTCAAGCCCTTGAATCAAAAGGACTCATCACCTGCTGACTGGATACCGTGAACTAACTGGATCTAAAGATGTACACTATACCTTATAACTACATTCCGAGAAAATGTAGCCCATATACGAATATGTGGGTCAGTACCATGGAAACGTACCGAGCATATGGGGGTGCAATGCATATATAAAATAATATCTTAATATCATCATAGTTCATAAAATAATGCATGCTGATATAAATGACTCACTTAGCTCGAATTAAAATCATCATAATCATAAGAGGGTAAAATATATCAGGTGAGACATGTGAGTCATCATAATAAATCTCAATTCACTTTCATCTCGATTCCAAATCATCAAAGCAATCAAATCTCATAACAATTCTCTTTGGAATATATGTTCATTAAATCTTTAAAAAACAATGACTTTCTCAAACTCTGTCTTTCAAACAAATATGTTTTTATCTCAGATAGAAGAATAAGACTTTTCATATTAGATAGGAGAATACACACACACACATTGGGATCCTCTTACAACCGAAATAAACCATGTGAGCTACATGGAGTCCAACGTCCAACCCACGTTGGGGGAGAGCTGTCCTATCCTTGCCATCGAAGTAGGACCTTAACCTTTGGTTCACTAGTGATCACTATATCAAGCAGCCTTAGGCTCACATCCTATGGGGGCACGTAGTTCTAGAGAAGTACCAATCAAAGCGATACCTCCCACTCAGTGCCAAAGACTACTCCCGAACTTATCTCAGATCATTTCAAAATAAAACCCACAACAACACAATTCAGCAATTCATATCGGGAGCCATCATGCTATCCCTTTTTCATAATAAAATCAACATGTGGATTTATTTTCTCATTCGAGTTCAAAAATAACTCTTTCAAGACCAAAAGGTCAAATCATTCAAATATCAAGGTGTGTATAACACATTACTTCACCAAAGATCATAATCTCAAAGAGGGTTTAAATCCCATATATCAACATTGAGCAAAATACTTCAAGATTCATACTTTATGTAGCAACCATATATAATTCATACAAAATCTGTAATTTTAACTTTAAACATGATATTATCATCAAATTTCATGGAATTCAACTTCAAGGCATCAAAATATCATAGTTTCTTGAACAAAATATAATAAAAAGTTTCCATCTCAAATTCCTAGTAAAGCATAAATTCATTTATATTTGTAAATGTAAACATCAATTTGGGCACAAGAACTAAACAAGGCTCTTTTTGAAAACCCCACATACCTTTATGGTTACGGATTCGTTGAAAGATTGGACCTTTAAGCTTGATTGAAAGAATCCTTATAGAGAACTTTGAATTCGAAGCTTAACTTCTTAATTCTTGAGAGGTAAACTGAGATTTTGTTCTTGGGAAGAGAGGAAAGTTTTTGGACCATAACTTGACTGATTTAGGTCTTAGGGATTGTAATTATGTGTTTAAAAACCCCTATCAACGATTTGGAGTGATTAGGGACGGTTTAGGGGTGTGAAATGACTTCAACACCCTTGATATAAGTCAAAACAAAGTGTTTTTGGAACTTGGAACTGACTTAGGAAGTGCCCAATTAATCTCACAAGCCATGTTGGGCGGCGCCTAACCAATCACCTAAGTTTGGTTGGGCGGCGCCTAACCAATCGCATACCCTTACTGTCTCTCATGAAAATGGGCATAACTCTTCACTCGGGTATTGGATTTTTGCAAAATTGGTATCGCTGGAAAGATAATTTAATTATATACAATTTTATAGGTATTGGTATGAAAAATTACATGTATATTAATAGATATACATGTTTGAAGTTGACCCTTGTAGAATCGAATGTCAAACTTTGGATGAATCAATTAGTCTTAGCTTAACTTTGTTATAGGTCATTTCTATGAGCATTTTTCACCTCTAAACTACTCCATAGACTAGGATAATGATCATACTATTTGGGCTTTGCGTATAGAACCTCATTTATAAATGCTCCTTTCCCGAGGAGAGAATGTGTCATTCAAATAGGCTAAACGCTGGAAGGTTATGAGCCCCCTATCTCGTTATTCTTTCTTTGTTTATGGATCAAAGTAGGAAGGAATCATAGGTTCAAAGCTCTAGTTGAAGTATGAAGTAGTAATGACTATCTCAATCCTCTCCAGGGATATCTTGGGCTGATCTCAGACTTTAATCAACCCCTTCGTACTTCGATACAATCAATCGATCGATCAACATGTTGTACGCGTGGGAAGGAATTCCATTCAACTAGTTCAATGGCCCTAGAGAGAATGAACGCATTAAGCTTGAAAGCATGAAATTCAGTTGCTAGCTGGACTCCTCGCTCCGAACCTTATTCAAAGCAGAAAGACGATGATCTCATACTAAGAAAGAATTTTGATCTCGTTCTCGTATAGTTGAGAAAGGCTTCATTTAGGAGCGAGATTGTCATCCAACTAGAAAGATCATAAAGAAAGCCACTTTGATGCCCAAAACTCCCTAAAAACTACGGTAGAGCTATTTATGAATGTCTTCGCGGCGGACTTGATTTTACCAAAGATGTTGAGAATGTGAACTCACAACCATTTATGCGTTGGAGAGATTGTTTCTTAGTCCCTTCCAGGCGATCGAAAAATAAAGAAATGGTTAATATATTCAAGATAATTATGTATTTACAAAATACCGTCTAAATTCATCCTATTTCATCAGATCGGATCAGATAGCCCTTCCTTCGGGCAAGCAACCAAACCCGGCACATCCAATTCCATTCCGATCAACAGCTTGGAGGTATGGCTGAGTGGCTTAAGGCGCCGGGTAAAGTGACTTACTTGAATGGTGAGCTATCCTATAAGACTAAGAAACGGGGAGAGAGAAGGATAACCTCTTTGAAAAGGACCCAAGATTCCAGACATTTATTAACTGAGAAAGAAATCCACCAGGGCAAAAATACTATATATGGAAGATAAAAAAGAGGGGTGAATGCTTTGGAAAGCTTATCTATCTAACTGTAACCCGACCAGATCTAACCCTTGCTCTTGGAGTAGTTAGTCAATTCATGCAGAATCCAAGACAAGATCACTGGGAGGCTTTTTGTCCTATCTTGAGGTATCTCAAGAAAACTTGTATTCATATTCAACTGATTTGGATTAGAGCTTAGACGCATAAGATCGACGGTTAGAATTTTAGCACAAAAATACGGGTTATTAAATCCCGCCTTGAGTTGTGAATCAATCACTCTGAGTTGAAACGATTCTTATTAACTTATTATAAAGCTAATACCTAAAATATATCAGTGTTCTAGTTGAACTTAATACACTATGTTATGATGGGACAGTTAAAAATTATATCTTTTAAAATTTTAAAAAATAATTAAGATCAATCCAGACCAAATTAACAATTTCAAAACATGTCATTGTTTCTAAAAATACAAATCAACCCATACAAATCATCTATTTTTGGGTAAAATGTTTCATCCTTTTGAATCTTAGGTTCACTCTCTTTTCTCTCTCTCAATAATACAGATAACAAATACTCAATATATTACTCAATCCTTCAAAATAGACCAATTTTCTTCCCATTCCTGACAATATAGTTGTTATTTTCGACTTTATTCTCACTTGTATTCATTGTTTTCTCTTTCTTCACAGGTAACAGAGTTCAACAAGAGTTCTATATTTGTCTTTATTCTAAAAATTAGGTATTTTTAGTTAATGATGAAAAGAAGACTTTTAGTTGTATTACCTTATAGAATGGGTTAGTACTTTTTAGTTTTGACTCTAAAAAATATAGGAAGAACCCAATAAAACCT
>NC_061119.1:142097683-142191577 GCF_002878395.1 Capsicum annuum
AAAAATGGCTAGAGTACAGATGGATTCGGAGGAACTTCCTGAACAATCTCAGTCAGAGAAAAATAAATCTGAGGAAAGTTATAAACAGAGAGGTGGAGAAGGGTATATAGAGGCTGGTGAGAAAAATAAAAATAAGGAGAAAGAAGAAAATAAACAAGAAGAAGAAGAAGTAGAAAGTGAGAAAGAGGATCCTGATCAACATAATGATATACAAGAAGGGGAAGAAGTATAAAGTGAGAAAGAGGATGATGACCTCCATGATGATAATGCATCACCATTTGCGTGTGAATTAAGATCAAAATCCCCTCATGATCCTGTTAAAACTATTAGTATTGACAGGTTTCAAGTTATGATGCTGATAGATGACCTTGCAGAACTAACTGGTGATCTTGTACATAATTGTCAGTTGGGAAACCTTTTGATGAATTTAGGAATATTATGGAGAATGAAAACATAGATGATATTTTTTAAGAAGAGCTACTTTAGACACTTTCATGAGCTGTCTGAGGTGCACTCTGCCCATTTCTAAATAAGCATGGTATATGGTCTTCTCAAGTGCAGGATCAAGTACATAGGGGATGATAAAGATTCGACGGAGGGGGCAAAAAGATGGATAAAATCCGGATCAACTATTGTGGCATGCCGGTTTATTTTGGTTTGAAAGATTTATCCATAGTGGAAGAAATGAGATTTGATCATCCAAAAGAACCTATCATCAAGGAAACACCCCGCAAAAAGTCCAAGGCAAATAGGATTGCCAAACCACCACCATTAAATAAAGGAAAGGCATTGTCTAAGCGACCAGCTAACAAATGCAAGGAAAACATAGATGGGTTGTTTGAAATTAAGGGACGTATCTACAAAGCAATGGATTTGATAGAAGATATCAAGGATAAAACCATACCAAAGCGGTACAGGGAGCAATTGTGCTTAGTTTAGTTTTCCCATTCCATTATATTGGCAATTGAAATCAACAAAGTCATAAAAGATGATTTGTTAGCACTTGCTGCGGATTTTGAGAAATTCAATAATTATCCCTAGGGCTATGACAGATAAAACTTGACTGTCACATATTTTCTGACAAAGTTATCCCCAAAGACGGTCACATTATATGACTTTCCTTTAGCTTTCATGGTAAATTTAATCACTATTTGTTTTACTCATCCATTAATTTATATTGAATAATTATTATGAATTTTTTTTTTTGCTTTCTTCCTGATTACTTATTTTAGGCTTGGGAATTTAAAGCCATTCCTCCCCTTCGAAAGTAGGTTAAGGATTACCCGGATAAGGATTCTCATCCAAAGATCCTTAGGTGGTTGGCAAAAAAGAACAACATAAGAATTAAGGAGGCTAATCTCTTTAGCCCTCCAGATGATGCAGTACGTCTTCTTTCAAGTAAAAAAATTTGAATCAAAGAAAGATATTGAAACAGATGTGCCATATGTTGTGAAAAATGACTCGTCTACTATAACTGGTGCAATAAATGGGTAATCTGTTGTGATAGACAATCCATATTTCATAACAAATTACCCATCTGTTGCTTTGGTTCTCTAAACCTGACTCTACAGATTACCTATCTACTGTAATTGATACAACATATTGGTAATCTGATGCAACATATTTTTAACCTATTGCAACAGATGGATTAGCTATTGCGATAGATAGATCATCTGTTGCATAAGCTGTCCATGTTAACATATAACCCAACTGATTGTAAATTATTATATGATTTAAATGTATCTGCCCTTTTTATAGGTTGTGCATCCATTAATCGTGCCTACTGAGAAGGAGTTGGGAATGACTTCTTTTATTACTTTACGTCTTGTTAATACAATAGCAGACCTAATAATAGAGTTAATGATTCAGGTGCTTCTTCTGGCGGTGTTATTGGTGGAATTGTTGATGTTGGTGGTAGCCATCCTAATGTTGATGTTTCTTACAGTCATGATGATGATCATGTTAATGCTCAATAAAAAATAAATATATTTGAAATCACCCATTACACAGGTCCCTCTTACCCTTACAACGGTCCCTCTTACCCTTACAATGGTCTTTCTCACCCCTCTTCATCCTTATGTTCTCATTACAAATGCAAAGTGTTCAAGGATAGAGAGGATAAAATCCTTGAAAAACTAGAGGCTATCGCTAAAGCTACCAAGGAATTGAAATCCAAGAGGGTTGTCATACTATCCAAGAAGATCAGGGAGCCATACACTCCTGCAGTAGAGCTAAGGAGTAAGAAATAAGAAATTTGCCAAATATTCTCCAATCAAAAATCTAAAAATTTACAACTCCTTCCTCTCCAAAAGTTTTTGAAGTTTAGAGGTCATTGAAGAAGGTGTACGTATACGCGGCACTTGGCGATGAAGAGAAGAAGGATCTGTGAAGGACCATGAATGCCAAGAAAGCTACACAAGAATACACCATGCATACCTTTCGTGGACAAGACTTCAAGAATATAACAAATATACGTAAGTGGTACGTGGACAAGGTAAGTTTACTTTTCCTAACCCAAGCTTCTAATATACTCCATGAAGAAGAAGCTACGCAATAGATGTGTCATTTATTGCAACAACTGGTATTCTAGTTCAACTGCTGGTTGTTCTATTGCAATAGATTATCCATTAGTTGCATAAATTGTGTTAGTTGGCTAATCTATGAATAGATTCAGAAAACCCTCTACAATAGATGGACCATCTGTTATATCTTTCCACTATGTTTTTCTTCTTTATAGTTACTAACATATTTAAAAATTGCCTTCTTATATCACAGTATTTTGATGAAATTCTCTACCTCATGAGAGGCAGGCAACTAGCGTACCCGAATACTTATGATGTTGCTGATAGGATAATGGATCTCAACTTCTACCACAATTTCATGGATAGGTACAATGGGATTACTAGGCTAGCTGAAACTCCCGGTGGCTCAAGATTTGATTGGTAAGTTTCTACGTTCCAATAGGACGGAGATATAATTAACTATATTAGAGGGAAGAGGCCATATCCACACGGCAAGAGCTGGACTAAGGCAAAGAGAATTCTCGCAGTCATGAACGTGGACGTCAAGCTTTTTTGGCTATTAGGATACTACTCGAGAAGGGAAATATTATGGTTTATGACTGCAACTAACCTGTCTTCGATGATGACATTTTTTTACCTATATACAACTACTGTTGGAGTTGTTCCCCAACTTATTGACGCAGAGTAAACTGATGGATAATTTTCCAGAGGAAGAGTTGATGAAGAAATCATGGGATTTTAAAGGTCTAAAGAAGGAGATGAACCTTTTAAAAAATAAAATTGGTTCCGTGTGTGCGTCGTACACGCTTACATACATCAGATGTTTACTGACTGACATAGAAATTGCTGAGCTAATGAGCGCTCTTGTAACACCCCAAGAGTAAACCCTAGGCATCACACGGTGCTTATAGTCCTGAGGGACCATAAGCTAACCCATGAGCTGGTCCTTCTATGAGCACTAAATAACATGATCATAAATGTGGAAGAATACTGATATGCCATAAGGTTTTAATAACTGAATTCAAAATTGAAATATGAGTCTATAGAAATAACTGAATAAATCTAATAAAATACTGATAAACTGGATAACTAAATATAATGTATGAATACTGAATAACATACTCTTATGTATGATAAACCTCTAAAACTGAATGAATGTGAGTTGATAGGATAGGCCCCAACTAACTCCAACAACTACTAAATTGAGACATGAAATAAAGTAAGCCTGTCCTTGAAGAATAAGGACTCACCACTCTACTGCTGAGGATCTGATAAGTCTAATCATGAGCCTAGAACTAAGCGTCAGAACCTATGATATAATACATCATAGCACAAGAGAAAGGGTATGCGATCAGTACGTTGAATGTACTAGTATGCTAAATAAGGTAGGCTGATATACATGGTTTCATGAACAGAACTAATAATTAGCTGAATATGAATGTAAATAGAGTACTAAATAGAGAAAATGAAATCTGTAGCTGCTGGGAATATGTGAAAATCTATAAATACTGAGTATGCATGAAAATATGTAAATACTGAAGATATGTGAAAATCTATAATTCTGAGAATGCATGACCAAGCATATAACATGGATAGAGTAAAATCTGTAAACTAAAATACTAAAATAACTTAAATCTGTATGCTTTGGTCAAACAACACTAAGACTGAATAATTGAATTAGGAATGTAACTAAGACTGAGACTGTAGGAGGTACCATCTAACCGACATGCCCTAATCTGAGCTAATCAGGGTCCAACCTGTAACCCCAGTTAGAAGGGTGTTAATACCGTGCCACGGATACTAAAACTGGCTGTGTGGATCCACTAAACTGTAATAATTTCCAAAGGACTGAGGGTGTTAAGCCTAAACTAATGGGTGACCCCTGTGAGATAGTCAAGCCTAATCTAATGGGTGAGTTCTCATATCCTACGCTGGATACAAAGTTCTGGAGTATAGTGACTACTACTAATGACTCTACCTATTTGACAGGGAAGCTACCATCCCTACACTCTCTCAGTTCTAAATCCTACTCCCAACTGAAAGACACTGGAATACTAGACTATTTTGAGTTTAATTGACTGATATATGACTATTTTGATAATGCTCATAGTATGTTCTGAAGACTATTCTGTAATGTACTGAGACTAGACTACATAAAAAGCTATGGTTTTTGTTTATTCAATACCTCCAGGACTCAAAAATAACAATGGTAAAATGACACTAAAGCTTGGGGGACAAATCATGAAGGATTTTATTAATTCAATCACTCTTATAGGCACTTTATTAAACACTTGTAGTTTATGGTTTAAAACAATCATAGGAATGTCATTAAACTTATAGAAATAGTATCAATTCAACATAAAAGTATTAAATCATGGTTTAATTCAATAAATAATAATATTAAAATATGAAGGATTGAATAACAACAACAATTTCATTGAATCATGGTATAAAATCAATAGTACATAGAGATTCATGGGTGAAATCACAATTTAAAATCAATTAACTTCCAAAGATCAAAATTTTATAATTTTAATAGGATACTTGAACTCCATGGATGATAGGAATCCATGTATAAACATCTAACATACCTGGAATAATGAATTTGGAAGGATTGATGGTGATTTCTTGAGATTTGATCTTGAATTTGAGAGTTAGGGTTCCTGTTCTTGAAGAGAGTTGATTTTAATTTGAGAGAATAATGCAAAAGTGAGAAATAATGCTCTCTTAGGGTTAAATCCCATGTTTAGGCAGATTTGGGGGCATGGGAAAAGACCAAACAACCCCTGTAATTTAAAATTGTAAAACTAGAAAAATTCCCGATTTTCACCCTAGGCGCGATGCGCCACTATCGTGCCAAGCCACTGAAAATTGCCAACTGGGAATGTGGCTGGTGGCGTAATGCGGTGGTATTGAGTTTCCACCTTGGATACAACCATGAAACTTGGCGCGACGCAGTGGAATCACAGAGAGATACTAAAAATTGCCAACTAGGAATGTGGCTGGTGGCGTAATGCAGTGGTATCGAGTTTCCACCTTGGATACAACCATGAAACTTGGTGCGACGCAGTGGAATCATGGAGAGACACTGGAAACTGCCAAATGCCAATTTTTCCCTTGGCTCGACGTGCCAAGATCGCGCACCTTCACTGGAAATTTCCAATCGTTAATTAGACTAGCTCCGTGATGCGATAAGGATTAAAATAATGGTTTTTAACAAATGAAAGTTAAAATTACCATAACTTCTTACCCGGTTATCAAATTTATGTAAATTTTATATCATTCGAAAGCTAATTCAACAATATAAATAATGAGTGTTTCAAAAATTTTATATACGAATACTCATGTGTTGACACTTATATTAAGCTAAGGAAATACGGATCATTAAAATATCTCCCCCTTGCAATCATTCGTCCTCGAATGAGACTGGTTAAGCTGAGGGAAAACTGATGGACTGAGCTTACACACTGAATATGCATATTTGATGTATGAAATGTATGACTGAACTGATTCATAAATGCACGACCGACATAAACATAATGTGCAACTGAAAATGAGCATGATAAAGAGAAATATTAGGAATATGAGTCATTATACTGAATCTAGATTCGTAGAGAAAATATGCGGGTACTTGGTCCACATATCTGCCTCTGCTTCCCAAGTGGCTCCCTCAACGGACTTATTCCTCTAAAAAACTTTGACGAATGGAACTTCTTTGTTCCTTTGTCTATGAACTTGATGATAAAGAATTTCAACTGGAAAGACTGTTCTATATATCTACTCTTTCTAAGGGAACAACTACAGCTAAATCACCAATAAACTTTTTCAACAATGAGACATGGAACACTAGGCATACTGAGTCTAAATCTGAAGGTAATTCAAGCTCATAAGCTACCTCTCTGAAATGACTGAGAATTCTCAAGGGATCGATATATTGAGGACTAAGATTCCCTTTCTTGCCAAATCTCTTCACTCCCTTCATGGGAGAGATTTTCAAGTACCTAAAATCTCCGACTTCAAACTCAAGATCTTTTCTCCTCACATCTACATACGATTTCTATCAACTCTGGGCAGCCCTAAGCCTTTCTTCAATCAACTGAACCTTCTCTAACACATCAAACACCAAGTCAGGTCCTACTACTATGGCCTCACCTACCTCATTTGGAGCTATATAAATACTGGAATGATAGCTGTTATTATATGTGAATTCAATCAAAGGCAAATGGTCATCCCAACTACCTTTAAAATCAACTACGCATGCTCTCAGCATATCTTTTAGAGTCTGAATGGTCCTTTCTGCTTGACCATTTGTCTGAGGGTGGAAAGCTGTACAGAGATGAACTTGGGTACCAAGACCCTTTTGGAATGCTTTCCAGAAGTGAGAGGTAAAATGGGGTACCTTTATCTGAGATGATAGATAAGGGAACACCATGAAACCTAACCAACTCTCTAAGATAGGGTTTGACATAGTCCTTGGCTGAATAAAAGGTATGGACTGGCAAGAAATAAGTTGATTTGGTCATTCTATCAATGATTACCCAAATAGAATTATGCCGATGATGAGTATGAGGCAATCCCATCTCAAATCTATGTTAACCTCCTCCCATTTCCAAGTGGGAATACTGAACTCCTGCATGAACCCACTAGGCTTCTGGTGCTCAATGTTAACTTCCTGGCATGTAGAGCACTTAGCTACAAACTCTGAAATATCCCTCTTCATCCCACTCTACTAGTAGATCTCCCACAAATAGTGGCACATCTTTGTGGCCTCTGGATGAATAGAGTAACGTACACCATGCGCTTCTGCAAGAATACATTGTCTCAAGTTATCTTTACCAAGGACACATAGCCGACACTGACAATGCAGCACACTATCTGCCCCTTGGGAGAAAACCTCCACTTTTTATTCTCGGACTGATTCTTTCAACTTAACTAGACTGGGATCTCTATCCTGTGTTTCCTTCACCTTGGAAACTAGAAATGGTTCTGAGATACTCTGTACCCATACACTACCTTCTGCTGAATTGAGTAAGTGGACACCTAGTCGGGCAAACTGATGAACTTCCTGAGCAACACTACCCATAGATATTCTATAGAGAGCATTAACCACTACATTGGCCTTGCCTGGATGATACGAAACACTTATGTCATAATCCTTCAATAACTCTAACCACCTTTTCTAATACAAATTCAAATCTTTCTAAGAGAACACATACTGCAGGCTCTTATGGTTAGTGAACACATCAACGTGCACTCCATACAAGTAATTTCTCCAAATCTTTAAGGTGAATACTACTGCTACTAACTAAAAATCATGAGTTGGATAATTCTTCTTATAGGGATTAAGTTATCTAGAGGCTTAGGCTATGACCTTACCTCTCTGTATGGGGATACAACCCAAATCTACTCTGGATGCATCACAGTACACAACAAACCCATCTGAACCATCTAGTAAGGTAAGAACTGAGGCTAAGGTGAGTTGAGTCTTCAACTCCTGAAAACTCTTCTCGCAGGAATCTGACCACTGAAACTTAACTTTCTTCTGAGTGAATCTGGACATGGGGGATGCAATAGAATAAAACCCCTCAATAAACCAATAGTAATAGCCAGCTAAACCCAAGAAACTCCTGATATCTGATGGAGAGATGGGTCTAGGACAGTTTCTCACCTCCTTATCTTTTAAGGACCAACTCTAATGCCATCACCAAAAATAAGATGGCCAAGAAAAAATAATAATCTTAGCTAGAATTCATACTTAGTAATTTAGAGAATAGCTGGTGAGCTTTAAGAGTTTGTAACACTATTCTGAGATAGTCTGGATGATTAGTTTTGCTACGGGAGTAAACAAGAATGTCATCAACAACGACTATGACAAACATGTCCAAGTACCACTAGACCACTTGGTTCATCAAGTCCATGAAGGCTGCTGGGGCATTCATAAGACCAAAGGATATGACTATAAATTCAAAATGACCATACAGAGTTTGAAAAGTTATTTTTGAAATGTCACCTTCCCTGAATCTAAGCTGATGATAGTCTTATTTGAGGTCTATCTTTGAAAAATAGCTGGCACCCTGAAGTTGATCAAATAATTCATCAATTTTAGGAAGTGGATATTTATTCTTGACTGTGACTTTGTTCAACTAACGGTAGTCTATGCATATTCTGAGAAAACTATCTTTCTTATGCACGAATAGAACAGGTGCTCCAACAGGGAGACACTGGTTATGATAAATCCCTTATCTAGAAGATCCTTTAACTGTTATTTTAACTCCTTGAGTTGAGCTGGAGCCATTTTGTATGGAGGAATAGATTTGTACTGAGGATGCATGACCAAACATATAACATGAACTAAGTAAAATCTGTAAACTAAAATACTGAAATAACTTAAATCTATATGCTTTTGTAAAACAATACTAATATTGAATAATTGAACTGGGACTTTAACTGAGACTGTATCTAAGACTGTGGGAGGTATCATCTTACCGATATGCCCCAATCTGAGCTAATCGGGGTCTAACCTGTAAACCCAGTTAGAAGGGTATTAATACAGTGCCACGGGTACTAACCCTGGCTTTGTGGATCCACTAAACTTATATAATGTTCAAAGGACTAAGGGTGCCAAGCCTGAATTGACGGGTGACCCCTGTGAGATAGTTAAGACTAATATGATGGGTGAGTTCTCATATCCTACACTGGCTATGTGGTTCTAGAGTATAGGTACTGCTACGAATGACTATTCCTATCTGATGGGGAAGCCTCCATCCCTACACTTGCTCGGTGCTAAACCTACTCTCAACTGAAAGATAATTAAATACTAGATTGTTTTGAGTTTAACTGACTGATTTTGATAATGATCATAGTATGTTCTGAAGACTATTTTGTACTGTACTAAGAATATAATACATAAATAGCTATGGTTTTTGGGTATTCAATACCCCTAGGAATCAAAAACAACAACGGTAAAATGACACTAAAGCTTGGGGGACAAAGCATGAAGGCTTTTATTAATTCAATCACTCTTGTAGGCATTTTATCAAACACTTGTAGTTCATGGTTTAAAACAATCATAGGAATGTCATGGAACTTATAGAAATAGCATGAATTCGACATAATAGTATTAAATCATGGTTTAATTTAATAAATAATAATATTAAAACATAGAGGTTTAAATAACAACAATAATTTCAATGAATCATGGTATAAAATCAATAGTACATGAAGATTAATGGGTGAAATCACAATTTAAAATCAATTAAATTGCAATGATCAAAATTTTATAATTTAAACAGTATACTTGGACTCCATGGATGAACATCTAACATACCTGGGATAATAAATTTGGAAGGATTGATGGTGAGTTTTTGAGATTTGATCTTGAATTTGAGTGTTAGGGTTCTTGTTCTTGAAAAGAGTTGATTTTAATTTGAGAGAGTAATGCAAAAGTGATCAAATAGTGCTCTCTTAGGGTTAAATCCCATGTTTAGAGGGATTTGGGGCCATGGGAAAAGACCAAATGGCCTCTGTAATTTAAATTCACAAAACTTGAAAAATTCCTAATTTTCACCCTTTGCGCGATGTGCCAGTATCATGCCAAGCCACTGGAAATTGCGAACTGGTAATGTGGCTGGTGGCGCGACATGGGGGTATCGCGTTGCCACCTTGTATGCGATATGGAAACTTAGCGCAATATGGTGGAATCACAAAGAGACACTGGAAACTGCCAAATGCCTATTTGGCCTTTGGCGCAATGCGCCAAAATTGTGCACCTTCACTAAATATTGCAAATCATCATTTAGACTGGCTCCGCGATACACTAAGTGTTAAAAATGATAATGTTTAACGACTAAAACTTAAAATTTGCATAACTTCTTACCCGGTTATCAAATTTGGGAAAATTTTATATTGTTGGAAAGCTAATTCAATTTTCTATGCAAGGGCAGGATCAAAACTGACAAATAATAAGTGTTTTAAAATTTATATATGAATACTCGTGTATTGGGACTTAGATTAAACTAAGGAAATTCAGGGTATTACAACTCTGTGCGATGAGGTTATGGTAAACATGCAAGATTTCTAGGCTTATGGGGTACTAACTAGATGCTTGTAGTCTATGTATAAATAAGATGTAGAAAAACAAACACGATAATGATTTTTTTATTTCAAGCCACTTCAATTTACATGTAGTGGCAATTTCTTATGTTTGATGAAATTTGGATTTTTTTATAATGCAACATATTGTCTATTTGTTGCAAGAGATAGTCAATCTATTCTGACAGATTGATTATCTGTTGTAATAGGTTGGTCATCTATTGCATTATGTAGATGTTTCTAAGTCTCTCTGTCGCAACAGACATACTATCTGTTACAATATATAGTCTATCTATTGCAAATGATAGGTAACCTATTAGAAAAAATCGAAATAGTAGAAAGATCTACTTGATAATTTCCAATAGATGACCTACATGTTGAACATATGTCTAAATCTATTTGATAATTTCCAATAAATATTTCGTCTATAGATGAATTATCCATTTCAACAGCTGCATTATCTATTGGGATATTTGAATCTAGTATTCCATTTTAATTAATAAGTTCAAATCTAAGGATTAAATTAAATACATAGACAACATAAAATAAATCGAAGCCTTTATAAATTACATAAAATAACTTAACAAATAAATGAAATGTAAAAAAATTATTATTGGTCTAGATGATCTACTCAAAAAAATAAATCATCAATTTAACCTCGGGTGCCAACAATTCTTGAGGAGGGATCAGGTTATTACTTTGACAGACTCAAGCTATAAAGATATACTCAATATGGACAAGTTGTTCTTCATTCGGTACTATGGAATTTGGCTTTGGTCGTCATGGATTTTTAATTGTGCTTGCATACGATTTCTGAGCTTTTGATTCTCTATATTTCCGTAAAAGAGTATCATATCTTTTACGGAGTAATAAAACATCAATTACATTATTTGATACTTGTAATCCATCACTCAAATACTCAGCGTAAGCGACAACAAAAAGACCGCAATCCCTGCATCAAGGTAAGTAGGCAATATTTTAGCAAACATTTGTATCTTAGACGACGGCCCATAACATCTACTTCCTGAGATCGAGTTATAAACTCGGATGTACCTCTCTTTTAGAATGACGATAGCCAACACCCAATGGAATTCATCACCACAATTGGTTGCGATGTATACTTCGACAACCAAATGCCAAGGTAAGCCAGCTGGAATGCTAAATCCTTTGATGATCTTGATCAAGCATTCCTCAATTCAGGAAACTTCCAGTTGTTGTTGACAATGCCTATCGTAGGCATTATTGATGTAAACTTTGTACAAATAATTGTCTGTCATGTATTTGTATTGCTTTTGTGTTTACAATTTGGCCTTTTTTTGGAGGTAGTAAAAAATGACATTGATGTGCTGCACAATTATCAAATATTTTAGATTATATGACAATAAAGTTAATACTTAAATGCAATTAAATAAAGTATTAATTAATCATTATATGTATGGTATTTAAACCACATCATTCCAGCAATTTTTGGCTGTGACATCAAATAGAACTAATCCTTCATTCTGGGATATGCAACAACAAAGTCGAACATATCAAATCCAAGACCCGATTCGTTCACTTTGTAGTGTTCGTCATTTTGTTTTATACATGATTTATATGTGTTAATGTCATATTTTTACAGCAAGAATTGTATAAATCAATATCTTTAAAAATGATTTATGTACCTGCCAGCATAATGCTTTAACAACACATTGAAAATTCATTCTGAATAGTTGTTGATCAATATTGTTAGTTTTTTGGAGCCTCATCCAAGATTTTGAACCCTTCAAATGGGTAATTCTTCCAATCTCCTGAACTTACAAACTCCACTTTTTCTTCTTCTTTGGAAACAGTTGATGGATTATTAATTGTGATATTATGCTGTTCAACAATAACTTCTACTATGAAATCCACTTGGATACTAGAATTATCAATGCTAATCAAAGATATATAAGAAATTATCTATCTGTTAGGACATATTCAAACAGTTAAAAAAGAGTTGTAAAATAATTTTCAATAGATGACCTATCTGTTGTAATATATGACTCATCTATTGGTGCAAACTAAAATAGTATGAAGACTTATTTGATTTGTTGAAACAGGCGGATATATGTTGCAACAGATAACATATCTGATGCAACCGGTTAGATAACTGTTGCAATAGATAACACACTGATACAACAAGTTAGACAATTGTTGCAACGTATGTATATATCTATTTTATAATTTTTAGTAGATATATCATCTGTTGAAATAGATATGTGTCTGCTTGTTTATTGGAATGGATGATATACATTCACCTTCTTTAGCTTATGCTTCTCTCTTGTGTCCCTTGTACATTGATCAAAGGTGCAAGACAAAGACAGAGGAGTTGCAATTTTACTTTTTTTGCTACTTAATGATGTCTTGGAAATTTCTTTCCTTCTCCTCTTAGCCACCTTAATATCCAGTGGAGTGTATGGATATGAAATCCTCTTTGATGGAATGACACCCCTCTTAGTTTTCAATTCTTTTACAGAAGCAGTTAATGCATTAATAGAATTAATCACTCCATTATGTTTCACCTTGCAGTCTTGACATTTGTATACAAAATATTTGCTAAAAGGGGAAAATTTGTATGAACAGTATGATCATAATCATAATGGTTTATTGTTTCAAAAATTGTAAGAGGAGGATCATTAGTCCCAATAGCAGCACCACTACCACTACAACCATCAACAACAACAATTCCACCCTCTAAATTTGTTTTTCTTGTGATGAATGTTGTCCAAACAATTTATTTTTTATTCTGTGAATGACCTCAGGATTTGATAAATTTAACATAAAATGTAAAGAAAAAATGGCATCTTCATCACTAGGATTGGTCAGCAAAAGAGATGTATGCACAATCTAACATAAATCAGTACATATATTAGAATGATGATTAGATTATTCAAAAATACCATTAATTAAAACAAAACAACAACCTAATTAGAATTAGACTTACTATTACTGTATCCTTCATGGGGTTGAACAGATCAAGAAATTTTGTATTTTTATTGGTTTTGGCCAACAACCATCTTAGGTTTCTTGGACAGGAAACTTCTTTCTAGTAGTTCACTTGTTGTTTCAAATAAGTAATAACTTCAAATGCCTAAGCCTATAAAATAACGTCAGTAAATCCAAAGCATTATTGAATAAAAATATGAATTATATCATAATAAAAGAAATATTTACCAAGAAAGCCCAGGGAAAGCTATATAAGTTGACTATCTTCGGCATTAACGGAGTCAACAAATATTTGACAGTCATTTTAAAGCTTTCATAACCCTAAGGATAGCTGTTAAATGCATCAAGATCTTTAGAGAGCTTTATTAAACCAAGTGGTATGCAGTTGTTAACATATCACACCTAAATAATATTATGTGCAAACCAAACCAAGCACAATGATTTATTCTTCTTCTTTGACAATGTAACACCCTAACTTAGGAAGGAGTCCCACATCGGCAAAAAACAGGGGGAATGCTGGGTATATAAGTAAGAAAGCCTTACTCCCTAGTGATGCATTTTAAAGTCGTGCAGGCTTAGGCCCAGAGCGAACAATATCACAAGTGGGTTGGGGAGTTTTAGGGGTCTCTTAAGCCTTCATGGTTTGGGATACCCATCACATCCAGGGCCTCGGATCGGGTCGTGAAGAAAAGTATCAGAGCAGCTTCTTTGTCTTCCCTATTGATATGGGCTAAAGTTCAAATAGAGTGTAGGAAAATCCCAGCAAGGTGGGGAAAACCTCAGTCCTGAGTGTAGGCAAATATCATTTGGTGGGGCAAACCTCAGTAAGGACGTTGAGTCCATAAGGGGGGCTGTATATAACACCCCAACATAGGAAAGAGTCCCACATCAGCATAACACAGGAGAGATACTAGGTATATAAGTAAGAAAGACTTACTCCCTAGTGACACATTTTAAAGTCGTGCGGGCCTGACCCCAGAGCGGACAATATCACTAGTGGGTTGGGGAGTTACAAGGGTATCTCGAGCCTTCATGGTTTGGGATGCCCATCACATCTAGGGCCTCAAATCGGGTCATGGCAGATAGTCTTTTACCTTTCAACATTTTTATCAAAATTTTATTTTTAAAGATTGGACCAATGAGGAATACCAAGTCTTCACGATCACTCAACTTGCATTTGCCTTTCTTGGGTGTATGGGGAGCTTTATAGGTAAGAATAGGTATAACTTGAGAAGGAGAGGAAGGATAACATTTTAGTCCAGTAGCTATGGAAAACTCCTTCCAACCAAAATAAACAGGCATACCACAGTAATTTATCCACACCTCGTTCATCTTATCTTTGTTTTCATACATAAACCTACACTTGAGAAGATCATATAACATTTTCATTTAGAAACAAGCATTGGTGTCCTCCAACAAATTAAGATATTGCCCAAAGCAGTTGTCCCTGAAATAAGCATCCAAATTTCAAAGTATTTTTCTGAAGGTGTCAAAAGTTTTTCCCATGGAAAAATTAACTACAAAATCACATATTAAATCTGTGGCACCATTACACTTTTTCTCATAGGATAACTGTCGATGCTGAAGATTTTGACCAACTCTTTGGTATACGGGATATTAGTATTTGGATCATATCTTTTGACATATTCCTCCTCCTCTTCATGTTTATCATTTTCTTCTCCTGATTGAGATAACGCTTGTAAAGCAAGATCATAGAGTGGTAGATGTAGCCTAGCTACTTCATTTTTTCCTTTACTTGGAATTGGTTCAGATTATTTTATTTTAGGAGTCGTATTATCTAACATTAACAGGAACATAAAATAGATTATAACTCATTAAAGCATCATTATGAAAGGATAACTGTAAATCTAACATGCACAATAGTAAAATAATAGTTCCAATAGATCACACATCAGTTGCACCAGGTAGGTTATCTATTGCAACATATAACTAAACTGTTGCCAGGGATGAGTAATTTGTTTCAATAATAAAAAAAATAACTTATCTATTGACAAATGACTTATCTGTGCAATAGATCACACATCTGTTGCAACATATGAGTGAGCTATTGAAATAGTTATTAATGATCAATATTATTTAGATTTCTTCCAACATAAGGGTCGTCAATCGCGACAAATGAAAAATCAGTTGGAAAAATCATGTCTTGGACATGTCCTGTTGGAATAGTTGATAGGATATTATCCAATAGAAGGTTCATCTATTGCATCAAATAATTAATCTGTTGCATTAATTTTTTAATCCAATGGTTCCTCCGTTGCATCAAATAGTTAATCTGTTGCATCAGATGGTTAATCTATTACATCAGATTTTTAATTGGATGTTCCTATGTAACATTCAATGTTAAATCTGTTGAATCATATGGTTAATCTGTTGCATCAGATTTTTAATTTGATAGTAAATTTATTACATTAGTTTTTTAATATATTGTATCAGATTTTTATCTGATGGTCAAATTATTGCATCAGGATTTTTATCCAATGGTTCCTATGTTGCATCATACAGTAAATCTATTACATCAGATGGTTAATCTGTTATCTCAAATGGTTAATATGTTACTTCAGATGATTAATCTGTTGTATCAGATGGTAAATCTGTTACACCAAATAGATAATTTGTTGCATCAGATGGTTAATCTGTTGCATCAGAAGGTTAATCTATTGCAGAAAAAATAGTACCATGATTTTATTCAGTAGAACAACAGCAATATCACCATTTTTACCAAGAACAAGAACAAATTAACACAACAACGGGTGCAACACCAAAAACACCAACATCATTGTTTTGTATATACAAACACAAACAACAAAAATCACACTTCAAAAAATGCAACAAACAAAGAAAAATCATATTTTACTTCGGAAAGAAAAAAGAAGAAACATCAAAAGTTAGGGTTTTATTCAGACCGTATTTCAAAATAAAGAAACAAATATTGATATTATTCACCAACACTAGAAGAGAAGTTGGCTCAAGTTCCTCTTTTCTTCAAAAATGAAAAGGCCATAATTTTTAATTGTGAAAGAAGAAAAGAGACGATGAAAAACTCAAAGCTATTGTTGCGGAGAGCAAGGCTGTCACCTCGATTGACAATAGAAAGTTGAAAAAGGACTTGAAGCCCAACTATTTGTCGTCGGAGTTTGAAGTCACCGAGAATTGAAAGGAAAAATTTGCAGAACTGTTGGTTGGAAGAAACTATCTAGAGAGAGAAGATATGGTTGATTTGGAGAGGAGAGGGGTGTGGTCGATTTGTATTTTTGAAAAGATTAGAAAGTTTTGAAAATATTAATCAAGTCCATAATTAACTTATTTAAGTTTCCTAATTATGTTTGATACTTTAAGTTGGTCAATGTCACCAATACTTCATTTAAAAATTAAATGACACCTTTCCTTCAATTTTCTCAAGTATCTATATTCAGGTGTCAAGTTTTACTGAATTTACATCGAAAACTGGTTGATAGAAATAGAAAGAAAATGTATAATATCAACAAACTTTTTTTTCCTTTTTATCAAATGTTCAGTCTCTACATTGAGGTCTTTACTAGTTAAAAGTAAGTTAAAAGTGACAAAACAGTTTGAAAATGAGGTGTAGGTGACTTAAGTTAATCATAATTGAGTATAGATGATAATTACTTTATTATGGATTAATAAAATTAGGGAAGTTTGAGATCATAACCTACAAGTTTTTTAATTTACACTTTGATCCAATGTAAAATCTAATATAACTAAAATGGGAGGGAAAAAAACATCGTTTCTCTCTCTTCTCATTTATTGTTGTTTTCTATCTCTTCGCAATTTTTGTTGTTCATTGTTATTGCTCCTTTGTTCATCATTTTCTGCTTAATTATCACCATATTCTTCTTCATTAGCATAATCTTCTTCTTCTTGTTGACCATTGTTGTAATTACTTCTACTGTTACTGCTACTTAACCAATTTTTAGGTCAAATTGTTTTACGTATTTCACTGTGGCATTACTTCATAGGTGACTTTGGTAAGTAAGCTTATGATTTTTAGTTGAATTTGCCATCTACGTACACTGCTACTATTATTTTTTCAACAATGGATAGAATTTGAATATGAATCCAACATATGAGCCATATGTTGCAACAAATGATCATCTATTGCGATAGATAAGTCATCTGTTAAAACGAAACACATATATTGGATTCATGTTGTAGGTTCTATAGTGTTGTAACATGAATCAAAAATATGGGTTATCTATTACAATAGACGAGTTATCTATTGCAATAGAGGAGTCATCTGTTGAAATAAATTACTCACCTATTACAATAAAACCTAAAGTTGATTCCAATAGACAAGTCATCTATTGCAACAAGTAAGTTATCTATTGTAACACATTACTAAGATATTGGTATTCATGTTACAAAACTATATATCCTAAAATTTTATCCTAATATATGAGTCATCTGTTGTAATAGGTGAGTTATTTGTTGCAACAGGTCTCTCATTTATTGGAATCAACTTCAAAGAATCTATAGTACTATAATATCTATTCAAATAGGTGTGTCATCTGTTGCAACAAATTGATGATTTGTTGTAATAGATGAGTCACCTATTACAATAGATGACTTATCTGTTGGAATCAACTTTAGGTTCTATAGTACTATTACATGAATTTCAAGAGGTGAGTCATTTATTGCAACAGATTACTCACTTATTGCAATAGATTACTCATCTGTTAGGGTTCATGTTATAGTACTATACAATCATTATTAATTTTATTATCATATCAGTATTAACTTTTTTTAACAAATGTCTTTATTTAGGCACCACTAATGGATGGATCAAGAAGAATAGGGGTGGATTGTCATGGTGAATGAATTGAGAAGAATAATCGATATGTTTGGTATTGAAAGGAGGCTAAAATACTAGATATGATAGCTATGATGTCTTGTGTGATGATTTTGTGAAATTAATAATCAGCTATTATGGACTAAATTATCAACTAGAAGAACTTATCATCAGCTACATACAACGCTCCTTTGAAAATCAGAGGGTACTACCTTTCAAGATCACCGATCAGGTTATATTGCATGCTTATCTGAGTGATTCAGCTAGGCTAGTGTTAAGGGTGTATATGGTTGAAAAAAACAAGAGAGAATGAGAATCAGAATGTAGAAGAAGAACAACGAATGATGTTTGATGATAAATTGGATGGTCTGGACATAAATATTCTAGATAAGAATCAAACACCAATGCCTATTGTTGTGAGCAATACGGTGGACAGTTCTTCTCAATCAACACAATTGGGCAATCATCAAGATGACAAAACTGATTTTTATAAGGAAATATCATTCAAGAATAATATAGAACTAGATACTTCTTTGTTTATTGTTGGCTTGAAAAAAGTTACATACTAAAGAAGGTGATTAATTCTAGTAATGTTTTTTGTTTTAGATATGCTAATATGGAGTGCAAATGGTAGTTGAGAGCTGTGAAATACTTAAGTTCCGACAGATTCATCATTAATGTTTATAAAAAGTATCACACATATGGTTCAAATCATATTATGAGCCATAATCCACACGCCATGGCAAAGGTCCTCGGTAAATATTTCCAAATAGATTCCCCAATGGCAAAGACCCTTCTCCAAGTGATATGGCAAATTAGCTCCTTACAGAATTAGGTTTTACGGTCATTTATTAGAAGATATATAGGGCCATGGGGATTTACAAAGACTTGGTTAGGGGAACACATGAGCACAAGGATGAAGTCATTGATGCCTACCATAACATGCTTGAGTCCATAAATCCCCAAAGTAAGACAGTGTTGTGTGTTGATGAAAATGAAAGGTTCAAGTACTTTTTTTTGTATTGTATGGTGCTTGGATTCTTGGTTTTGAAAAATTAATAAAAGTCATAGATATCAATGGGACTTTCTTGAGGAGCAAGTATGGAGTTTTTCTATCGGAGGTGGCACAGGATGCGGAGAGTCACATCTTTCCTATCGCTTTTTGTGTAGTGGATAAGGAATGTGATGCCTTGGATATTTTTTTGAAAAATTACAAAGTTGTGTCGAAGATACCAAAAAGTTATGTATTATTTCGGATAGGCATCCAGGTATCCAAAAGATGGTTTTAATTTTTGACACTTTGGTTGTTGCATGAGGCATCTTGGAGAAAATATTCCAACCAAATTTCACAATGAAAGGGCCATGTCTATTTTATAGAGAAACTAAAGCATATTGTATTGCTGTGTTTTTTTACCATTTCAATCAAATAAGAGATATTTTACCCAAGGCAACACTACATCTCGATCATGTCGGTTTCAAGAAATGGAGCTGGGCATTTTGTCAGGTAAATAGGTACATTATTATAAATTTAATGTCTTGTCTGAGTTACAAGTTTGTAATAATGTATGATATCGTACTAAGTGATTTTCTTGTATATGTATAATATTATTAAATCAATCATAGTTGAATCAGTGAATTCATTATTTGGCGTTGAAAGAGAATTTCCCATTGTGGCACCAATTGATGAAATAAACAAGAAGTACGACAAATTATTTCACAAAAGGCGTATGCATTTCGTGAACACAAGAAACAGACTTGTTCTAGAAGCAGAAAAACAAATATTAATGAACATCAGTTTAAGGAATAGGTTATTTTCTCATCAAATGGAAGATTACAAGTTCGGTATCGACGGTCATGGTGATGTTGCCACGGTCGATCTTCAAAAATGATCTTGTACATGTATATTTCTTGACTTGGACAAAATACCCTATACACATGCTATGGTAGCGCTTCGAGCCCAATATGGTGCACAATATGGAACTCAAATTTATGAGCACTCATCTCCATATTATTCGGTGGACAGATATATAATGGTATATATTGAAAAATTAATTTGGTGACTCCTGAAGAATCTTGGGTTGTTCCTATAGAGATTTTGGAGAGAT
This sequence comes from Capsicum annuum, assembly GCF_002878395.1. NCBI lineage: Eukaryota > Viridiplantae > Streptophyta > Magnoliopsida > Solanales > Solanaceae > Capsicum > Capsicum annuum. The sequence goes on from NC_061119.1 coordinate 142,118,197, forward strand.
TAATACCTCATCCATATATTGACCCAAAAACTATCAAACCGGTAAGAAGGAAATATAAAAAAAGGCGTGCAGTCGGAGAATCATTTACATTAAGAAAAAGCAAGTGCTCTGTATGTAAGAACGTTGGCCACAAAAGAACTACATGCCCAGATTCTAATGTACCATGATCGTTGTAATAATAAACTTGTATTGTTTTTTTCTATGGACTTTGATAATTTTAACTCATTGTTGGGAATGTAAATGTTATTATTTATTATATAAAATATATTTTAATAACTTATGCATCAATAAAAAAAGATAACAGAAACTAAATATAACAGACTGCAAAAATATTTTCAGTAGATTACCCATATATTGTAATAGATTGATATTTGCTGGAAGAACACAATACAGTTTATCAAACAAGATTATGTTCAACAAACAGATAACCAATATATTACAACAAATGGGTAATCTGTTAGAAAAACTCAAAAGCCTTGCTAGTAGAGTGTATTCTTCCAACAGATGGACCATCTGTTGCAACAGATTGGTTGGAAGAACACAATATAGTTCTTGCCACTGGTTTGTGTTTTTTCAACAGATGACCAATATGTTTCAACAGTTGGTCAATCTATTGTAAGAACTCAAAACTCTTGCTATTTCTACTGGATTCAAAATTGTGTCAAATGCTTAAACCTACCTAAAACCCTAAGCATGATAAGAAAAATAAATAGGCCAAATGAAAATTAAATAAGTCGAAAAATAAATAGGCCAAATGAAAATTAAATAAGTCAAAGTCTGACCAAACATAGTTTTTTTCATTAATTACATACAAAAATACAAAACCAATAAAAAAACTACATTTGGTTTAGGTAGATCCGATGTAAATAAAACAAAATACATATGCTAAAATAAAATATATAAGATAATTATTATTTTCATTATTATTAATAATAATATTATTTTCATTTGAAAACCCATCATCAACCGGCAGTAGCAGGGCCCTCGCAGCCTTTTATTCTCATGAAACATCATTGTTCTCATGGTGCCCAACTCCCTCTAGAGTTCATGAATTTGCCTTTGAAGTTTTCACATGGTTTCGCGCAGAATTGCCATGTCCCAAGCTGGATCATCCATATCTAGAAAATGCATGCATTAACAAAAAATATAAAATACTAAATAAATGAAAAAGTCTAAATGTAAACAACGTATACTACCAGCTAGTAGTTTCACAAAAAAAAACATACATCAACGAATGAAAAAGGTATCTTCTCTTTGAAGCGAAGTGGTTGAAGATGTAATGGTATTTTTATGAAAGAAAAGACCTAAGAAAAAACTAAAGTAGAGTAGAATAAATGAGAAGGAGGACCTATTTATAGAGGATTGAATTTGAATATGTTAGGCAAAAAGTCACGAATGTTCACCTCTTTTTTATTAATTACATGCATTAATTAAATCAAACTGGTGACTTTTTAATTATTTAAATCAATTTGGTGAAAACTCATGAATTTTCACCTTTTTAATATTAACATTAGTTTTTAAAAGTAAATAACCATTCTTTAATTAAATAATCAAAAAGTCATGACTTTTCATCTTTTCAATAACCATTTTTTTAATTAATAACTATTTTTATTCACTTCTTCTAACAGATGGACCATCTGTTAGAACAGATGGGTTATCTGTTCAAAGAAATCAAGGTCGTCTTACTACTGGTTTGATTTCTTCTAATATGTGATCCATTTGATGCAACCGATGGGTCATCTGTTGAAAGAGCAGTTTTGATTTCTTCCAACAGTTGATTCATTAGTTACAATAGATGGAGCATATGATTCATTAACTGTTTTGAACGTGTTAGAAAAAAAGTCATGACTGTTCACCCCTTTTTTAATAATTAAAACCCTTAATTAATTCAAACTGGTGACTTTTTGATTATTTAAATCAAACTTATGAAAAGTCATGACTTTTCACTTTTTAATATTAACATTTGTTATTAAAATTAAATAACCATTTTTATTTATTAAATAATTAAAAAGTCATAACTTTGCACCTTTTCAATAACCATTTTTTGTATTAATAACCATTTTTATTCAATTCTTCCAACAGATGGACCATCTGTTCCAATAGATTGGCCATCTGTTGGAAGAACATAAAACCTTGATTCAGTTCATCCAATAGATGTTCAATCTGTTGCAACAGATTTGTCATCTATTGGAAATACAAAAACCTTTGTTAATGGATTGAGTTCTTCAATAGATTTTCTATTTGTTGTAATAGATGGATCATCTGTTAGAAGAACTCAATCCAGTAGCAGTAAGGGTTTCTCGATTAGATTTTTATTTCTTTAGATTATTGTTACCCTTCTTAGAAGATTAAGAACAAAGGTTTTGAATATAATTACCCTTTGGGCCTCCATAGTTTTGTACACTACTTCATGATGAGAACTAAAGATAAAATACTATTTGACATTGATGGGGGAGGAAGAATAAGGTACGTGCTGATGGATGGATCCATTTACGTATGTGGAAGTTATGTATTACTGATCAGGTTATCGTGACAACACACATAAAGTACAATGATTTTGTGAAAGCTATTTTTTTCTGATTAGGCATTGATCTTTCAAACAAGATCCTGCATTTTATAGTTAAGTTTGATCGATATGAATTGATAAGGATGAGGATCAATAAGGTGGTATCGATACCCTGGTATAATTTAATAATGGTTTTGCTCATGTTTATGCATTATGTTTAGAGAAGGGATTAATATTTGATCACAGTGTTTAGATTGAATAGTGATGGGACTTGTTTTAATGGTTTAATGGAGTTTGAGAAGGCCTTCGAAGCCTTCCAGTGCAGTAAAAAAGAATGGTAAACCAATAGAAATCCTGGTACAAATTTATATGGATAGGTTGCTTGGATTGATGATTATATAGTTGAACATGTTGTAGAACAATATCTGTGAGAGAAGGGGGAGTTGTTGTAGACTATATCATCTCAGACCTTATTAAAGAAGAAACATAGGGTAGAAATCAAGGAACTTGTAGCGAATTTGGCAAATGAAATTGATTTGAAAAATGAAAAATCTAAATGAGGTGCAAATATAATAGTGTATCCAAAAAAGAAAATCTGCCAGTCCTTGTTGAAAAAATGGTAAAGTGGACTGTAGCTATACACTTTTCTAGGTAACTGCAACTATTTAGCGTGATCTGAATGATCACCTCCGAAGAAAGAAACAAAAATCCAAGAAAGTCGTTTTGCCAGCACCGATAGATAGGAAGATGTACTATTAAGAATGAAACTTGACCAAGAACTGTTGAAGTTAAAATAAGGGATCAAGCCAAGATGGAAATTTGTCAAGTTAAACTTGTATCTTATGCCTTCAGTTTATGGTTTGAATCAGGTCAGTAGCAATGGAAATAAAAAGGGTTGAAGTTGAGAAGAAATCCTATGCCTTTTTTATTTCCAGTGTAATTAATGTGACCAGAACCACAAACAGAAGACACAAGATGTATGTTTAACTTCAGAAATTTCCACCTTGACTTGATCTATTATTTTAACTTCAGAAGTTCTTGGAGAAAGTTTCACTATTGATGGTACATCTTCTCAACCATCAATGCTCATAAAGTAGTTTCCTTGGACTTGTGTTTTTTTCTTTGGAGGTGATCATTCAAAACATGCTAATTAGTTGTAGTTCCTAGTAAAGTCCACAGCTACAGTCTACTTTACCATTTTTCTTTTCAATAATGAGTGATAGATTTTCATTTTTGAATACACTTTTATTTTTGCAGCTCAGTCAGCTATTTCATTTTTCATGTCAATTTCATCATCCAGATTTGCTCCAAGTTTCTTGTTACCCTGTGTTTCTATTTTTTAATAAGGTCTGAGCTGAGATAGTCTTCAACAGCTCTCCCTTCTCTTAAAGATATTCTCCCAAGCACTTTCTGTTGTAAAATCATCACCCCAAGTAACCCATCCATATAAATTTGGACCAGGGCAATTTCTATTGGATTTCTATTCTTGTTTTTAGCAGTGCGAGGCTTCGCAGGCCTTTCAAAAGTCCATTGAACCCTTAAATTCAATCCAATCACTATTGAATCTGTACAATGCCACAAAAACATGATCCCTTCTCAAAACTTGACATAGGTAAAAAAATAACATTCACAAAATCATTATACGTTATATGTATTTTCTTGATAACCTGATCAGTAATACATACCTCCCACATATGAAGTGGTCCCATCTGCAAGCAGCTTATTCCTTCGAACCCATTTTTACTCTAGACTTTTATGTTGGACGGTCCAAATTTGATCCACTTTCACTTTCTTTTATTTTGGCAGACATCTTTTATCTACAAACAAAAGAAATATAAGAAAATATTACAATTGATGTCTACATAATTTTAAATGAAGGGTAATATAAAATTCAATAAATACAACACATTACAATTAGAATTCTAACAAATAAACCATATGTTGTAATAGATGACCAATTTATTGCAACAGATGGATCATCTGTTACAACAGATGGATCATCTATTGAAAAATGTCAACACAGTATTGCTACTATTTTGATTTCTTCCATCGTGTGATCCATCTGTTATAACAGATGGTCATCTGTTGGAAGAGCTATTTTGATTTATTCCGATAGCCTATTCAATAAAAACTTCAACAAAACACAAACAAGTATTTTTTGTTTATATTTGTAAAAAATAACATCAACTAAACAAAAACAAATATCAAAATCAACAACAAACAAATAAAACCCCAATAGTGCCAACAAAGGTTTTTAGTTCTCCCAACAGATGATCGATACGTTGCAATAGATCATCCATCTATTGGAAAAACTCAATATAGGGTTTGAGTTCCTCCAATAGATGACCAATCTATTACAATAAATTGACCATCTATTTGAAGAACTCAAAGGTCATGTTTATACTTCGATAATTTAATTAAAAAAGTTATTCATAAGGGAAAAATATGATATACACAATTTTGTTTTGTAGATATTTAATTTAAATAACTAATATTAATTAATGTAAATAATTAATTTTCTTCAAAATAAGGCTTGAAACATTTCATGAAATGGGAAAAGAAGAAGACAAGAAGGAAAAAACTTAAAATAGTATACCATATATACCATGTCAAGAGTAAAGGGAACAAAAAAAACCAAAAGGAGGTGGACAATAGTCCTATTTATTTTGTGTGGTGGTTGACAAAAAATTCTCGGCATAGGTTTGGTTTAAATATTATTAAATATATGTGATGGTGGGACGTCCTTTGAGAAGAAGAAAAAGAGGAGACAGTGGCATTGAAAAGACAACACAAGGGGGGATTTTGACTTTTGAGTTATACTAAAAAGGATAAAACTTTTGAGCTCCTTTCTTAGTATTTTTTTTATTTCGAACAAAAATTTCTTAAGACAAAAAGATCTTCCAATAGATATGCTATCTGTTTGATAATTTCCAGCGGATGTGTCATCCGTTACAACAAATGTCTATATCTATTTGATAATTTCCGACAGAGAAGTCATCTATTACAACAGATGTCGATATCTTTTTGTTAATTTCCAACTGATAAATAATCTATTGCAATAGATATTTATATTTGTTTGGTTATTTTCAATATATTATTCGTCTGTTACAACAGGTTGATAATTTGTTGTAACAAATGCCTATAATGGTGATAATTGTCAATAGATGTTTCTTCTGTTGCAGCAGGTTAGTTCTCTAATTATTCAAATCAAGTCATTAATTGTAATAACTAAATTGATTTAGCCAAAGTTAAAGGTGATTGATAAGTTCAATTACAATTTCAAGTGATTTTATTGCAATTACATAATCAGCTGTTGTGTTCGTCCTGAGTAGAGTTATCAATTGACCAATTTAACTTGAAATGATTCAAATTAAGTCATTATTTATAATAACTATTTTGATTTATCTATAATTGAAGGTGAGTTGATAAGTTAAATGATAATTTTAATTGATCTTATTGAAAATACATGATCAACTATTGTGTTCGTCCTAACTAGACTCATCAATTGATCAATTTCAGATGAAATGATTCAAATCAATCCAATAATTGTAATAACTATATTGATTTAGCTAGAATTAAAGGTGAGTTTATAAGTTCAATTATAATTTCAATTTATCTCATTGCATTTACATGATTAACTATTGTGTTTGTCCTAACTACAATCATCAATTGATCAATTTAAGTTTAAATGATACAAATTAAGACATTATTTATAATAACTATATTTATTTAGATAGAATTAAAGGTGCGTTGATAATTTCAATTAAAAATTCCAATTGATCTCATTGCAATTATATGATCGACTATTGTGTTCGTCCTGACTAGACTCATCAATTGAATAATTTGAGTCGAAATGATTCATATCAAGCCATTATTTATAATAATTATATTAATTTAGCTAGAATTAAAGGTTTTTTGATAAGTTTAATTATAATTTCAATTGATCTCATTACAATTACATGATCAACTATTGTGTGCGTCCTAACTAGAGTCATCAAATGATTAATTTGAGTTGAAATGATTCATATAAAGATGTTATTTGTAATAACTATATTGATTTATCTATATTTAACCTATTTCAATAGATGATTCATCTATTGGAAATTATCAAATAAAAATACTCATCTATTACAACAGATGATGTTATCTATTTGATCATTTTCAATATATTATTCATTTGTTGCAACAGATTATTTTAACCGTTTGGTCATTTCCACCATATTATTCAACTGTTGTCACAGATGAGTAATATGTTGGGATGGATTTTTTTATTTATTGTAATTAATATGAAATTACTATTAAGTTAATATTAAATTCTTTAAAGTTCCAATAGAACTTAATAACTGAAAACTAAGATGAGTGAAATTAATTTTATTTATTATCAAACAGTTTAAATTTATCTCTTTTAAAGAATAAATTAAGATCAATTCGGAACAAATTAGCATTTTTAAAACTTATCATTCTTTTTCAAAATACAAATCAATCCATAATTAATGAGTAATAAAAATGCAAGGGGTCAATTATTTTTCAAATCACTCTATTTCTTCCGATTGCGGAAAAAAAATTTCATATCACTTCAAATCTCGAGTTCACTCTATTCTCTTTCTCTCTTAGTAATACAAACAACAACTACTCAACATATTGTTTAACCCTTCACAACAGATCAATTTTTTTTTTATTTTAGATCCATATAGTTTTTATTTTTTACTTTTTCTTACTTGTATCCATCTTTTTCTCTCTTTTCGCAGGCAATAGAGTTCGAGAAAAGTTCTATATTATTATTTTGTTGAAAAATTAGGGCTTCTTAGTTAATAATAGAAAAGAAGAATTTTATTTCTATTATTTTCAAGAATAGGTTAATAATTTTGAGTTTTGAAACTAGAAAGAATAGGAGAAAACCCTAGTTTTTGTTAAAGTGTTATGTTGATTATCCTGGTGCTGTTGGATGGTGTTTGTGGTGTTTTTGGTGGATATTGGTGTTCTTGTTGGCACTATTGGTGTTGTTTGTTTGTTTTGTTTGTTGTTGGTTCCGTTATTTGGTTTCGTATTGTTGATCTTGTTGTTGTTGATATTCGTATTGTTGGTGTATGTGGTGTTGGAATTGGTGGTGGTTTTGGTATTGGTATTAGTGGCGTTGGTATTGGTAGTAGTATTGGTGTTGGTTTTGATGGCTCAACTGTTGGAATAAAACAAAAAACTCTTCCAACGGATTTTTTATTTGTTGCAACATATGAATCACCTATTGGAAGAAATCAAACTAGTAGCAAGGTTGTTTTTATTTTTTTCAGCATGTAACCCATCTGATTTCCAACAGATGTATAATTTGTTGCAACAGATGGGTCATCTGTTCCAACAGATGGCTCATCTGTTGTTATATTTTTTCTAATGTGTTGTATTTATTGAATTTTGTGTTATCATTTTTTTTAAATCATGCAAACATCAATTGTAATGCATTTTTATTTTTTGTTTGTAGGTAAAGCATGTCTCCCAAAAGAAAAAAAAAGTGAAAGTGGATCAACTTCTGACCAACTAGCAAGAAAGGCTAGAGTGCAGATGTATTCATAGGAGCTTCCTGAACAATCTCTTTCAAAAAATTGTGAAGCAAAGGAAAGATATGAAAACAAAATTAAGGAAGATGGTGAAACTAAGCAAGTGGGAAATTTAAACAAGTGGGGGATTGTTAAATTTTTTTTGTTTAAAATAAATTAACTAAAAACTTTTTGATGAAAAGAAGACTTTTAGTGAAAGGTTGTGTCTTTATGAAAAGAGATGTCTTTCTAGTGAAGAGATATTTTTTAGATGAAGAGGTGTCTATCAGATAAATGATTGTGTCCTTCCAATATCTAATTTTCACCACTTCAATATATATCCTACCTGTTGAGATTTCAACAAATCTTTACAGAAAGTTTAGAGAAACTTTACACAGTATTACTTTTCTTAAAACATTCTCTAAAGAGTTATTTTCTTTCCAAAAAGATCAAGTTCCTGATTTCTTGCTTTTCAGAAGAATTTATTCACTATTTGTTTAGTGCAGAATTCAATAGGCTTTTCATATCCACTAAAACTATTTGTGTTAAATTCCATAACAATCTAGTTGAGGATAAGGAGAAAATGTAGTTTTTAGGAAAGTGTTTCACGCGTATTTAAAGCCTCAAATCCCGTTTTTGGTGTTCATATTATTAACTGTTAATCTTTGCATTCTTCTTCATATATTTTATGTGTTCATGAACATATTTTTCTACAATCCCTCATATATTTAAATAACGCACTAAAAATTATATCAAAGGTATTAGTATAATTGAAATAAGAATGCTACATAAATTGCATAAGTATTTATTCAAAACACTGATACTCTTATCCTTTTGACATAATTACACAAAAGTACTATTAGCAAATATACCTTACATTTAAGGAGCCAAAAGATATTTTACATTTTATAGTCCAAAATTTGGTTTGATCATTCAGTTTAAATTATTTTTTCTTTCTAATTATATAGGGAACAACACTTCTCATACCAAATTTCTAACTTCTTCTTCATGATGTTACTTTAGTTCCTTTTCAATTTTGTCCAAAAAAATTTCAAACAAATTGATGAAAAATTTAGCATTGTTTGACTGTTTTTCTATAATTTAAGGTTCCAACATTTTGGTAAATAAATTTTGTTTTGGATGGGTATGGTTATAAAAGAATCGTTATGTACTGAGAAGTCTAGGTCTGAAACTTTGGATGATTTGATATAGTTTTGAGGTGTTTTTGAATGAGTTTGATGCTTAGATTAGGGCAAAAAACGAAGTCTATTTTTTGGTAAAACAATGTATATATTTATATATTGTTATATATATTAGAATGCTATATTGTATATTATTGTATATGCAATACAATCCTTTTGTTTCGGTGATATTCTTCTTCCTCAATATTTTATACACACTTATACAATGTGTGCATGTGTATATATATGTCACGACCTGAGCTAGGGTCCTGACCGCAATGGACATCTCGAACCATCAAGGCCTGAGAGACCCCTTAGCGTGTAATCATAAGCATAACTCATATGTATAAAAGTGAGGAAGATAAATTGAAAACATGATAGTCCCAAAATCAAATGTAAAACTTCATAACATCAAATCATAGAAAACCTAAATCCAATCTCGAACATTTTATGAAGCCTCTACTGATCTGAACATGCTAGTCTATCTAAAACTGGAAAAAGGCCCCCAGTCGGACCGTAAGTCAAAAAGGAACCAACACATATGAAAGATCCCTTCCAAAGTAAAGGAGACACACCAACTCTGGATATTTGGAAATAATCTATTTGTTAGCAGGACCACGGGACTATGCCTCAGAACCTAAAATATAGGGCGTTAATACTCGAAAGTACTAGTATGTAGAACTAGCAAAAATTAACATATATTTTTATACAACATAAGTTGGACCATTTCATAAAGCAAGTTAGCATAAGGTAAATGAGAACACATAGGCATAATTTGATGAGCTTCAAAATATTTTCTTCTAATCATGACGTAACACTTTGCTTTACTTTTGATCTAGATGGTATGCCCAGAAAACATGAATACCCACGGATTATATGGGTCCACTATTAACTCGTCGACCAAGCCCCCAATCCGAGTTTTTCACAAGGATTGGAGTATCATGAAAAATGTATGCCCAACTTGCTGACATATGATGTTATCCCACTGACTGAATAACATATAAGGCTCGTATTGGCAAAACAAGGCTTTGGGCTATGAGTTATCTGAACTCAAACCTTTTTCGAATAACCAACTAGCTCTCTTTAAGCCAAGTTTTAGTCCTTTAAAAACCATGCTTCATACTTGTGAAACAATCATCTTTTTCATGTTAAGGGCATCTCGTGAAGCTAACGTCATACCTAGACTTGTAAGCCATATCATGTCTTGTCATAATCATAGCCCTTTCATTTAATAGTCATGTAGATGACCACCCAAAAGATTCAACATTACACAAGAGAGTTCTTATTTCAAAAGCACATGAAACTTGTGCAAAAATCTCTCTTTTAAGTCTTTAACACATGGTGGCCAACTTTGTCGTAAATCGTACGCAATTCTTTCATTTAACGCAAAGAGCATATATATGTAATAAGAAAACACCCTCTTTTCACATCATAAACAACGTCATGTCCATAAATGATAGTAAAAACAATTGACTCACACTTTAGGACGTACAATTGAACAACCCATAACATGTTAAATTAAACAAATTTCACATTGATAGTGAAGTTTTATGAATCTTAATATCATATTAATTATCAAAAACATATAAATTTAAACACATTAACGTAATTCAAATCTATGGAAAATTTCATGATAATCTCATCAAAATGGGTTCATGATGCATGTTCTTCAAAGTTTTTTCAAAACACATGTTATATACATAATTTGATGCCTTTAACACTTGTTAAAAACTATAAACTATGCCCAAGAGGTTAATCACAGTCCCACTGTAAGACCCCACAAAACTTCTAATCTTAATTCAGTCCTTTAAGCTTGTCAAGGGGTCCCTGACTTAGAAAATTCTAACCAAGTTCCAAGACTTAGCCTATTTTGGCCTTCAAAAGTTAGCAATCTCATATCTCTATCTTAATCTCCTTTAATGGCCTGTATTTTAATTAATTCATGACCAGGAAGGTCAATGGGTATTTTCGAATAAGTTTCAGATTTTTTGGAACACGTTTAGATCATGTTCGGAGTCCCAAAATAGTGGACCAACGCGATCTTGGCGAGACGCATTGCCTATCGCGTTGGTAAACTTTTGTGCAAGCTTCCAGAGCCAAAACTTCTGAGGCTCGACGTGATCATGGAGTGACGCATCGAGTATCGCATCATAGCCATCAACGCACCGCGTCACTTATAGCATCGGTACCCAGTTTTTAGTCATTAAATGACCGCGTCCTCAAGGGTAAAAGGGTTAATTTTCCACTCCTATATAAGCCCAAAAACACATAGTTTAGCTATTTTTCATTTAAAATTATAGTGGTTTCTCTCCATTACTCTCAAGAACAAGTTTAAGGTTTTCCAATTAAGGATCCAATTTCAAGAATTTCACCATTAGTTTTTAAGGATCTTTCATCCTTATGAATTCCTTTCATCTATAAAGCTCAAGAACCCTATTTCAAGTTAGAAATTATGATGTTTATGTTGTGGGTTGTTTTATAACCATGTTCATCTTATTGTACGATTTCCAAGTTGGAATCTTAACGTGTTGGTCCTAAAACTATGTCAGCATGGAAGTTGAAATCCATGAATTAAGTTGTTTATGATGTGTAATTTGATGATTTCACCTATTACCTAAGTGGTGCATGTATGGTTTTTGATAAAATGCCTAAGAGACTAGAAATTCTGTAACATAGCTCAATTGTAACTTAAGTGATGGATTCATGTTTAACCCTTATGTTCAAATGACTCCTATGCTATTGATGTACAATGTAGATGTTTGTTGGAATGCTCATGATATTGAAGTATGAAATTATGATACTTATTATATGCATTCCTATCATGTACAAGTTTATGATAACCATGTGCTTCATGAAATCCCCAACTTATTTTATTGTGGATTGTTGATGTTGGTCATGTAATCAAGAATGTCATGCCTTGATAGTTTTCTTCTATCGAGTCCTGGGAGTACTTGTACCTGACAACTTAGCTGTGTTCCTAGAGCTAGTTTTATGTTTTCATGATACTCTCAGTCAAGACATGATCAATAAAACTCAGCCAGTCATGCGACTCAGGAAAGCTCAGAAATTCAGTAACCTCAATAGTATTCCATCAGTCAACGAAACTCTATTAACTTAGTCCAGTTCAGTTCAGTTAATCTTGTTCAGTGTTTATTCAGATGGGAGTAGGATTTAGCATCGAGTGAACCCAAGGATAGGAACCCACATGCAAGTAGAGGGTGTGATTCTTAGAAGCAATCCTTGTATTCCAGAACTATATATGCATCGTAGGTTGAGACATCTAAACTGCCAATTGAGGGTTCTCACCGTTCTCATTTGAGTACCTTCCAGTTGAGGGTCACTCACAGCTTGTCCTTACTGGTGGCGCAGTATTGACACCCTTCTAATTGGGGTTACAAATTGGACCCTAAATCTGCTATATTACTTTATTTAGGGCATGTCAGTTAGATGACTACTTCCCACAGTTACAGTTTCAGTCTCAGTCACAGTAATAGAACTTAGATAGTTTTGTAGAATTCAAGACTGTCAGATACAATCAACTCAGAATAGTACAAAACTCAACTAGTTCCATCAGAACCTCGACTATCAGATAAAGTCACTCAATATCAGTTATCAATATTTATGTTATCAATATTCAGACTCATTAGTCAGTATCATCACGAATTCGGTTACAGTCATTTATTCGTGTATGTATTCTCACATTTATGTTATACAGTCGGTTAGCATAATTTATGCATATAAAACCTTGTATTCATCCTACCTTACTTGCATACCATTACATTCAATTGTACTGACACATTTGCACTATAGTGTTTTATAAGATTGGTTCAGAAGCACGAGCTCCAGAGCATCAGTAGTATTCCAGTCTCAGCAGTCAGAGTTAGCAATGAGTCTCATCCTTCAAATACATGATCATTACTTTATTATTTCATTACTTAGTTTATTCCAGTAGTTGAAGTTAGTTGGGGACATGTCCCATCACTCCTTATTCAGAAAGTTCAGTTTTAGAGGCTTTCAGACTACAATATCTACAGATAGTTTATTTTAGTATTGATATACCATACTCCTAGCTATTATGTTTTATCATTTGTATACCTTATGGCATGTTTCAGTCTATTATTTTCATATTTTACATGATGTTATATAGTATATATAGACAGATATCAGTCATGGGTTAGCTAGTGGTCCTTTGGGTTCATGAGCACCGTGTAGAACTCCGGGTATCATATTTGGGGCGTTGTAAACTTGGTATCAGAGCCTAAGGTTCGAAAGTGTCCTTGGAAGTCTGAAAGCCACTTCTAGTAGAGTCTTGTGCATGGGTGTGTTGCGCGCCACATTTATGTGCAGGAGGCTATAAGATGTTTAGGAATAGTTTTCCCTTTTTTCAGTATTCATGCCATGCTGCTGAGTATAATCTCCAGTTAATCTCTTAGTTTAATCCCTTTCTCTTTCGCTTACAGAACATGCCTCCCAAGAAGAGCACCAAGAATCAGTCAGCCCCTCAGCCCAAAGATCCTTTAGGTGAGCATGTCTCTCATGCAGAGTTCAGAGCTACATTCACTACTCTTGCTCAGTCAGTTACTGCGAAGGATGGATGACCAGATATCATTCCGGCCGACCCATTGGCCGATTCAGCTGCAGCCAGGATTCGGTACTTCACCTGATTAAATCATCCATCCTTTTTTGGGTCTAAGACTGACGAGGTGCCTCAAGAATTCCTTGACCAGGTTTAGAAGGTTACAGACATCATGGGGGTGTTAGCTGTTGAGAGTGCTGAGCTAGATGCACATCAATTGTAGGATATTTCTCACATATGGTTCAAACTATGGAAAGCAGAGAGGGATGTAGATGCAGGGCCCATTGAGGGAGAGGATTTTGACATTGCATTCTTAGATAGATTTTTTACCCAAGAGCTGAGAGAAACTAAGCTATTAAAACCTATCAACCTCAGGCAGGGCAATATGACGGTGAAAGAGTATTCTCTTAAGTTTACTCAACTAGCCAGATATGCTCCCTATGTAGTGGCAGATAGCAGGGCCAAGATGAGTAAGTTTGTTTATAGGGTAAACAATAGGGTGGTCAATGAGTGCAGGTCCGCGATGTTGAATAATGACATAAACATAGCCACGCTTATGACTCATGCTCAGCAGATAGAAGACCAAAATATTAAGATGAGGGAGAAGTAGAATAAGAGAGCAATGACAGGTAGTTTCAACTTTACTCAGCTTATGTTAGAGGTAGGAAACCATTCTCAGTTTCATCCTAAGTCATCAGTTCCAGCTCCTTCTTCAGGCAGTGCTCTAGTGTTGAAATTCAAGGACGACAACAGAGATAGGGTGCTAAGATCTAAGTCTCAGGGCAGTGTTAGCAGTGTACGAACCAATCTTTTTTGTCAAACTTGTGGCAAATATTATCAGGGTATTTGCAGAGCTGGCAACGCTATTTATTTCAGATATGGCAAGCCAGGGTACAGAGTCAGATACTGTCCTTAGATAGGTTCCCAGAGCAGCAGAGCTATTCCTTAGCGTAGTTCGATCACCCAAATAAGCAGGGTGCCACTTCCAGTGCTATTAGTGGGCAATTCCCAAAAAGACTTTATGCTCTCCAGTCCCGGCAAGATCAGGAAAATTTTATTGATGTGGTTACTAGTACGTTACAGATCTTTCACTTGCATGTTTATGCTTTACTAGATCCAGGAGCTTCCTTGTCTTTCATTGCTCCTTATATAGCAGTTGATTTTGGAGTCAGTTTCGAGATTCTAGTAGAGCCCTTCTCCGTCTCTACCCCAGTGGGTAAAACCATCAAAAAGTCAGCTCAGCAGATTTAGTCAAAATAGAGATAACTAATTTTGATGTCATTCTCGATATGGATTGTCTTTATTCCTTCTATGCCACAGTCAACTGCAGAAACAGAATTTTCCAATTTCAGTTTTTGAATGAACCTATCCTGGAGTGGAGGGTTAATACTTCATCTTTCAGAGGTCAGCTTATTTTCTACCTTCGGGCACGGAAAATGATATCTAAGGGATGTGTCTATAACCTTGTTCGTGTTAAGGACTCTAGTTCCAAAACTCCCAGCATTGAATCAGTCCCAGTCATGAATGAATAGTTAAATGTCTTTCCTGAAGATCTTCCAAGAATTCCTTCTAAAAGGAAAATAGACTTCGACATTAATATTATTCCGGATACTCAACCTATATCTATTTCGCCATACAGAATGGCACTTACAAAACTCAAAAAAATGAAAGAACAGTTGAAGGATCTCCTAGATAAGGGATTCATCAGAGCTAGTATGTCTCTATAGGGCGCACCAATCTTATTCATGCAAAAGAAAGATGGTTCTCTCAAAATGTGCATTGATTATCGTCAGCTTAATAAAGTCACGGTCAAGAACAAGTAACCACTTCTCAGAATCGATGACTTGTTTGACCAACTTTAGGGTGCCAAATATTTCTCTAAGATAGACCTCAGATCAGGCTATCATCAGCTCAGAATTAGAGAATGTGACATTTCAAAAATAGCCTTCCGTACTCAGTATGGTCACTTCAAATTCCTAGTCATGTCCTTTGGTCTTAGCAATGCCCCAGCAGTTTTCATGGACTTGATGAACCGGGTGCTCAAGTGGTACTTGGACATGTTCATCATAGTCGTCATGATGATATCCTTGTCTATTCCTACAATGAGCATAGTCATACAGACCATCTCAGAATCGTTCTTCAGACTCTCAAAGATCATCAATTGTTCACCAAATTCAGTAAGTATAAATTTTGGCTAAGGTCAGTAGCGTTCCTTGGTCATATCATTTTCGATGATGGCATTAGAGTTGATCCTTAAAGGACCGAAGTAGTGAGAAACTTGCCTAAACCTATCTCTCCATCAAATATCAGGAGTTTCTTGGGTTTGGTTAGCTATTATAGATAGTTTATTAAGGGATTTCCTTCTATTGCATCCCCTATTTCCAGATTGACTCAGAAAAAAGTTAAGTTTTAGTGGTCAAATCCTTACGAGAAGAGTTTTCAGGAGTTAAAGACTCGACTCACCTCAGCTCCAATCTTAGCTTTTCTAGATGGTTCAGATGGTTTTATGGTGTACTGTGATGCCTCCAGAGTAGGTTTGGTTTGTGTTCTCATGTAGCATGGTAATGTCATAGCCTACGCCTCCAGACGCTTAAACCCCATGAGAAGAATTATCCGACTTATAATCTTGAGTTAGAAGTCATAGTTTTTGCCTTAAAACGTTGGAGGTATTACTTTTATGGTGTTCATGTAGATGTGTTCACAGATCATAAGATCTTTCAGTATTTCTTTTCTCAGAAAGATCTTAATCTTCGTCATAGAAGGTGGTTAGAGATCTTGAAAGATTATGAAATGAGTGTACTTTATCATCCGGGAAAGGCCAACGTAGTGGCCGATGCTCTCAGTAGACGATCTATGGGAAGTGTTGCTCATGTTTAGGGCAGTAAGAAGAAGTTGTCTCAGGAAGTTTGTCAACTTACCAGACTATGTGTTCGCTTAGTCAATACAGAAGAGAGTGCTATATGGGTTCAGAGTAGTTCAAAATCATCTCTAGTTTCTGAGGTGAAAGAAAAGCAGGATAGATATCCCAGTCTAGTCAAGTTAAAAGAGTCAGTCAAGGACCAGAGAGTAGAGTTTTTCTCCTAAGGGGGAGATGGTATTTTACGTTTTCGGGGTCATCTTTGTGTGCCAGGTGAGATGATTTGAGGTAATAAATTCTTGCAGAAGCGCATGGTGTACGCTACTCTATTCATCCAGGGGCCACTAACATGCACCATGACTTGCAGGAGATCTATTGGTAAAGTAGGATGAAGAGAGATGTTGCAGAGTTTGTGGCTAGGTGCTCTACATGTCAGTAGGTTAAGATAAAGCATCAGAATCCTAGTAGGTCTATACAGGAGTTTAATATTCCCATTTGGAAGTGTAAAGAAGTGAACATATACTTTATGATAGGTTTACCTCATACTCGTCATCAGCATGATTTAGTTTGGGTCATTGTAGACATGATGAGTAAATCAGCTCATTTTCTTCCAGTCCATACCTCTTATTGAGCCAAGGATTATGCCAAACTCTATGTCATGGATTTGGTCAGATTGCATCATCTATTATCTCATAGGTACCCAGTTTACCTCTTATTTCTGGAAAGCATTCCAAAAGGGTCTTGGTACCCAAGATTATCTCAGTACAGCCTTCTATCCTCAGATAGATGGTCAAGCAAAAAGGACCATTCAGACTTTAAAGATATGTTAAGGGTGTGTACAATTAATTTCAAGGGTAGTTGGGATGACCACTTGCCTTTGATTGAGTTTGTATACAACAATAGCTATTATTCTAATATTTGGATAGCTCCATTTGAAGCTCTCTATGGTAGGAGATGCAGATCTCCAGTCGGTTGGTTCAAAGTTAGTGAGGCTTTAGTTATAGGTCCTAACTTAGTATTCGATGACTTAGAAAAGGTCCAGTTGATCTGAGAAAGACTTCGGGCTGCTCAGAGCCAACAGAAGTCTTACGTATATTTACGTAGGAAGGATCTCAAGTACGAGATTGGTGATTATGTTTATCTAAAGATCTCTCCCATGAAGGGAGTAAAGCGGTTTGACAAGAAGGGAAAGCTTAGTCCCCATTATGTTGGTCCATTCAAAATTCCCAATCACTTCAGCAAGGTAGTTTATGAGCTCAAATTGCCTTTAGATCTAGCCTCAGCTCATCCAGTCTTCCATGTTTCTTTGCTCGAGAAGTGCTTAGGTGACCCAGTAGTTATAGTCCCTATTCAAAGCATTCATGTTCACAAAAACCTCTCTTATGACGAGATTCTAGTTGAAATTCTTGACTATCAGACTCGTAGACTGAGGAACAAAGAAGTCCCTATAGTCAAAGTTCTTAGGCAGAATCAGTCTGTTAGGGGAGCTACTTGGGAAGAAGAAGCAGATATGTGAACCAAGTACCCTCACCTCTTCTCCGTTAACACAGATCTAGATCAAGGTAACAGTTCTTCTTAAGCTTTTAAGCTATAAACATGGTATTAAATACCATTGCATACTCAATCATGTATTCATTTATCAGTTCAGTCATATAATCATGCATCAGATATGCATCCTCATTGTGAGAAACTCAGTTCATCAGAACACTCAGTCATACATTCATGAATAAGTTACATATGCATCAGATATTCATGCTCAGTATGGTGTATTCAGTTATCAGTCATGTCAGTCATAAAATTATGTTCAATTGCTCATGTTTAGTATGTACGTCAGTTTATCTCCTCTCCCCTCTTAGTCTGTCTCATTCGAGGACGAATGTTCTTAAGGGGGAGATATTGTAAGACCCCGCAAAACTTCTAAGCTTTATTCAGTTCTTTAATCTTGTCAAGGGGTTCCAGACTTAGAAAATTCTAACCAAGTTCCTAGACTTAGCCTATTTTGGCCTTCGAAAGTTGGCAATCTGATCTCACTATCTTAATGACCTTTAATGGCCCTTATTTTCATTAATTCATGATTAGGAAGGTCAATAGATATTCCTAGACAACTTTTGGATTTTTCAAAACATGTTTAGATCATGTTTGGAGTCCCAAAATAGCAGACCAACGCAATCTTGGCGCGCCGCGTTGCCTATCGCATTGGTCACCTTTTGTGCCGACTTCCAGATCCAAAACTTCTAAGGCTTGATGGGATCATGTAGCGACGCATCGAGTATCACATCGCATACATCAACGCACTGCATCGCTTATAGCGTCGTACCCAGTTCTTAGTCATTAAATGACCGCATCCTCAAGGGAAAAAGGGTCAATTTCCTACTCCTATATAAGCTTAAAAACACGTAATTCAATGATTTTTCATCCAAATTATAGTGGTTTCTCCTATTACTCTCAAGAACAACTTTAGGGTTTTCCAATTGAGGATCCAATTTAAGAATTTCACTGTTAGTTTTCAAGAATCTTCCATCCAATGTATGCATAGTGTTGATTTATGGATTTCTTTCATCCATAAAGCTCAAGAACCCAATTTCAAATTATAAATTATAATGTTTATGTTGTGGGTTGTTTTGTAACCATGTTTATCTTGTTGTACGATTCCCAAGTTGGAATCTTTACGTGTTGTTCCTAAAACTACGTTAGTATGCAAGTTGAAATCCATGAATTAAGTTGTTTATCATGTGTAATTTGATGATTTCACCTATGCCCTTAGTGTTCTATGTATGGTATTTGATAAAATGACAAAGAGACTAGAAATTCTATAATATAGCTCAATTATGACTTAAGTGATGGGTTCATGTTTAACCCTTATGTTTGTTGGAATGCTCATGATGTTGGAGTATGAAATTATAATACTTATTAGATGCATTCCTATCATGTACAAGTTTATGATAACCATGTGCTTCATGAAATCCCCAACTTATTATATACTGGATCATTGTTGTTGGTCATGTAATCAAGAATGTCATGCCTTGTCAGTTTCCTTCTATCGAGTCTTGGGGATACTTGTACCCGACAACTTAGCTGTGTGCCTAAATCTAGTATTATGTTTCCACGATACTCTCAGTCAAGCCATGATCAATAGAACTCAGTCAGTCATGTGAATCAAGAAAGCTCAGAAATTAAGTAATCTCAGTAGTATTCCACCAGTCAATGAAACTCAGTTAACTCAGTACAGTTCAGTTCAGTTAATCATGTTCAGTGTCAATTCAGATGGGAGTAGGATTTAGCATCGAGTGAACCCAAGGATGGGAACTCACCTTCTAGTAGCAGGGGTGATTCTTAGAAGCAATCCTTGCATTTTAGAACTACGTAGCCAGTGTAGATTGAGACATCTAACCTACCAATTGAGGGTTGATGAGGTGTCTTACCTGCCAGTTGAGAGTTCCCACCGTTCTTATTTTAGTACCTGCTAGTTGAGGGTCACTCACAGCTTGTTCTTACTGGTGGTGCGGTATTGACACCCTTCCAATTGGGGTTACATATTGGACCCAACTCAGCTATATTACTTTATTTGGGGTATGTCGGTTAGATGACTACTTCCCACAGTTATAGTTTTAGTCTCAGTCTCAGTAATAAAACTCAGATTGTTCTATAGAATTTAGTACGGTCAGATACAGTCAACTCAGAATAGTATGGAACTCAGCTTGTTATATCAGAACCTAGACTGTCATATACAGTCACTCAGTATCAGTTATCAGTACTCATGTTATCAGTATTCAAACTCAGTAGTCAGTATCATCATGAATTTGGTTACAGTCATTTATTTATGCATGTATTCTCACATTCATGTTATACAGTAGGTTAGCATAGTTCATGCATATTAACCCTTGCATTCAGCCTATCTCACTTGTATACTAGTATATTCAATCGTACTAACTCATTTCCACTATGATATTTATACCATAGGTTCAGAAGCATAAGCTCCAGAGCATCAGTAGCATTCCATTCTCAGCAGTCAGAGTTAGAAGTGAGTCCTCATCCTTTGAGGACATGATCATTACTTTATTATTTTATTACTTAGTTTATTCTAGTAGTTGGAGTTAGTTGGGGATATGTCTCATCAACTACTTATTCAGACAGTTCAGTTTTAGAGGCTTTCAAACTACAGTATGTTCAGAGAGTTTATTTCAGTTCATGTTTTGGTATTGATATATCGCACTCCCAGATATTATGTTTTATCCGTTTTGAACCTTATAGCATGTTTCAGTCTATTATTTTCGTATTTTATAGAATGTTATACAGTATACATGTACAGATATTAGTCATAGGTTAGCTAGTGGTCCTTTGGGGTCAACATCAAAGCAATGCCAATTTCTTTGAACTTCTATCAGAAAATACATATGTGAAAATTGGAAAACCCAAAAAAGCAAAATCATTCAGAAGGGAAATAGATACGATCACATACCGATAAAGAACCTATTAACGAGCAAACTCCAATATAAAACATAATGTGCTATTTTGTAAAATCAAGATGAGAGGTGAAAAAAAGAGTAATAATTTAGCTAATAATGTAAAATAATTTTCTTTTTGTGTATAATTGGATCATATTTTCTTGTAATGTAGAGTGAACTATATTCTGTAATGTGACATTACTAGTTGCATTTTTTGTAAATTTTCCTACCTTTTATGTATATCAACAAGTTCATTAGTGAACTATAAATATTTATCTATAAACTCAATTATTATTATTTACTAACTTTAGATTATTGTGAGAACGTATAAATTTTAACTAGTGATTCCACATATGAACATATATGCAAAATGTTGGATTACGGGTATGGGTCACCCATGTGGACCGACCTGACCCAACCTGACCCGACCCGACCCGTCTATCTTAGTCAGAAAATAAGATTAACAGATAATCTTAATTCAAAAAGAAAAGGGGGAACGGTTATAACTGTTCCTGCCCCAAAGATCCCCTATATTCGATCTTTTCATTCTTTTCATTTTATGATAAGAAAAAAGACAGAAACACAGAGAAAATATTCTGTCAGTAAACAAACAATCGAAATTAACAAAAACACCAAAAACAAGAGCATTTAGTTGGTGAAACAATTTCGTTTTCAAGAGAAAAGAAGTGGATTTAGGGCAGATCCTTTCGGAAGCAAAAATTAATTTTCGCTGTAAATTAAAGGTATACTATTTTGCTCCAAATTTTACAACAATGACATCAGAGACAGGTTTAAATGCTCCATCTCTGAATAGTAATTTCTTGATATAAATCACTGATTTTTTCATATAAGTTTTTTCAGTCAGTGTGAAAATTCTTGAAATTATTTATTAAGAATTCAGTACATACCTGTAAGAGAACAAACAACTCCAGAACAAAATCAAAAAATTTGAACCCAACGTGAATAGATCTAGTAACTTTCAAATCTGGAGTCAGTTGTGCTCCATTGAAGCGCGGATTTTTTTGATGATCTATTTCCTTCATTTGTTTTTTGGTGAAATAAATATGTGTTTGTTCTGTGAAATAAAAAAAAAAAGGGAAGAAAAATAAGTCATAAAAGCCGTATAAAGAAAATGAAAAATTTATACCTTTCTTTAGGTTTGTTCTGTGAAATAAAAAAAGGGGAAGAAGAAGAAGGCATAAAAGTCATGTAAAGAAAATGAAAGATCTGTGCCTTTCTTTTGACTTTGTCAAAACTTAAAAAATAAAAGGATTATTTTTATTGGGGGTGATAAATACTGTAAACGCATTTTCTAGAAAAGTGTGCCTAGAAAATAGTGCAATTAAAATTAGCATTGTATTTTATATTTTCACTAATCTTTCCACTACTATTTCATTTTAATTATTTAAGAACAGATGCTTAGAATTATTAAATGAACTTGTTATAATATTAGTGAAAATGGGTGATTTTTTTTTGTCATCTTTTGTCATTATTCATTAAAGTGAATTAAATAAATATATGGTTGAATTATACTTGATATTTTTTATTTCCTTAATTAGTCCATAATAATTTTAATAGATTTTGTCTTCTATGATGAATTGTAACATAAGTGTAACATTGAGTGGTAAATTCATTCTTATTGTTTCTTGGTTCCTATTTCAGAAATGTCTGAATGGGGACAAACTCAAATCACTCCAAGTGGGAGTTTTGAATGTCGAGCAAAGAGACAAGGTAGAAGAGCACACCGTCAAAGGGCATATTTTCAGGTCGTGAGACGAAAATGTGTCCCCACGGCGACACAAAATTTGTAACGAAGGGAAAGAGAAAGGAAATTGAAAGAGTTCAATTCTTTCAAGATGTCATCTAACATTAGTGTTGCCAGTTTTATACATCTATTTGAGATGAAACGTTTAGCACTAGAAAACTATGTAGAAATCTCGGATTGAAAAGCATTAGCTATTTTAGCAAATTCTCTTCGTAACCCTTGGGGCAAGATATTAATTGATGTTTATCAGGAGACTTGGCCTAGCGACCCTTTTTGGGCGTATATAAGTCGTCTACAATATTTGTGGAATGACTTTTATTTTTAGATTGACTTGTAACATGAAGTTATTATTAACTTTATATTATATGTATAAATATTAAGTTATTTTTCTCCTTTTATATGAATTTCATTCATTTGTTTGGTTGTTAAATGACTTAATTGAAAGAAATCGTCCTAATACACATTAAGAAATTAATTTCTAATTTTTGTCAAGTGTTTATTTCGTATATGATGATTGGATTCTTAAGTGTTCTTTCGATTTTAAACTAAACATGAAATCTTTATCTGAAATGATTTTCTTAAATGTGTAACTTGCATGCATAATTGATAACACACTTTTGTAATTGTCTCTTAATAACATACATGGCATGAAAAAGCATAATTGTTGACTTGAACAAAGGAGAAAAACTAAATGAAGACAACTACGACATTTGGAGTCATAAGATGTGGTATGTACTAGAAGAGAAAAACGCTCTTGAAGGTATTAACCATGTCTTAAGTCTACCAGAAGAGGGCAATACTGCATAACACAAAAGAGAACTTGAAGCTCATAAGGATTGGAAAAAGGTTGATTCCATTACACGTGGAATCATTGTAAGTTCTATGGTTGATGACCTCCTACATGAGTGTGAGAAATTTCCTACTGGAAATGAAATTTGGCTACATTTGTGAGGAACATATGGGGGTACTTCAGTTACCGTCCTAATATAGTTGACTATCAAATTTAACACTTATAAGAAGCGTCATGATCAGAACATCAAACAACACCTTCGGGTGATGTCGAATATGATAGCTTAATTCAAAAGTGTTGGTCACGCTCTCTCAAATGAGCAGTAGATTGAGGCAGTGATTCGATCTCTTCCCAGCAGTGGGGAACACTTGAAGGTCAACTTAACCCATGATGACAACATCAAAATTTTTTCTGATGTTGCACGCCATTTTGAACTTGAAGATGAGCGGCTTGGTGCTGCTAAAGCTACTTCTAATGCCTTTATGGAAGAACCAAGTGGTAAGAACTATTCAGGATTCAATCGTAAGAAGAAGCGAAAAAAGAACGGGAGGGGTAAAGAGATTGAAGAAGGACCTTCTGAGAAAAATAACAAGCCAAATTCCAAGAAGGAAAAAAAGTTTTTCCAGAAAAAAGACGAGCAAGATGAAGTGCTACAATTGAAAAAATCTGGAGCATTTTGCTCGTGAATGTCCTGAGCAGAAAAATGTATCATTTCTAAATACAACTCTAAGTGCTACATATGTTTCTAGCACTACTTTATTAACTGAATCTTATCTTATATGGATTGTAGACTCAGGAGCCACCGACCATGTGAGTCGAGATCGAGAAGTATTTGTGAAGTTCTATCGAGTTTCACCTGCATCAAGGTGGATCTATGTAAAAAATAATGCAAGACTTAAAGTCAAAGGGATTGGCACTTGCAAAGTACATTTGCGTGGAGGTCGGTTTTTAGTGTTGCATGACGTCCTATATGCTCCAAATATTTAACGAAACTTAGTGACTGTGTCTGTTCTCTTAGATGTTGGTTTTCATTTTTTCTTTAGTCATAATTTTCTAAGAATTACTCAAGATAATGTTTTTAATGGTTTGGACATCTCTATGACCGCTTTATTGTTTTAGATTGTAATCCTTCAACTTATGACTATTATGTTGAACGTTGTGTAATGTCATGTTATTCTAGTAATAATGATGTTGATATAATTATATGGCATGCTAGATTGGGTCACATAAGGAAAGACAGAATGAATAGATTGGCAAAGGAAGGACATCTAGGTTCTTTCTCAAAAATTGAAATGCCAACTTATGAAAATTGTCTTGCTGGAAAGATTACATGTAAACTATTTGGGAAGGCTAAAAGAGCTGAATTCCCATTGCAATAATCCATTCTGATAACTATGGTCCAATGAATGTGAGGGCAAGGACTGATGCTTCATATTTCATTACATTCATTGATGATTTCAGGTGTTTTGGTTATGTCTATTTGATATCTCATAAATCAGAAGAACTTGAGTTCTTCAAAAGATATATGAATAAAGTTGAGAATTAATTAGACAAAGGTATAAAGGCATTAAGAACCGATAGAGGACGTGAATATCTGTCAAAATAGTTTGAAGAACTGTGTATTGAAAAAGGTAATATCATACAATTAACTACTTATACACTTCAACAAAATGGTGTAGCCGAAAGAAGGAATAGAATATTATTGGATATGACAAGGTCCATGATGGCGCGGCAAATTTACCAATCTCTTTGTGGGGAAATGTATTATTAACCGCGACCTACATATTGAATTAAGTGTCTTCTAAATCAGTATCTTCTACTCCTTATGAACTATGGACTAGTAATAAGACCAAACTTTAATGATCTATGACCTTGGGGTTGTACTGCATATATTAAAGATCATTTAGGTAAGTTTAGAAAACTAAGTCCAAAGGGAAAGAACTGTATCTTTATAAGATACTCAGAACACTACAAAGGATATATGTCCATTGGTGAATTGGAAGATAGAAGTACTACTAAAATTGAATCACAAGATGTCACATTCCTGAAAGATGATTTTTCAAAAAGAAATGAAATAAAGGAAAATGAGCCTCTTTAGGAAATGTTGAATTTAGATGATCAAATAATGTTAGACATGCTTGATAATTCAATTGATCAAGAAATGATTCTTAGTCTAAGTGGGAGTTGTAAATCCCAAAATCCTATTGAGGAATCTGAACTTCAATTATGTAAGAGTATCTGAAAAGGTCTGCCTAAACGATCTTATGAGATAAAGGATTATGTCTTCCTGGTATCTCCCACAGAATTGGATGAACCTAATTCTACGACTGAGGCTTTACCGAGTCCTGAGAAAGATGAATGGATAAAAATGATAAAAGAAGAATTAGAGTCCATGAAAACTAACAAAGTCTAGGATCTAGTTGACCTTCTTTCCGGGCGTAAAGATATTGGGAACAAGTGGATTCTCAAAGTGAAATGAAAATTAGATGGGTCAATAGAAAGGTACAAAGAACGATTGGTGGAAAAAGGTTTTACTCAAGAAGCTGGAATAGATTATGAGGAAAAATTTTCACCAATTGTGAAATTTACCTCAATTCGCCTACTTTTGACTATAGTTGCACATTTAGATTTAGAATTACACCAAATGGACGCAAAGACTGCTTTTCTCAATGGACAACTAAATGAGGAAATCTACATTGAACAACCTGTAGGTTTTGTTGTTAAAGGCCAAGAAAAAAAGGTTAGTAAATTAAACAGATCAATATATGGCCTTAAGCAGTCTTCAAGGCAGTGTTACCTGAGATTTCATAAGGAAGTGAGTCCATTTGATTTCACCATGATCGACGAATACCATTGCATCTATGTGAAAAAGTTCAATAAAATGTATATGATTCTTTCTCTTTGTGTGGATGATATTTTGCTAGCAGGAAATAATTTGGAGTATGTAAAAACTGTTAAGTCATTTCTTTCAAAGTCATTTGAAAAGAAAGATATAGGTGAATAAAACTATATATTGGGTGTTAAAATCTAAAGAGACCTTCCTAAGAAAATTTTTGTAACACCCTGAAATCTCATTTCGAAATCTACATATAATAATTATTTCAAGATGAAATAACAAAACACTGGTACTGTCATATCAAATGATAGAAAATACAAAGAAAATAGTTGGTCCATACGACCACAATACTGGAAATCTCAACATACTAACAATCTGATAACTAGTCTGACAAAGCCTCTACTACTCCATGACTAGTGAGCCATTGGAATAATACCCCAATTGACTCAAACTGAACTAAAAGCAATAATATATCTACCAAAATACTAAAATGTCTGAAGATAGGTCCTCGAACCATGAGGACTCACCACTGTGTAGATGCAGACAAAGGTACTCGAAAATCACTGACGAGACTAGGACTGAGCACCAGAACCTACATTATATGACAATGTAGCACATAGACATATATGTGGATCAGCACTTGGGAATGTACTGAGTATATGGGGTGTATGCATTTACATAAAACAATATCAATACTCTTTAATCAAATCATGCGTGCAATTAGGAATGACTCACATATCTTGAATAAGTCTAAAATGTAAAGGTCATAAATCATGTATAATGAAGCATGTAACACCAATCTCATGAGTCATTATACTTAACTTTAAAATCTCTACTCTCCTCTAATTCTCAATACTTGAAGGCTAAAGAAACTTTAAACAATGCTTTCAAACTCACACTTTTTATCTCATGGAGAGTAAAACTTCTTTGGAACTCAAGGACACGAAACTCTTTGAAACTTTAAGACTTAGGAACTCTGTGACTTTTGGGATTACATAACTTTGGACACTTGGGAGTTTTTTCTAACCGACATAAACCATGTGAGCTACATGGAGTCCAACGTTTTGTCCTCCTAAGAAAGAAACCTCACATTGGGGAGAGGCGCCATACTTTTTCCAGTGAGTATAACCTCAACTCAATGATCACTATCTCAGCCTCGGGCCCATAAATCTCAGTCCTACGATGGCACGTAGTTTTGGGGTATGAGACCTCAGAATCATACCCACCTTGGTGCTAAATACTACTCCCATACTCAGCTCATAACTCTTAGGAAATCCACCTCAAAACAACTCAAGGGTTTATAGTGAAGACCAAATTATAATCCTCTTAGCTTAAAATCATAAAGACTGAATAATGTGGATTCCTGTCTTAACTCAGGCTCAAAAGTAATCTTTCTTTAAAAATAAGGTACTTGTTGATTGAATCTTACTAAACAACATACTCTTCAAGAAACATCAAAACTCATACTTGATTTAGAACTTATACTCATGCTCAAATAATCTAATTTTCATAATGTTGCTTAAAACATGACATCAATCTTGGAAACATCAAATTGATACAAGGATGTGCAACTCATTGTATAATTTCTCAACTCATGTCATAAAATAGTGAAATAATCATGCAAATCAAGAATTGAATAACTCGTAATCTCATAATCTCAAAATAAAGTAATTTGGGTATAAACCCACTTGCAAAAATATGAAATTCTTTATTAAAATCAACAATTTAGGCATAAGAACGAAAATAGTGCTCTTGATCAAACCGCACACATCTTGAATTAAAAGCTTTGGATGAACTCTCGCTTTTAGGACTCTATTCGTACTCTTGAATAAGGGTTCTTGAAGCCTTTGAATTGGGAACCTTGAATCTTGACTTAATTTGGAAAATCTATGGTGAATTCTTGAGGTTCTTGGAATAGGTTTTGAGTACTTAGGGATTTTGTTGAGAGAAATCTTGAAAAAGTCGTATAAGATGCTTGTAATGACCTTAGATTAGGTGTTTGGACGATTTAAGAGGTTTGGAAAAAGTCATAAATTCCCTTTTTAACTTCGGTATGAAGGTGAAAAAATTTAACTGAAAAACTCAATTTTATGGGCCACCAAATGGGCCATTATCGCGGTGGCTCTCTGTTAATTGACAAATAGGAATCTGGGAGTCACCGCGATGCGGAGACATCGCGTTGTCCTACTGGTTGGGACCTGGAACTTCAGTACGATGCACCACTATTGCGCTAGGCCACTGGAAATTAATAATTGGGAAATTGGGGTCCTTCATGATGCTCCACTATCGCGGAGTTCCACTGAAACTTGACAATTGTCAAATAGACCCTCTCCGCGATGAGCCAAGCACTAAAATGACTCTATTTTATGACTAGGACTTAAATTATTCATAACTTCTTGCCCGGGTATCGGATTTAGGTGAATCTTATATCGACGAAAAGCTTATCAAATTTCTCATTTGATAAAAAGTCAAAAGTAGGGAAATTTGATATGGTTAAAATGATACTCACATAGGAAGTTACTCTTTAACCTTCTCGAGGAGAAATTAAGCTTAGAAAAAATTTTGTGGTTTTACAATATATCCCCCTTGAAAACATTCATCCATGAATGTTGCTAGTTAAGCTAAGAGCACGGAGGAAACTGAGTACGTAAAGCTGGAAGAACTATCTAAACTGACTCTGTCTTTCTAAACTCTTGAATAATTTAGAGAATTCATGAACTTAAAGAAAAGGTCTGAACTAAAGAAGAAGAATACCTTCTACTTGATTTGAACTCACGGAAAATAGATGTAGGTACTTGGCTCGCATGTCTACCTCAGCTTCCCAAGTAGCTATAATAGTCGTACTTTTCCTAGCTTGAAATTTTTTCCCAAGAATGTTTGAATTTTTTTTTTGAAAGATGAATCCACTCTTATAAATATGGTATTTTTAAGCTTTCCATCGATACCAAATTCGTCCAAATCCGACACCTGGGTGAAGAGTTAGAACCTTTTTAGTGTGACAGTGTATCACCTGATTCTTCAGCGTATCGCGGAGATAGCTTAAATGGCAATTGTCAATTTCTAGTGTTGTTCCACGATAGTGGCATGTCGCACCAAAATTCCAGGGCATAGACAAGGTGGCAACGTAATAGCTCTGCGTCGCGCCACCATGCAATTTCCCATTTGTCACTTTCCAGTGACTTGGTGCAATAGTGGCGCGTCGCACCAAGGATGAAAACTGGAAAATATTCTCAGAAATTAAAGACGTATCCTAGGGTTAAAAGGGTCAATTTCCTACCCTATATAAGACTTATAACACGAGATTTGGCCATAATTTAGCAACTTATACTCTACTCTAAAAACAACTCCCAAGAACAAGCCCTAGGGTTTTCATAGAAGGTTCAATTCCAAGGGAATTCACCGACAAATTTCAAGAATCTCTGCGTCAATCTTCGTAGAATCACAAGGTAAGGTATGCATAGTGTTCATTCATGGACTCTTTTCGTCCATGAAGTCCAAGAATCTCTTTTCTAAATTCAAGTTATGAATTTTCTTTATAATTTCATGATTGGACTGCTCTTGTTCATGTTGATAATGACTAATTGCATTCTAATCCATGTTTGGTGATAATTGCATGTGAAATTGATTAGTAATAATATAGATTCATGTAAACCTAGGATTAAAACCCTTGGATGATGAAATTAGAGATGAATCATGATGTTTGATTTGTTGTATAATGTTGTTTACACATTCTATGCCTATTATGTGTTTTTATGAAATGCCTAGATGAAGGAAACATGCCCAACTAGTATGATATCATAAAATCCCCAATCATGTACAAGTTTATGCATATCACATATTTGACAAAATGCTTCAATATATGAATTATGAATTGTGTTGTTGGTTATGTGTTCACGTAAGTCATGTTATGTCAGTTTCTTCTCATCCAGTCCTGGGGGTACTTGTACCCGAAACATTAGTTGTGTGCCTAGATCCATGTCATGTTTTCACGATACTCTCAGTCAAGCCATGATCCATAGAATTCAGTCAGTCATGTGACTGAGGAAAACCCAGAAATCTTAGTAATCTCAGTAGTTCAGTAATCTCAGTGATCTCAACACTCAGTAATCTTAGTAACCTTAGTATTCCCAGTCAAACTCAGTAACTTCAGTATCCTCAGTCAGTCCTTAGAACTCAGTACATTTTGTCCGTCAAGGAAACTCAGTAAATTCAGTTTAGCTCCACTAGACAATACCACTAGTATCAATTCAGTTCAGTTCAGCCAATCAGTTCAGTTTAATTATTCAGTTTAGTGTCTTTCAGATGGGAGTAGGATTCAGCACCGAGCGAGCCTAGGGATGAGGGCTTACCCGCTAGATAGGACTGAGATCCCTAGAAGAAATCCCTAAGTTCCAGATCTACATAGCAGTGTAGGTATGAGATGTCACCCGATAGATAAGACTGACATACTCAGGGATCACCCGCTAGCGCATTTAAATGTATAGGACTGATCCTAGGGGTCACCCGCTAGATTAAGAATGAATCCACAGCAATTATCTTTACCAGTGTTACGGTAATGGCACCCTTCCAGCTGGAGTTATAGGTTAGACCCCAGTTAGCTTAGTATGGGGCATGTCGGTTAGATGAATACATCCCATAGTTTTAATTACAGAATCGGGACTGTCAGATATAGTCAATTCAACTCAGTAATATAGATTTAAGACTGTCAGATACAGTCAATCCTTGTCATTATAAATAGGCTCAGAGATAGGACTAATTTCAACTATGGTCAATCAATAGTAGCATAATCAAATTTAGAGATCACCCGCTAGGTAGAACTGATCTCAAACTAAGTCAAATCTTCTTTATTATCAGTATACTCAGAGATCACCCACTACATAGGACTGATCTCAGATTTAGTTACTCAGATACAATACGAAACTCAGCTAGTTCCATCAGATTCAAGACTGTCAAATACAGTCACTCATGTTATCAGTTATCAGTACTCATGTTATTAGTCTTCAGCTTTAGGACTATCAGATACAGTCAACCAGACCAGTTCTTCATAATCAAAACTGTCAGACTCAGCTATGCATTTATCAGTAGTATAGTATCAGTCCCTCAGTATTCAATAATATAGTGTTCAGTCCCAACGTGATCTCAGTTACAGTTACGTAGCCTTGCATGTATTCTCACGTTCATGTTAGTTAGTCAGTTATACTTGTTCATGCATATGAACCCCATGCATTTAGCCTACCTCATATGCATACCAGTACTTTCAAAGTACTAATGCATTTGTGCTATGGGGTCTTATACCATAGGTTTAGAAGCATGAGCTCCAGATCAGCAGTAGATTCCAGTCTCAACAATCAGAATTAGAAGTGAGTCCTCATTTTTTGAGGACATGATGATTTCATTACTGTTTCAGTTTTCTGTTTATTTCAGTAGTTGGAGTTAGTTGGGAACATGTCCCATCAACTCCTTATTTAGACAGTCTAAGAGGCTTTCAAACTATAGCATGTCAAACAGTTACTTCAGTTGTTTTGGTATTGTTATACCATATTTTTCAGTTATGTATTAGTACTGAACCTTATGTCCTTTTAGTTCATGTTTCTGCATTTATGATATTATTATTTTAATTCAGTGCTCAGTTACAGATATCAGTCATGGGTTAGCTTGTGGTCCTTTAGGGTCATGAGAACTATGTAGCGATTCAGGTACCAGATTCGGGTCGTTACAATAGCACCCTTAACTGACTGGTTTTACGACAAGACCTTGACGAAGGGAACCTCTTTGTTCCTCAGTGTACAGATCTGGTAGTCTAGAATCTCAATGGGAATCTTATCAAATGAAAGATATTATAAATATTAATATTCTATGAAAGATCCACTTCAACGGAATCACCAATATGCTTCTTAAGCATGGAGACATGAAAGATAGAACGAACCACTGACAACTCTGCGGGAAACTCAACCTCATAGGCTACTCTCCCTACACGACTTAGGATCCTATAAGGACCAACGTACCGGGGACTAAGCTTCCCCTTTCTACCAAGCCTCTTCACTCCTTTCATGGGCGAAATCTTTAAGTACACCAAATCACCTACCTCAAACTCAAGATCCCTTCTCCTCACACCGACATAGACTTTTGACGACTCTGAGCTATCTTCAACCTTTCTCTAATCAAATTCACCTTCTCCATTACCTACAATACTGCATCAGGCCCAATCACAGCAACCTCACCTATTTCAAACCAACCTATGGGGGATCTACATCTTCTACCATACAAAGCCTCAAATGGTGCCATCCGAATGCTAGCATGATAACTATTGTTATATGCGAACTCGATCAGTGGCAATTGCTCATCCCAACTACCTTTGAAATCAAGTGCACATGCCTTCAACATATCTTCTAGAGTCTGAATGGTCCTCTCAGCTTGACCATGTGTCTACGGATGAAAAGCGAAACTCAAATGAACTTGGGTACCAAGACCCTTCTGAAACGTTCTCCAAAACTGAGAGGTGAACTGCGTACCCCTATCTGAGATGATAGACAAGGGAACTCCATACAACCTGAACAACTCCTGAATATACAATCTAGAATAATCCTTAACTATATAAGACGTATGTACGAGCAAGAAACATACGGACTTAGTCTGCCTGACTACGACAACCCAAATAGAATCATGGTCACGACGTGAAAGAGGTAAACCAGTCAAGAAGTTCGTATTCACCTCTTTCCATTTCCAAGTGGGTATACCAAACTCTTGCATCACACCACCATGTATTTGGTGTTCTACCTTAACCTATTGGCATATTGCACACTTTGCTACAAACTCAGCTATATCTTTCTTTATACCACCCCACCAATAGATTTCCCACAAGTCGCGGTACATCTTGGTAGCTTCGAGATGAATAAAATACCTTGCACCATGCGCCTCAGCCATAATCCACTGCCTCAAATCATCAACACACAAAACACACATTCTACTCTGCAATCTCAGCACATTATCTTCCTCTTGGGAGAAAAGCTTTACATTTTGGTCCTTAACTGACCTCTTCAGTCTAACCAAACTATCATCTAAGTCTTACTTCTACTTCACTTCTGAAACTAAAGAGGATTTGGAACCATATTGCACAAAAGTAGTTCCCTCAGCGGAATCAAGAAACCTAACACCCAATCTAGCCAAATAATGCACCTCACGAGCTAACTCTTTCTTCCCTTCCTCCACATGAGTAACACTACCCATAGACAACCTGCTAAGGGAATCTGCCACTATATTGGCCTTTCCCGGGTGACACAATACACTCGTATCATAGTCTTTTAACAACTCTAGCCACCTCCTCTGCCTAAGATTCAACTCCTTCTGAGTAAACATATATTGCAGATTTTTATGATTAGAAAATACGTCAACATGAACACTATAAAGATAGTGTCTCTATATTTTCAAAGCAAAGACCACAGCAGCTAACTCAAGATCATGGGTTGGGTAGTTCTTTTCATACGACTTTAACTGTCTAGAGGCATAGGCTATGACCTTACCTCTTTGCATCAACACACAACCTAAGCCAACTCTAGAGATATCACAATACACCACAAAACTATTTGTACCATCAGGTAACGTCAACACAGGGGCTAAAGTAAGTCGAGTATTCAACTCTTGAAAACTCTTCTCACAGGAATCCGACCACTAGAACTTAACTTTCTTTTGGGTCAACCGAGTCATGGGAGATTCAATAAAAGAAAAACCCTCAACGAAATAGCGTTAATAGCTAGTTAGACCCAAGAAACTTCTAATAACATATGGAGAGATAGGTCTAGGCCAATTTCTTTTAGCCTCTGTCTTTTGGGATCAACTCTAATGCCTTTGACTGAAATGATATGACCCAGAAAGGCTACAAACCTTAACCAAAATTCACACTTGTTGGATTTAGGAAACAACTGATGATCTCTAAGAGTTTGGAAGACAATTCTAAGGTGATCTGTATGGTCATTCTTAGTACGGGAGTACACAAGGATATCATCTATGAAAACAATGAAAAACATATCAAGATATTGCTTGAACACTCAATTTATGAGGTCCATAAAGGCTGTTGGGGCATAGGTTAGCCCAAAAGACATGACTAGAAACTCAAAGTGATCATAGCGGGTTTGGAAGGTTGTCTTTCGAATATCACATTTCCTCACTTTAAGCTAGTGATAACCGGCTCTAAGGTATATCTTAGAAAAATAACTTGCACCTTGCAACTGATCAAATAGGTCATCAATTCTCGGAAGAGGATACATATTTTTTAATATGACCTTATTAAGTTGACGATAGTCAATGCATATACACAATGAACCATCTTTCTTTCGCACGAATAGAACAGGTGCGCCCCAAGAAGAGATACTGGGTCTTATGAAACCTTTATCTAAAAGATCTTTGAGTTGATCCTTCAACTTCTTAAGCTCTGCAGGTGCCATACCGTATGGTGGAATAGAAATAGGCTGAGTGTCGAAAAAAGGTCAATCCCGAATTCTATCTCTCTTTTGGGAGATACCCTTGGGAGATCTTTCGGAAAAACATCAGGAAACTCATTAACAATGTTGACTGACTGAATAGTTGGAATCTCGAACTTAGTGTCTTTAAATCTGACTAGGTGATAGATGCAAACTTTGGATATAAGCATTTTAGCTTTGAGATAGGAGATAAAATGACTCTTGGGAGATACTGAACTCTCGGACCACTCAAAAACTGGTTCATCACGAAACTGAAACTTGACCACACAGGTACGACAATCTATAGATACATAACAAGAATGAAGCCAATCCATACCCAAAATAAGGTCAAAATCCAACATGTCTAATTCTATCAAATTAGTAAATAAGACTCTATGAAGAATAGTAACAAGATAATTTCTATATACTTACTTAGCAATAACTGACTCCCCTACTAGAGTAAAAACTAGGAAAGGCTCAGGAATCTTCTTCGGACTCACTTTGAAATTCACACCTACTAATGGGGTCACATAAAAGAAACTTAACCCGGGATCTAACAACACATAAACATCAAAGAAAAAGACGCGGATCATACCAATAACAACATTAGGAGAATCCTCCTACTTCTGATAGGATGGTAAGGCATAGAATCTATTCTGTCACTGACTGCCAGCAGTGCTAGATGAAATGCCCTAAGCATGGGCGGGACGAGCTATAGGAGCTGGTGCACTAGTAGCCTGTGTTTAAAGTCGGGTATCTCTGTTCCCCTACCTAGCATGCAGATAATCACTAAGTTTGTGGCCCAGCTTGCCACAATAAAAACAACCCCTATGATCTTTTAAACACTCATTGGGAAGGTCTCTACCACACTTAGCACAAGGAGGATAGCGAGGTCTATTACTTACACTGTTCTACGACCTAAACATAGAAGACTTGTTCCCTTGCTCCTGCCTGCCTCTAGGAATGGGAGCACTAGCTGATAAAGGTACTGGCATAGACGAAAGACTCTAAAACTATGGGCGGTTCTATCCATGGGACCTAACCTGACTATACTCATACAGCTTGAATCTATCCCTCTTATTACCCCTCACTCTAACTCTCTCTCTTATCTTATCTATCTTTATCTGTTATGCATATATCATCAACCTAGACAGATCTATATCCCTATTCAGCATTACAATCCTACACTCTTTTAGTACAAAACCAGAAATACCTATCACAAACTTGCTCATACTAGCTCGAGTGTCAGAAATCAAATCAGGAGCATACTTGGCCAACTGGTTAAACTTCAAGCAGTACTCCTTAACTGTCATAGAGCCCTGCCTTAAGTTCATAAACTCCTCTATTTTCACCTCCTTCATCTCTAACGGAAAGAACTTATCCAAGAACGCATCATGGAATACTTGCCAAGTAATAGGGGCATCACCTTCCCCTCTACTCTTTTTCCATGCAACAACCCAGTCATAGGCTATGTCTTTTAGCCTATAAGATGCCAACTCAACACTTTCCTCCTTAGAAATATGTATCACCTGTGTGATCTTTCTCACCTCCTCAAGATATAACTGTGGGTCCTCACTTGACTTAGACACATAAAACTCTGGCGAATTCATCCGCATGAAATCAAGAATCCTAGCAGTAGTTAAATCACCTCCCTGCTGATTTGGAATTGCGGCCTGATTATTGGCTTGAACATTAGTGGTGATTACTTGGGCTAACACCTGAAAGGCCACTCGAAACTCATCATGAGTCACAGTCTTATTCAAGGAATCAACAGGCTGGGGTTGCTCATTATCATTTCTGCGGGCATTCGCTCTTCGGGGAGATTTTCTAAAGTAGGAGAGCACAAATTATTAGATAAGAGGAAAAATTATAGGAACGATAGAATCTGAAAGAAAAAAACAACATTTTTCCTAAAATATCTCATAGCCTCTTGCTTATAGATATGGCACGCTACACACCGATGATTAAGACTCTACTTAACGTGGCTTGTCAGACTCCTTAGAACTCCTTAAATCTTAGGCTCTGATACCAAGTTTGTAACACCCCAATATACCATCCCAAAGCATCACACGGTACTTAAGGCTACAAGTAGCCCCAAGCTAACCCTTTGAGCCTATTACTGTATATAATAACTTATTTCGAGCTGAAATAACAAAACATTGGTATTGTCATATCAAACGGTAGAAAATATAAAGAAAATACTTGGTTCATACGACCACAATACCGAAAATCTCAACATACTAACAATCTGATAACTAGTCTGACAAGGCCTCTACTACTCCATGAGTAGGGAGCCATTAGGAAAAGTCCCCAACTAACTCAAACTGAACTGAAAGCAATAATATATCTACTAAAATACTGAAATGTCTGAAGATAGGTCCTCGAACCATGAGGACTTACCACTGTGGAGATGTAGAAAAAGGTACTTGAAAATCACTGATGAGACTGGGAGTGAGCACCTGAACCTACATTATAAGATAATGTAGCACATAGACATATATGTGGATTAGTACTTGGGAATGTACTGAGTATATGGGGTGTATACATTTACATAAAATAATATCAAGACTCTTTAGTCAAATCATGCATGCAATTAGCAATGACTCACATAGTTTGAATAAGTCTAAAATTTAAAGCTCATAAATCATGTATCATGAAGCATTTAACACCAATCTCATGATTCATTATGCTTAACTTTAAAATCTCTACTTTCCTCTTATTCTCAATACTTGAAGGCTAAAGAAACGTTAAACAATGCTTTCAAACTCACACTTTTTATCTCATGGAGAGTAAAATTTCTTTGGAACTCAAGGACTCAAGACTCTTTGAAACTTAATGACTTGGGAACTCTATGACTCTTAGAATTACATAACTTTGGACACTCGGGAGTTTCTTCTAACTGATATAAACCATGTGAGCTACATAAAGTCCAATGTCTTATCGACCTAAGGAAGAAATCTCACGTTGGAGAAAGGTGTCATACTCTTTCCAAGGAGTATAACCTCAACTCAGTGATCACAATCTTGGGCTCGGACCCATAAATCTCAGTCTTACGATAACACATACTTTTGGGGTATGAAACCTTGGAATCATACCCGACTCGGTGCTAAATACTACTCCCATACTCAGCTCAGAACTCTTAGGAAATTCACCTCAAAACAACTCAAAGGTCTATAGTGAAGACCAAATTATAATCCACTTAGCATTAAATCATAAAGACTGAATAATGTGGATTCTTGAATTAACTCAGGCTCAAAAGTAATATTTCTTTAAAATCAAGGTACTTGTTGATTGAATCATACAAAACAACATATTCTTCAAGAAACATCAAAGCTCATACTTGATTTAGAACTTATACTCATGCTCAAATAATCTCAGTTTCATAATAAAGCATTAATCATGACATCAATCTTGGAAACATCAAATAGATACAAGGATGTGCAACTCATGGCATAATTTCTCAACTAATGTCATAAAATAGTGAAATAATCATGTAAATCGAGACTTGAACAACTCGTAATCTCAGAATCTCAAAATAAACTAATTTGGGTATAAACCCACTTGCAAAAATATGAAATTGTTTTGTAAAATCAACCATTTGGGCATAAGAACGAAAAGAGTATTCTTGTTCAAACCCCACATACCTTGAATTAGAAGCTTTGGATGAACTCTTGCTTTTGGAACTCTATTCGTACTCCTGAATGAGGGTTCTTGAAGCCTTTGACTTGGGAACCTTGAATCATGACTCAATTTGGAAAATCTTATGGTGAATTCTTGAGGTTTTTGGAATAGGTTTTGAGTAATTAGGGTTTTGTCAAGAGAAATCTTGAGAAAATTTATATAAGATGCTTGTAATGACCTTAGATTAGATGTTTGGATGATTTAAGAGGCTTGGAAAAAGTCCAAAATGTCTTTTTTAACTTCTGTACGAAGTTGGAAAAATTTTACTAAAAACCCCAATTTTATAGGCCACCCCGACTCGCCACTATCGCGGTGGCTCGCTGGAAATTGACAAATGGGAATAAGGGAGTCACCGCAATGCGGAGACATCGCGTTGTCCCACTGGTTGGGACCTAGAACTTCAACGTGACACGCCACTATCGCGCTAGGCCACTGGACATTGATAATTGGGAAATTGGGGTCCTCCGCGATATGCCACTATCACAGAGTTCCACTGGAATTTGACAATTGTCAAATAGACCCTCTCCGCGATGCGCCAAGTACTAAAATAATGTTATTTTATGACTAGGACTTAAATTAGCCATATCTTCTTGCCCAAGTATCGGATTTGGGTGTATCTTATATCAACGAAAAGCTTATCGAATTTTTCATGTGATAAAAAGTCAAAATTAGGGAAATTAAATATGGTTAAAATTATACTCACTTAGGAAGTCACTCGTTAACCATCTTAAGGAGAAATTAAGCTTAGGAAAAATTTTAGGGTTTTACAATTTTGAGTTTATCTCAAAAAACATACATAATGAAAATTTTAGAATGATTTCAAATGAGTAGTTGCAAATCCATGGATACTCCTATAGCAAGAGGTGAAACTTTAAGCCTTGAAATATGTCCAAAGACTGAAAAAAAAAAAAAAGACATGTCTTGAGTACCATATTCCAGTGCAATTGGGAGTTTGATATACGCTATGATGTGAACTCGTCCAGAAATTTATTATGTTGTAGGTCTGGTTAGAAGGTATCAATCTAATCCTAGAAGAGATCATTGGAAAGCAGTAAGAAGAATCTTTCGATACCTGAAGGAAACTGTTGATTATTCACTATGCTATAGTGGATCCGATTTATCCATAAAAGGTTATACAGATGCTGATTGGGCTGGTGACCGGTATGATAGCAAATCAACTTTTGGTTATGACTTCTTGCTAAATGGTGGTGTAATTTTGTAGAAAAGAAAGAAAGAAACTTGCACAACCCTGTCAACTATTGAAGTAAAATTTGTGGCTTGTGCATCTGCGGTACAAGAAGCTGTTCGATTGAAGAGATTCTTTGAGAATTTGATCATCACAAAGAATTCTAAGGGTCCCATGATTTTATATTATGACAGTTAAGCGGCTATCGCATATACGAAGGATCTTAAATATCACGGCAAGACCAAGCACATTGATATTAAGTATAACTTTATACGAGACATAGTAACAAGTAGAGAAATAAATTTACAATACATTCCTACATGAGAAATGATAGCTGATCCTTTTACTAAGGCAATATCTAGAGACTTGTTTGAGAAACATGTTATGGCTCTAGGATTATGTAGGATATGATTATGTTTATGTATTGTAAATGACTTGATTGTAATTATTATCAATATAAGAATCTTGTATTCATGTTCAATCTCATATGCATGCGAAAGTGTGTTTTATTAATATAGTGTGTCGAACAAGTCGCGAGAGTGGCTCTCTTACACAAGCAATCGCCTCTTACATCGAGGAACGTGAAGAGAAAACTTCAACCATAAGATAATGACTTGTTTTGTAAAGTCAGATGTGAGTTTCTCCAAGTATATGAATTTGAGGATTATTAAAGAAATAAACTCAGTTAGACATTTAGAAGTGTCTAGACCTAGATCTGTACGATGTTGAATGGTTGAAAGAATAAGACACATACACCAATATAAGGTGAGAACATCGTAGCACGTGTTTCATACCACGTGTGCTTAGTGACCAATGGGTTAGTGATAGAATGAATACCTTCTTCTTCATTATGTGATACCCTAAAAGTTATTTTAAACTTTTTATTGGAATACCCTTAGACCTTTAACTATTTCTTGAAGTTTCGGTCGATGTTGCTACTTTAGCATATTACTAATAGCCATGAGAGATTCGACGATGAGGTGTATGTCTAAGAAAGCAATTGATTGGAACAGATAGATTCCAGTAGAAAGGGAAGACGATTAAAATGAATATTTTAACTTGTTACACAAGCTGGCTATTACACTAACCATATAAGAGTCAAGTGTAATTGTGTATATGAGGTTAATTATGAACTCGAGTTCACCTCTTTAAAGAGAATGAGAGATCAGATAAGTAACTACTGAAGTAGTGAATAATGTCTGGGGTATTGTGAGTATAAGTATCCTCATATTAGTAGAGAATTCTTTCCACATGTGATTGGATTCCTAAGTATAGCTTGTAAAACCTTATAGGCAAAACTCGTAATGCTCACAGGTCACACGAACTATTTGCAGTATGAATTGGTGATTTGTTGATGTACTGGCTCAGGTCATGTCCACCATGTGTGAAGTGGGAGATGTTGGATTACGGGTATGGGTCACCCATGTGGACCGACCTGACCCGACCCGACCCGGCACGAACCGACCCGACTCATCTATCTTAGTCAGAAAATAAGATTAACAGATAATCTTAATTCAAAAAGAAAAGGGGGAACGGTTATAACTGTTCCCGCCCCAAAGATCCCCTCTATTTGATCTTTTCATTTTCTGATAAGAAAAAAGACACAGAAACATAGAGAAAAAATTGAGTCGATAAAAAAACAATTGAAATTAACAAAAACACCAAAAACAAGAGTATTTAGTTGGTGAAACAATTTCGTTTCCAAGAGAAACGAAGTGAATTTGGGGCAGATCCTTTTGGAAGCAAAAATCAATTTCCGCTGCAAATTAAAGGTACACTATTTTGCTCCGAATTTTACAACACAGAGCACATAAAAGCATCATGTAATTATATGAATAGAAACACTATAATCGAAGTATATTCTTACAAGCCCTAGACCTTATTACCCCATTTCATTGTCAACCATCAACATATAAACGGATAAAACAAAATTAAGAAGGGAAAGAATACGAAAAAAGCAATATTGCTGAAATTAATATTTGAGATGTAATTAGATTACCAGTAGAGGAATAATATTTACGTGTTGCACGACATTTAGGAGGTGACGATGTGTTCCTTTATGTAGGAACAAACTTACTATACTTCTATACAAATTGAAGATTCATTGTCCAAAATATATAGGGAAAAAAGTTCGAAAATACCTATACTTTCGCGAAATTTACAGTTACGCATTCTGAACTTTGAGGGTGTCCTATGACCCCCTAGACTTTTTTTTACCATATTTAACCGACATATTTTTGGCACTTGAACCACTGCCTGTATTTCACGTACATTGAGCGTGTAAGAAAAAAATATTTGATAAGGGGAAAATATATGCCAGTTAAATATGGTAAAAAT
Organism: Capsicum annuum; assembly: GCF_002878395.1. Lineage (NCBI taxonomy): Eukaryota > Viridiplantae > Streptophyta > Magnoliopsida > Solanales > Solanaceae > Capsicum > Capsicum annuum. Next base: position 142,160,341 of record NC_061119.1, read on the forward strand.
AGTTTAAGGGGGTCATAGGACCCCCTCAAAGTTCAGGGTGCGTAACTGCAAATTTTGACTAAGTACAAATATTTTTCTCATATTTTTCCCAAATATATTTGGATATTACTTTGCCATATTTGTTTTATAATTTTATCCCTACTTACATTAAAAATTAAGGGTATAAAAGCCTATCAACATTTAAGGAATATTTAGTTGATCAACATTTAGCAAAAAATATTCTTGCTTGTATAGTAGATAAATAGATAGACAAATAGATATGACATGATATGATGTTGTTGTATTTACTTTGTATTTTGCTATTTGGTTGCCATATTTTCTTATCACCCCACATCAATTAACATTTCCTTTGAGCCGAAAGTTTATCGGAACCAACCTCTTTACCACTCACAAAGCTAGAGGTAAGGTCTGCATACATCCTATCCTCCCCCAATCCCACTTGTGAAATTGTAGTTCTGTCCTACCTAGATCTCGATTGAGAAATTACAATAAATATGTTGTTGTTGACAAACCTAAAGTAGAAAAGGTTCGTCTTAGCCAACCATGGAACACAACAAGACATAGTAGCCAAGAATTAATTCAAGAGTAAGACAATGTTGCCTAAACAAATGATGACCTTGAAAACATTTCCATCTTTTTCAAATTTGGCCTCAGCTAACAAGTGAATACTCAAAACTTTAAGTATGCACATTTAGACACCTCAACTTTACTCCATTGTGTTAGACTATCAGTTGAAATACTTTGATTTATAAAATGGTCATCTAGCCATTTCTAAAATTTATTATTCAAATTATTGTCAGGTATCTACGAGACGCAATAGAATTGAGTCAGGCTAATTAAGTTGTTGAGGTCAAGTTTGAGTGTGTTTATTTATTGTATCTTCTTTTTCTATAATTCAAATATGTTACAAGTAGATTATATTGTTTCCAAAAATTCAAAAAACCAAACTGAGAAGAGAAAACAGTACAAAAGCTGAAATCGAGCAATATAATATTAAACCGAAAAAGTTGAATGCACACCTTAAGTTATAATTTTAATTTTGGAATACCGTGATTTTTAATCAAACTTACCCAAGTCAAAAAGAGAAAAAGTGGAGGCAAAAGAAGGCAGATGAGATAATAAAGAGAAGATTAATGAAATACTCCCTCCGTTTCAGAATAAGTGAATTATTGGAGTATTTATTGATGTTTCAAAATAGGTGAATCATTGAATTTTTTTGTAAATTTTTCCTTATGATTTGACAATCAATTAACTTTTGAAAAGATATTACAAGATCAATTTTTTCTTTTTTTGGGATAAAAATGGAAAGTTGTATTAAATTTACGCCTTTAATATTTTTTCTTAATATATATATCAAAATTCAATAATTCATTTATTATAAAACGGAAGGAGTATTAAATCTTGTACATTTTACTTTTTTGCACATTCTCCACCAGCTAAAGCATCCTCTTTATTACTTTTCAACGTGGGTTCGCCCACCCTATAAAGTATTGGTGGCTTGTGATAACCGAAAAAATATTCTAGTTCTATTGTTTGTCATGAAAAATATTTTTTTTATTTTTTCATGTTCGTTATATTAAAATTTTAAAGAAATATTTTCTCTAGAAAGTTTCTTAAATGAGAAAAATGACTTCATGAAAGAAAGGAAAACAAGTTCCACAAGTAGCATTTCATATTTGTTGTTTCCTTCCATCAACTGCGCACCTCAACTTCACCATGTGCCATATAACCCTGTATCCCCACCTCCTATAATATTTGTCTAGATTATTATAAATACTTTTAGAATAATATGTTTTGCTAATGTACCGATCACAAAACATAAATAAGAAATTTATTTTTCAAGAAAATATTTTCCTTCCTAGACCACACCCCTTTTTCTGCAACATTTTCACATTGTTAAGTGTCCAACAGAATCTATATATTGAGTCACATTTTTTACCTTCCTATATATATACTCTCCTTCTAGTTTGCAAGAAGCAGGCAATTTCATTCTGTCTTTCATCAAGGGAAAGGATTCATGAAGGCAACTCAAATACATGTAGTTGTAGCCATTCTATTAGTAACAGTCACCTTTGCAACTGTTTCCCTTGCCAAGAGGTATCGATCTCGATTGCTCTAATAAAGGGATGATGATTCTATTAAGTGAAAACAGCACTTTGTGCAAATGCATAAGTGCGTTTCTCGATAGTATTGCCATATATCCCCTTATTAATTAGGATAGTTGTCAAAACCTCCTGGCAATGTGAAACCAGCTGGAAAGGTGACTATTGTATCTAGTAGAGTGGCCACAACTAGATGCGTTTGATCTGCTGAAAAAAGTATCTTTGGTTTCTGCTAGCGTCCCGTTTCATCCTCTAGATTCTTCCATTTTGTCCTAAAATCAAGTTGTCCCAATTGATCAAAGCGACTGGTGGTCTTCTAATTCTATTTTTAGGGGTGTAAAATCGGTGGGTAGGACATGTCTATTTAGAAAAGACGCGAGTAGTTAATTTTTCACTCTCTTAAAGGATAGTTGGTAGAGGTGTATCCTAGTAGTAGGTAGAAGGTAAGAGTGTTTGACTTGCTATCCTTTCTGGTAGTCGTGTAGATTGATTATAGTATTATTTTGGTTTAGTATGGTCCTGCTACTATTTATTGTTTTACTACTGCCTTTTTTTTTTCATTACTTCTTTTTCTGGACTAATTTTTATCTTGTGCCGGGATCTGTCAGAAATAGCCGCTCTATCGCTAAGGTAGAGCTAAAGGTCAGGCCTACGTAAACTCTGTTCTCCCTAGATCCTATTTTTTAGGACTACACTGGATATATTCTTGTTGTTTCTCTATAAATACACTGGTATTGTTTGTTTTGAGAAAAAGACCAAACTTTAATATATTCTTTTTATGTAAACGGCAAATCCCTTTTAGTCAAGGTAAAAAACAAATTCCTTTCTTTAGAGTAGTGATCAAGGCAAATACCAAATCCCTTCCTTCATTGGCTGTTCATCAAGAAAATATATAATATTTCATCCAGGAATACTCTTTTTGTTGTTAGAATCGTGATCCCTTTATTAGGGATATCAGGATCACTGTCAAAATTCACGGCCTCCTGGCAATGTGAAACCAGTTGCGAAGGTTACTGTCATTAGTAGAGTGGCCACAAGTAGATCTACTTTGAGTTTTTGTTCCATCCTCTGACCACAAGAGCATTTTGGCCTCTGCTGTTGAGCATTTCCCAGCAATCCGTGAAGTGTAAATAACTTGATGAAACAATTGATATATTTTGGCTAACCATACAACATTTAACAAACGAAAATGAAGAAACTAATATACCTAATAAACCAATATAAAATATATAAGAACATAAGTACTTGTTGCGTCCAAATGGACATGTTAGTGTATGCGGTTGTACAAGTAATATACGATTAAGAGTCCAGACGTCATATCCATAGGACTTTGTTTCTAATAATTTCCTTAATTTATACTAGTGTCTCGAACAAATGTGAAAGTAACTGATTAAGACAAGGTTTGTTTGTGATTCTAAATAAACTAACAATCAATATTTTAAAATAGTGAAATACTTCGCAAAAGTTGTAAATAATATTATAGGGAAATTCCAGGGTCAAGGCGCTTCTTGCAATCTTGTGTACCGATACTCTCTGATGGTTACATTGTATATTAGGATGTTGGTAGGGTTGATAATATGTCTATGATTTTCTGAACCTCTAATCGTCTACATAAAAGGATATGACAACTAAATCATTGAGTAGGGATGCAATAATTCAGTTTATATGCATTAAGCTATCGTCCCGTATTTGAACCATACAAGGCATTCTAAATATATTCCTATGCTAGACACGAATAAAATCTTTACTTTATGAAAGATGAGAACTCATCCCTTAAACTCCTTTTCCTATCCTGATGATTCTCCTTCCGAGTTCACAAGAGGACTACAGATGTATCTTAATGTAAGTCAAGAATTAAAATAGTAAAAACAACCATTTAAGAACAACCAATACGATAAATTTAACATTAAACCAACTCAAGAGTACGAACTACAATCATATGTTTGGCCTGAACGCAGAACAAAGATGCGTAGCCACTCATGTTTAGAATCAACATCATAAAATGAGAATTGTTCATACAATAATTGAAATAGAAGAGAAGAGTAGAGAAATAAATCCTACGTTCAAGCCTTGTGTGTGTGTTTTTCTCCTCAAGACGTATGCAATCATGAATGCAAAATTAAACCAAGTGTCTTATTTATAGTCAAGTCCAAATAGGTGCTGAGATACTCCCTCCGTGTCATTTTGAAATCACGGAAATTTATCTCCGTGCCATCTTGAAATCATGGGTGTTACTATTTCCTGCCAACCGATTTTAGGCCATCTCTGTGCCAGGCCACTAATTGGGAAGACAACTTTTATGGCACGAAGGCATGTTATGTACTCCAATTTTTCTACCAAGTGCACTCTTTTGACTTTCCTTCGTGGCCCATGATCTATAGTTGCCTTCAAACACCTATTTTTAGACCATCTTGCATATCAATATCCAATATAATGCATTAATCATCAACAAGTTCTTCATCAACGTCAAGTTAAGCTTGATCTTCGTAAACTCTCAACCTGAAAAATACTAATCACATCCTTTAGTTCACTCACAAAATTAGTAAAGGTAGGAACAATAATTAGCAATTGGGTGTGCAAATACACCCAAGATCACCACCCCATACGTAAAACCTTATTTGCCCTTGAATGTCACGACCCGAGCCTACCCCTAGTCGCGACATGGTACTTAAGAACACAAGTGACTCCAAGCTAACCCATGAACTGGTACCTGTTGTGAGCACTGAATAAAGTAAAACTGAAATAACATGTGTGGAAGATAAACTGGTGAAATGTGGTCCAAAATGGAATACTGAACTGAATATAAACAACATGTCTAAAAGAAAAAACTGATAACATCTGAAAGCTAAACTGACCTTTTGAAACATCTAATCTAAACATCTGAAAGACTCTACCATGAGGAGTTGATGGACGAGTCCCCAACTAACTCCAACTAACTAACTGACATAAAAGTAACTAATGTAAATAGCTGAAACAAAATATCATCCTCAATGGATGAGGACTCACCACTACTATCGCTGGGAAGATGTTGATCTGTTTAAGGATACTCAATGAACTGTGCCCCTGAACCTATGTTATAAGACAACATAGTACAGAGAAAAGTATGAGATTAGTACTTTGAATGTATTGGTACGTGAGGTAGGGACTACTGAAATAAATGTGAAATCTGAACATGAATTCATGACATGTCAACCTGAGAATACAAGACTAAGTATAGTAAGTACTGACTTGAACTGAATAACGCAATCACTGATATCTAAATAACCAAAAATAATCTGCAAAATTGATTGAATAAATACTAAAATTTGTCTATTTGGTCAAGCAAACCTGAACTGAGATAAACTGAATACTAATTGAAATGGTGGGATTTATCATGTAACCAACATGCCCCAATCTGAGCTAATTGGGGTCCAACCAGTAACCCCATTTGGAAAGGTGTCAGTAACTTGCCACGGGTACTAACACTGGCTGATGATGTGAATCCATAATTCTACTAGCAGGTACCACTACAAGAGTGTCAACCCTCTACTAGAAGTAAGACCACTCATACCTATGCTAGCTACATAGTTCTAGAACTCAGGGACTGCTACTAAAGGTTACACCCTCTACTGGCAGGTGCACCCCTATCCATGGGTTCATTCGGTGCTAAATCCTACTCTTAACTGAAAGACACCAAAATATTAACTGGTACATGCACTGTTAACTGATTTGCTCATATAAGATATTTATGAACAATACAGTGCATGCATAATCTGAAGTAACCATGAACATGTAAACTGATAGTGCTCATTATGATCATAATAAACTAAGTATAACAATAAACATCATAAGTTGGTTGACTTATCACTTGAAAAGTCTGAAACATAAGTAAACACGTATGTATCGGGTGTTCATAACCTGCCAGTACTGAATGATTACAAAATCTGTTAATAACACTTAAAATGGTGACATAAAGTCATAATTTGCAGACCCAAAACATGAGATGTTTCAATAGCTTGATAAATTTAGATAACGTGAACATGGGAACGCTTTAAACTTAAGAGGATAAAAATTCCACATGGTTTAGTTCATAACTTGATGATTTAACATGAAATCAATGGAATGTGACATGGAAATTGAAATTTAAAACATGAAATAGCTTAATTCACATGGGAGCACATGTTGACTTTGCTTGAATTCAATTTACTAAGAATCACCCAGATTAAATTCATAAGTTTCATGAATAATTTCATAAAATAGAATAAAATTCATACTTTTAAACCAAAAGAGGGTTTTTGGGATCAACGGGAACCCATAGATGAATAGCCCACATACCTCAATGGTTGAATTCTTTGAGAAGGCTTGGATTTTAAACTTGAATTCTTAGTTCCTTAGGGGAAGAGGCTTGAATTTTGCTATTGGGGAGAAACGGAAAGGGTTGTATGTGAGATATTTCTATGACAATGGGCGAATAATTCATGTTATAAGCCGAGTTTTGGAATATTGGGGTTGATGGAACAAGACCAAAATATCCCTTGGTCCTTTAATTTAAGAAGCTAGAAAAATTTACATAGCCTCCGCGTCGTGTAGGTCATCAAGGACATAGGCTCCGTAACGCGAACTTTATTGCGGAGCATAGCCTCCGTGATGTGGACCTATTGCGGAGACTCACTGCCTTTGTGGTCCAAACAAGTCCCAAACACCTTCCAAAAAATTAAAAACTCTTTCGGGATACTACTTTAACATCCCTAAATATGTTTCAACTCAAAAATTGACGTTTCGGATTTGAAAAGGCCAAAAATAAATTCATCGAAGTTTTGGGGTCTTGAAAATGGCTATGTTGCTTAAGCTTAGTAAAATTTCATGCCTTAGACCCCCTTCACATGCCACTCAGAGATGAAACAAACTTAAAATCCTATGGGGTATTACAATATCTCCCCCTTGGGATCATTCATCCTCGAATGAAACTAGTTAAGTTGAGAATACTAAGGAAAATTGAGATCGTACACTGAATACTTCTGAACTCTAAGGCATGATTAGATTAACTGAGTCTGAAACATGATATATGGACTGAACTGAAGTAATGAATGCATGAAAGGTCATGACATGAGGATGGTTATATAGCTGAAATAGATACGAGAGGGTCAATATAAGAGAGCCTTTACCTCAAGATGAGTCTGAGTTCATGGAGAAAATTTGAGGATACTTGTCTCGCATATCATCTTCTGCTTCCCAAGTAGCTCCCTCAACAGACTAATTTTGCCATAACACTTTAACTAAGGGAACTTCCTTATTCCTCAACCTACGAATCTGATGATTAAGGACTTTAACTAGAACTTCTTCGAATGAAAGACTATCTTTCACATCCATTCTCTCTAAAGTAACAATGGAAATTGAATCACCAATACCCTTTTATAACAATGAGACATAGAACACCGGATGCACAGATGCCAAATCTGTAGGCAAGTTTAACTCATAGGCTACCTTTCCATAACAGCACAAAATTCTATAGGGGCCAACATAACGGGGACTGACCTTCCCCATCATGATAAACTCCATCAAAGGTAAGTGGTCATACCAACTACCTTTAAAGTCAATAACACTAGACCTCAACATGTCCTCCAAGGTCTGAATATTCCTCTGCCTGACTATCTATCTAAGGATGAATGGTTGTATTGAGACGTACTTAGGTACCAAGACCCTTCTAAAAAGACTTGCAAAAATGAGAGGTAAACTGAGTACCTATATCTGAAATGATAGTCGAAAGAACTCCATGCAACTAAACCAACTCTATGAGATATAGCCTAGCATTGTCCTCAGGTGAATAGAAAGAATGAACTGGCAAGAAATGGGCTGACTTGGTCATTCAATCTAAATGACCCATATCGAATTAGGTTGATGCGTACGAGGCAACCTTTCTGTAAAATCCATGTTCACTACCTCCCACTTCTATGTGAGGATGCTAAATTTCTAAAGTATACCACCAGGTCTTTGCTGCTCAACTTTAACCTATTCACAATTCGAACACTTACTACTACACCAATAGATTTCCCGCAAATCACAGTAATAGGATATCATGCCTCATGTACTTCAGCCAGTATTTGATGCCTCAAACCATAAACACACAGAACACATAGTCCACCTTGACAACGAAGCACACCATCTTCCCTTGGGAGAAAACCTTCAATTTCTGACTCATAACTGTCTCTTTCAACATGACTAAACTAGGAACATATCATACTTTTCCTTTACTTCAGTAACCAAAAAATATTCTAAACCATTTCTATAATGCCCCGAGAGTACACCTGTGCGCCATACGGTGCTTACAGTCCTGGGGGATCACAAGCTAACCCATGAGCTGGTACCTGCTGTGAACACTGAATTAAACTGATAACAAAAGATCATATATGAAACTTAATTGAGGAATATCATAAGTTTTTAAATCATAGTTCTGATAAAGTCTGTAAAACGAAATTAATAATATAGATAAAATATCTGACAATGATAACTAAAAAGTGAAGACTGACTAACTATCTGTAATAGTCTGAAAAGCCTTTATAGACTGACTATGGAGCTAATGGGAAAAAACCCCAACTAACTTTGATTGAATGGAAAAATAATGAAACTGATGAAATAACTGAGATAAATAAACCATGTCCTCGAAACATGAGGACTCACCATTTTTACGTCTAATAATCTGGAAAGTCTATGCGTGATCCAGTCACTCAACATCCGAACCTATGATATGATACATCATAGAACCAGAAAAAAGTATGCGATTAGTACTTTGAATGTACTGGTATGCTAAATAAGGTAGGCTGATATGCATGGTTTTATGTATAGGAGTAAGAACTAACTGAATAAATAGTCTGAAGTACTGAATAGAATGCATGAAGTCTGTAAATACTGAGAATGGATGACCAAGCATAAAACATGTTCTGAATATAATCTTTAAACTAAAATAATGAGTACTGATACATCAATAACTGATATCTATATTCTATGGTCAAGCAAAACTAAAACTAAATTTCTGAGTTGATTACTGGACTGATACTGTGGGAGCTATCATCTAACCGATATGCCCCAATAAGCAATTTGAGGTCCAACCTATGACCCCAGTTGGAAATATTTGTACTATGCCACGAGTACTAACACTGGCTATGTGGATCCACTTAAATGCTATCCCGAAGGACTAAGGGTGTCAAGCCTAAACTGGTCGGTGACCCCTAGGAGGTAGTAGAGACTAAACTAACGAATGACTCCTCAAATCCTACACTGGCTATGTAGTTCTGGAGTATGCTACTAACAACTTTGCCTAACTGAAGTGGAAGCCACCATCCCTGCACTGGCTCAGTTCTAAATCCTACTTCCAACTGAACTGACTTAGACTACTGAACCGTGCTAAGATTAACTTATCATGATAACTGACTGAACTGATATTGCTCATAGCATGTCAAACTATTCTAAAGATACTGAGACAAATTAAACAGTCAAGTTTTCATGTATTTATAACCCCCAGGACTCGATAGCAATAATAGTAAAATAGTGCTAAAACTTTGGGGACATAATATGAAAGCATTTATTCAAAATTCATTCATCAAACACTTGAAATGCATAGTGTAAGCTGAGCATGGAAATGGTTTAAAACTTGTAGTAACGTCATGATTTCAACATTAACATCATTAAATTATGATTACATCAGCGAATAGCACTATTTAAACATGTGGGGTTTAATAACAATAAAAATTTCATGTAAAGATGGTATAGAATCAAGATTCATGGAGATTTATGGTTAAGAATCATAATAACTTGTAAAAGATCATAACTTTGAATTTAAAAATTAGATTCCTGGGCTCCATGGGTGAAAGGGAATAATGGATGAACATTTAACATACTTCAATTGAAGAATTCTTGAAAGTTCTTGAATTGGAAACCTTGAATTTGAATTATCTTGGAACAAGAATGGTGAATTTCGGAGTTTCTTGGAGTTGAATGTTGAAGCCTAGGATTTTTTTGAAGAGTAAATTGATGAAAAATTAATATAATATGCTTAGGATAGGTTAAATCATTTGTTTAAAATAATTTGGGGCTTAGGGAAAAGACTAAACTACCCTTGGGAATGAAAAATCAAAACTGGAAATCCCGATTTTGACCTTCGACACAAGCCAGTGCTATCGTATTGCGCAACTGAAAAAAAGATAATCCCCATTTTGCCTAATGGAGCGATGCGGTGCTATCACATTACGCCACTGGAAATGGACAATTCTAATTTTGCACCATTGCGCGATGCGGCGCCATCGTGGTGCCTCACTAGAAAAGAACGAACGTGATTTTGTACTTCCACACGACGTGGTGCTTGCTCTAGCATTATTTTTCTAGAGACACTGGACAATCGTGATGACACACTGGAAAAGGACGAATGTGATTCTTGTCATCACCGCATCGTGGCCTAATCGCGATGGGCTACTGCCTTTCACTAAAAGTGCCATAACTTCTAACTTAAGTATCGGATTTATGCAAAATTAGTATCGTTGGTAAGATAATTCAATTTCCTATAATTTGGTGGGTCTTAATATAGAAAATTCTCAATAGAATAAAATATAAGCTTATTTGAAGTTGTCTATAACAATATTCTTTTCTAAAACTCAATCAGTAAGGAATATTTTGATCTGTCTAATAGCTGGGAGTTATTTGAGACCTCAATATGAATCAAACTCTCTCATAACACTACCAAGGAACTATAATGTACTTTTCATGAGCTTGAAACATAGCTCTAACATTGGTTTGAATTTTTGGGGTATGATAATATCTCCCCCTTGGGATCATTCATCCTCGATTGAGATTGGTTAAGATAAAAACACTAAGGAATTGAGATTACATACATAATATACGTAATGAAAATGTGATTACATGTATGAGTCTGAACCATGACACTTGAGTGAACTGGTTCTGTGAATGGAAGACTGGCATGAGAATGATATGCAACTGAAACTGAGCATGGAAAAGAGAAATTCTAAGAACATTGTTACCTTAAGCTGAATATGAGTTTGCGGAGAATAAATGAGGTTACTTGGTCCGCATATCTTCTTCTGCTTCCTAAGTGGTTCCCTCAATGGACTGATTTCTCCATAGAACCTTGACTAGGGGGAATTTTTTGTTCCTTAGTCTATGAATTTTTAGATCAAGGATCTAAACTGGAATTTTTTTGTAAGAAAAGTTGTTCTGAACATATTCTCTTTCTAAGGGAACAACTATAATTGGGTAACCAATACACTTTTTCAATAAAGAGATATAGAATACTGGGTGAACTGATGCTAAGTCTACAGGCAACTCAATCTCATAACCCACTCTTTCAAAATTGCTCAAAATTCTGTAAGGTCCATATATTGTGGACTAGCGTCCCATTCTTTCCAAACCTCTTTACCCCCTTCACAAGAGAGATTTTTAGATATACGAAATATCCAATCTCAAACTTAAGATCTTTTCTCCTCACATCTTTATATGATTTCTGTTGGCTTTGGGCTACTTTAATCCTTTTTTGGGTTAGCTGAAATTTCTCCAAAGAATCAAACACCAAGTCAGTCCCTATCAAAGAGGTTTCACCAACCTCAAACCAACCAATCGGAGATCTACACCTCCTTCCATATAGAGCCTCAAATAAAGCCATATAAATACTTGAATGATAACTGTTATTATACAGTAATTCAATCAAAGGCAAGTGGTCTTCCCAATTGCCCTTATACACAACCACACACGCTCTCAACATATCCTCAAGGGTCTGAATGGTCCTCTCTTCTGGACCATCTGTCTAAGGGTGAAAGGCTATACTGAGGTAAACTTGGTTACCAAGACCCTTCTGGAAAGCTTTCCTAAAGTGAGAGATAAACTGAGTGCCTCTATCTGAAATGATAGACGACAAAACACCATATAACCTAAACAACTCTCTAATATAGAGCTTGGCATAGTCCTCGATTGAATAAGAAGTATGGATTGGTAAGAAATGGGTTGATTTGGTCATCTTGTCCAAAATGACCCAAAGCAAATAATGTTGCTGAAGAGTACGAGGCAACCTTGTCACAAAATCCATGTTCACTACTTCCCACTGCCAAATGGGAATACTGAACTCCTACATAGACCCACTAGGTTTCTGATATTTAATCTTAACCTGCTGACAAGTGGAGCAAGTAGCTACAAACTCTTAAATATCCCTCTTCATCCCACTCCACCAATAGATTTCTCGTAGATCATGTTACATCTTCGTGGACCCTAGATTAATCGAGTAACATTTACCATGCATTTCTGCAAGAATTTGTTATCTCTACTCATCTATACATGGCACACACAGTCTACCTTGGAAACACAACACACAATCTCCCCTTTGAAGAAAATCTCTACTTTCTAATCTCTGACTGACTCCTTCAACTTCACCAGACTAGGATCTGGATCCTGATTTTCTTTTACTTTGGCAACCAAAGAAGATTCTACACTATTCCAAACCCAAATGCTACCCTCAGCTAAATCAAACAAACAAACCCCTAACCTTGCTAGCTAATGAACTTCCTGAACTAACTTTTTCTTATTATCTTCAACATGAGCAACACTACCCATAGACAATCTACTTAGGGCATCTGCCACTACATTGGTCTTGCCCCGGTGGTACAAAACACTTAAATCATAATCTTTTAAAATTCTAACCATCTCCTCTAATGCAGATTCAAATCCTTTTGTGAAAACACATACTGTAAACTTTTATGATATGTGAACACATTAGTATACACCCCATACAAATAGTGCCTCTAAATTTTGAAGGCAAACACAACAACTGCTAACTCAAGATCATGGATGGGATAATTTTTTTTCATAAGTCTTAAGTTGTCTAGAGTTATAGGCCACAACCTTACCCTTCTACATTAAAACACACCCCAAACCAACTCTGGAAGCATCACAGTACATAATAAACCCATTAGAACTATCTGGTAATGTCAATATTGGGGTTGTAGTGAGTCCAGTCTTCAATTCCTAAAAACTATTCTCACAAGAATCTAACCACTGAAGCTTAACTTTCTTCTTAGTCAATCTGGACATGGGGGTGCAATAGACGAAAACTATTTAACAAATTGACCATAATAGCCATCCAAACCCAGAAAATTCCTGATATTTGATAGAGAGATGGGTCTATGCCAGTTTCTCACCATTTTGGTCTTTTGAGAATCAACTCTAATGTCATCACCAAAAATAATATGGCCAAGGAAAGCTACTGATCTTAGCTAAAATTTGCACTTACTAAATTTAGCGAACAACTAATGGGCTCAAGAGTCTGCAATGCTATTCTGAAGTGGTCTGCATGATTATTTTTATTACGGGAATAGACAAGAATGTCATCAATGAAGACTATGAGGAACTTGTCTAAGTACTACTTGAACACTTGGTTCATCAAGTCCATAAAGTCTATTGGGTCATTTGTGAGACCAAAGGTCATGACTAGAAACTCAAAGTAACCATATCGGGTTCTAAAAGTTGTTTTCAGAATGTGACATTCTCTGACTCTTAGCTGATGATAGCCGGATCTAAGCTCTATCTTAGAAAAATAACTAGCACCCTAAAGTTGGTCGAACAATTCATCAATTCTTGGGAGTGGATATTTGTTCTTGAGTGTGACTTTGTTCAACTAATATTAGTCGATACATATTCTACGAGCACCATCTTTTGTACACACGAACAAAACTAGTGCGCCCCATGGGGAAATGTCGTACCTGATGAATCCCTTATCTAGGAGATCTTTCAACTGTTCTTTAAACTCTTTGAGTTTGGATGGATCCATTCTACATGATGGAATAGAGATAGGCTGGGTATCTGGAAGAAGGTCTATTCTAAAGTCAATTTCCCTTTTGGGAGGAACTCCGGAAAGATCTTCGGGGAAAACATCTAGAAATTTCTTCACTACTAAAACTGAATCAAGATTTGGAGTCTCAAAATTAGTGTCTTTGACCCAGACAAAATGATAAATACACCCTTTGGATATCATTTTCATCGCTTTAAGGTACGAAATAAACTGATCCCTAAGCGTTATGGTACTACATCTTCATTCAAGAACTAGTTCATTTGGAAACTGAAAATAAACTACTCAATTTCTGTAATCCACAAAAGCATATCATGAATGGAGCCAATCCATGCTGAGAATGAAGTCAAAATCTGTCATCTCTAACACTACAAAGTTTACTGAAGTAACTTTCTAAGATACTGTAATCGGGCAGTTCCTGCATACCCACCGGGCTATAATAAATTTACCCACTGGGTAGATACTGAGAAAGACTCTACTAAGATTTTAGGACTAACTTTAAAGTTGACGTCTATATAATGAGTTACAAAAGAAAGAGAAGCCCTAGGTTCTAGTAAAGCATAAACATATAAATGAAAGACTTTCAATGTACAAGTAACAACATCAGGAGAACTTTCCTGATCTTGTCAGGATTGAAGTGCATAAAGCCTATTCTGACACTTACCACTAGTAGTACTGGAAGAGGTGCCCTGCTGAGTTGGTCGGCCGACTGGAACAGATGATTGATGGGACTGGACCTATTGGCACAAATCCCTTCCTTTCTGAAAAACTACCCAACACTTTCGAATCCAATGGTCTAGCTTTCCACACCCACAGCATACATCACTGCCAACTCTATACTCACCTTGATGGTTTCTACCATATTTTTAGCAAAGAGGATATGTACACCCACTGTTTACACTGCCTTGGAACTTAGAGCCTGGCGCCCTATCCTGATTATTATTTCTGATAAGCAGCACTCTCACTAGAAATCATCACCATAATGTTTGTTACCTTCTACACTATGTCTAAGAATTCCCATGGATTTTCTTTAGATTTAGATCTTGAGAATAGGGGAGGATTCATTCGGGTAAAGTCTCGAGTCCTAGCTGTAGCAGTATTGGCCATTGGGTTGGCCAGAACAGCAGCTGGCTAAACATTCTGAGCCACTACAGACTGGTCTAGCATAGTGAATACAACTCTGAACTCTGCATAAGAAACATGCTTATTTAGAGGGCCTTCCAGAATGGTGGAGGTGCTGGCTGGTTTATATTTCTTCTTCTGTTTGTCTTTCTAGGAGGCATGATCTATAAATAAAAGGAAGAGTATATTAGATAGAAAGTTTAACATAAGTATCATGCTAAATCGCACGATATAAAAACTTAAAGAAGGGAAAATGTTTCTTAAAATGCCTTGTAGCCTCTTGTCAATAAGTGTGGCGCGCTTTACACCCATGTACAAGACTCTACTTGACACGAATTTTAGATTTCCTAGGACACTTTAAAACCTTAGGCTCTGATACTAAGTTTGTAATGCGCCGAGAGTACACCCTGGATGCCATATAGTGCTTACAGTCTCGAGGGACCACAAGTTAACCCATGAGCTGGCACCTGCTCAGCACTGAATAAAACTGATTACAAAAAATCATAACCAAAACTTAACTGAGGAATGTCATATGGTTTTAAATCATAGTTTTGATAAAGTCTGTAAAATAAAACTGATAATACTGATAAAACGTTTGACAATGATAACTTAAAACCAAAAATTGACTAACTATCTGTACTAGTATGAAAAGCCTCTACTGAGTAATTGTGGAGCTGATGGGACAAACCCCTAAATAACTCTGACTGAATAGAAAAATACTGAAACTGATAAAATATCTGAGATAAATAAACCATATCCTCGAACTATGAGGACTCGCCACTAATATGTCTGATAATCATAAAAGTCTATGCGCGATCAGAGAACTCAGCGTTTGAACCTATGATATAATACATCATAGCATAAGAAATGAGTATGCAATCAGTAATTTAAATGTACTGATATGCTAAATGATGTAGACTGATATGCATGGTTTCATGTATAAGAGTAATAACTAATTGAATGAATAACATGAAGTACTGAATAGAATGCATGAAATCTGTAAATATTGAGAATCCATGACGAAGCATAAAACATATTCTGAATATAATCTATAAACTAAAATATTGAGTACCGATAAATGAATAACAGATATCTATATGTTATGGTCAAGCAAAATTAAAATTGAATTTCTAAGCTGAGACTGTGGGAGCTATTATCTAATCGACATGCCCCAATGAGCAATTTGGGGTCCAACCTGTGACCCTAGTTGGAAGGGTGTCAGTACCGTGCCATAGTTACTAACACTGGCTATGTGGATCCACTGAAATACTATCCCAAAGGACTAAGGGTGTCAAGCCTAAACTTATGAGTGACCCCTAAGAGGTAGTCAAGCCTGAACTGACGGGTGACTCCTTAAATCCTATGCTAGCTACATAGTTCTAGAGTACAGGGACTGCTACTAATGACTTTGTCTAACTGACGGGGAAGCCTCTATCCCTTCACTCGCTCGGTGCTAAATACTACTTCCAACTGAAGTGACTCAGAATATTGAACCGTGCTAAGTTTAACTGATACTGATACTGCTCATAACATGTATGAAACTATTCTGAAGATAATTAGACTAAGTAAACAGCTAAGTTTTCAAGTATTCATAACCCCTAGGACTCAATAGAAATAATAGCAAAATAGTACTAAAACTTTAGGGACATAATATGAAAGCATTTATTCAAAATTCATTCTTGTAGGCATTTCATCAAACACTTGCTATGCATAGTGTAAGCTAAGCATGGAAATGGTTTAAAACTTGTAGTAACGGCATGATTTCAACATCAACATTATTAAATTATGATTAAATCAGCGAATAACACTATTTAAACATTTGGGGTTTAATAACAACAATAATTTCATGTAAACATGGTATAGAATCAAGATTCATGGTTAAGAATCATAATAACTTGTAAAAGACCATAACTTTGAATTTAAAAATTAGATTCTTGGGATCCATGGGTGAAAGGGACCTATAGATGAACATTTAACATACCTCAATTGAAGAATTCTTGAAAATTCTTGAATTGGGAACCTTGAATTTGAATTATCTTAGAACAAGAATGGTCAATTTTGGAGTTTCTTGGTGTTGAATATTGAAGCCTAGGGTTTTCTTGGAGAGTAAATTGATGAAAAATCAATATAATATACTCAGGATAGGTTAAATCCTTTGTTTAACATGATTTGGGGCTTGGGGGAAAAGACTAAACTACCCTTGGGAATTAAAACTCAAAAATGGAATTGGTAATCTCGATTTTGACCTTTGGCGAGGCGCGGTGCTATCGTGTTGCGCCACTAAAAAAAGGACAATCCCTATTTGTCTCAACGGCATGATGCAATTCTATCACGTTGCGCAACCAAAAATGGACAATTCTAATTTTTCACCATGGAGTGACGTGGTGCCATCGCAATACCTCACTGGAAAAAGACGAAGCCGATTTTGTACTTTAACGCAATGCAATGCTTGATCCACCATGATTTTTTACGCGACTCTGGCCAATCATGATGACACACTAGAAAAGGACAAATGTGATTTTGGTCATCACTGCGACATGGCCTAATCGCGATGGGCTACTGCCTTTCACTAAAAGCACCATAACTTCTCACTCGGGTATTGGATTTAGGTGAAATTGATATCGTTGGAAAGCTAATTTAATTTCCTACAATTTCGTGGGCCTTGAGCTGAAAAATTCTCAGTATAATAAAAGATAAGCTCATTTGAAGTTGACTATAAAAATATTTTTTCTCAATATGCATCAAACTCACTCATAACACTGCCAAACGAACTATAATGTACTTTGCATGAGCTTGAAACCTGGATCTAACATTGATTTGGATTTTTAGGGTATTATAATTTTGAACCCATATACTACCTTTGACTAAATCAACCAATCGAACTATCATCCTTGAAATCCGATGGATTTCTCGGACTAAATTCTTATTACATCTTCAATATGACCAACACTACCCATAGACAATCGGCAAAGGGCAACCACCTCTACATTGGCCTTGCCTAGATGATACAACACACTTATATAATAATAATTCAATAACTCAAGCCATATTCTGTGATAAAGATTCAAATTTTTGTGTGTGAACACATGTTGTAAACTTTTGTGATTCGTGAACACATCAACATGAACCCCATAATGGTAGTGCCTCAAAATCTTTAAGGCAAAGAAAACTGTTGCCAACTCAAGATCATGGGTTAGATAATTTTTCTCATGGGGTTTAAGATATCTAGAGTCATAGGATATATCCTTACCCCTATGCATTAGCACATAAACAAGACCAACTCTAGAAGAATCACAATACACTACAAACCAATCCATGTCGTCTAGCAAAGTCAAGACTCAAGTGTAAGTGAGTTGGATCTTCAACTACTGAAAACTCTTCTCGCAGGAATCGGACCACTAATATTTGACTTTCTTTTGGGTTACCCTGGACATGGGAGAATCAAAAGAAGAAAACCTTTTAAAAAACCATCTGTAAAAGCCAGCTAAATATAATAAATCCTAATATTTGATAGAGAGATGGGTCTAGGACAGTTTATCATTTCTTTGATCATTTAAGGATCAACTTGAATGCCATCTATTCAAATGAAATGACAAAGGAAATCCACTGATCTCAACTAAAATTCATAATTGTTATACATAGCGAATAACTGGTGGTCTTTAAGGGTCTGCAATACAACCCTTAAATGGCCTGCATGATCTCTCTCACTACGAGAATAGACAAGAATATCTTCAATAAAGACTATAAAAAACATGTTCAAGTACTTCTTGAATACCCTGTTCATCAAGTCCATAAAAGTTGTAGGGGCATTCGATAGTCCAAAAGACATAACTAAGAATTTGAAGTGACCATATCATGTCTTGTAAGTTATCTTTAGAATATCACATTCCATGACTTTAAGTTAATGATAGCTGGACCTGAGGTCTATTTTAGAGAAGTAACTTGCACCCTAAAGTTGGTCGAACAAGTCATCAATTCTGGGAAGAGGATACTTATTCTAGATGGTGACTTTGTTCAACCGTTGGTAGTCGATGCACATTCTAAGAGAACCATATTTCTTGCACATGAAAAGGACTGGAGCTCCCCATGGGAAAACACTAGGCCTGATGAAACCCTTATCTAAAAGATTTTTTAACTGTTTTTTCAGTTCCTTAACCTCAGTTAGAGCCATTCCGTAAGGCCGAATAGATATAGGTTGGGTATCTGAAAGGAGATTTATTCCAAAGTCAATTTCTCTTTTAGGATGAATTCTGGGAAGATTTTCAAGAAATTTATCTAGAAATTCATTCACCACAGGAACTGACTCAAGACTCAGGGTTTTAGAATTTGAGTCTTTAACTTGAATGAAATGGTAAATAGACCCCTTGGTTATCATTTTTCTCGCCTTAAGATAGGAAACAAAGTCACCCTTAAGCATTGAAGTACTACCCTTTCATTCGATAACTGGTTCACTAGGAAATTGGAACTGAACAACTCTATTTCTATAGTAAACTGAGGCATAACATGAGTGGATCCAATACATGCCGAGAATGACTTCAAAATCAGTCATCTCTAATTCCACAAGGTCAGCTAAAGTTGCATTCTAAGACACTGTCATCGGGAAATTTCTATATACCCATCCGGCTATAATAGACTTACCCACTGGGGTAGTCACTGAGAAAGGCTCTACTAATATTTTGGGACTAACACCGAAATCTGCAGCTATATAAGAAGTCTTAAAGGAAAGTAAAACTCTGAGGTCTAGCGATGCATATACAAGAAGATGGAAAACTTGCAACGTACCCATAACCACATCAAGGGAACTTTCCTAAAAATATTGACGAACATCATTTTCCTTTGAGCCAATCATCGAGAATCCTTGATCTTGTGGCCTAGCTTTCCACACATAAAACACGTATCACTTCCTTCTCTGTACTCACTCTAATGGTTCCTACCACACCTCCTATAGGATGGATTAGTATGATCGTTGTTTACATTACTGTGGAACTTAGATCTTGGAGCTCTATATCGACTATCTTGCTTGAACTTAGGCATTGGGGTACGAGCTGAAAATGAAGCTGAAGTAAGAAATTTTTGGTAGAACTGAGAACGGTTACCGCCTTCTGACTTCGACTGTGAGAAGTTGAAGTTACCTATACTTGTCCTATTATTCTCTCTTTCTCTTTCCTTAAGCTTCTCCTCCTCAGTCTACTGGGCATGAAATATAAATCTAGAAAATTCCATCTCCTTAATCAACATGGCAGTCCTACAATCCTTTACCACACTATTAGATACACCAGATACAAACTTACACATCCTGGACCTAGAGTCAGCCACCATAGTAGGAGAATACCTCTCCAACTGAGTGAAGATAAGCTAGTACTCCCTCACACTCATGCTACCCTATTTCAAGTCAATAAACTCCTGAACCTTGTCTTCCCCCAACTCTAGTAGGAAGAAACTATCTAAGAAAGTTATGGAAAAATCCTCCTACTCCACAGGTCCTGCATCAACACCCATGTCCTCCTTTCACTACTTGAACCAGGTGTGAGACACTCTTTGCAACTTGTAAGAAGCTAAGTATTCACTCTCACTCGACATGACACCATGATATCTCTTACTTTCTGTGTAGCATCCAAAAACTCATACGGATCCTCCTCAGACTTAGATCCAGAAAACAAAAAGGTTTTCATTCGATTAAAATCCCAAATTTTGGCTGCAGCTGTATTTAACACTAGATTGGATAAAG
This sequence comes from Capsicum annuum, assembly GCF_002878395.1. Taxonomy (NCBI): domain Eukaryota; kingdom Viridiplantae; phylum Streptophyta; class Magnoliopsida; order Solanales; family Solanaceae; genus Capsicum; species Capsicum annuum. The sequence goes on from NC_061119.1 coordinate 142,181,111, forward strand.
CAACAGCTTGTTGATTTTTCTAAGTAGCTACAAAAAGGCCATAAAATGGGCCCTAAACTTAAAATGAGAGACATGGTCATTCAGGGGATTTTCCTGAACAAGTTGTGGTGTGAGTTAATCCACGTTCCTTCTTTAGTTGCTTCTTATGGGAGGCATTATCTGAAAAAAAAAGGAAGGATGAGTTACAAAGAAAGGCATTCAATAGATCTCATGCCCTTTCGTATGACATGAACACTAAAAGAAGGGAAACTTTCCTACAAAGGTCTCGTAGCCTTTTGCCCATAAGCGTGGCTCCTTTCACACTTATGCATAAGACTCTACTCAACATAGCTTTTAAACTCCCTACGACAACTCTAAAACTTTAGGCTCTGATACAAAGTTTGTCATGACCCGAGGCTACCCCCTAGTCGAAACATGGTTCTTAAGGCCATAAGTGACCCAAGCTAACCCATGAACTAGTACCTTCTATGAGAACTGAATAATCTAATACTGAAATAACATGTGCGGAAGATAAGTTGATTAAATGTGGTCCAAAATGGAATACTAAACTAAATAAAAATAACATGTTTGAAAGAAATGACTGATAATATCTAAAATCTAAGCTAATTGTCTAAAACATTTAATCTGAATGTCTAAAAGCCTCTATCATGAGGAGTTGATGGAAAAATTCCCCAACTAACTCCAACTGATTAACTGACATAAAAGTAACTATTGTAAATAACTTAAACAAAATATCATCCTTGATAGATAAGTACTCACCATTACTGCCGCTGGAAAGATACTGGTCTATCTAAGGATGCTCACTGAACTGTGCCCCCGAACTTATGTTATAAGACAATATAGCGCAAAGAAAAGTATCCAATCAATACTTTGAATGTACTGGTATGTGAGGTAGGGACTATTGAAACATATGTGAAACCTGAACATGAATGCATGACATGTAAAACTGAGAATGCAAGTCTAATTATAGCTTGTACTGACATGATCTGAATAACTGAATCACTAATCTCTAAATAACTAAAATAATCTGTAAAACTGACTAAGTATATATTAAAATTAGTCTACTTTTTCAAGTAAACCTAAACTGAGATAAACTAACTACTGACTGAAACTATGGGAGCTATCATGTAATCGACATTCACTAATCTAAGCTAATCGGGGTCCAACCTATAACCCCAGTTGCCCCAGCTGAAAGGGTGTTAGTACCTTGCCACGAGTACTTACACTGGCTAACAATGTCGATCTACAAGGATAATGTCGCGAACGACTAGGGAGTCACCCTCTACTGGCAGGTGCCCGTAAAAGAGTGTCAACCCTCTACTGACAGGAAGACCGATTATACCTACATTGGCTATGCAATTCTAGAACTCAAGGACTACTACTAAAGGTCATCCCATCTACTAGCAGGTGAGCCCCCATCCCCGGATTCACTCGGTGCTAAAGCCTACTCCCAACTAAAAGACACTGAATACTAATTGGTACATGCACTGATAACTTATTTTCTCGTATAAGATATTCTTAAAAATACAGCACACGCATACTATGAAGTAACCATGAAACATGTAAACTGATAGTGCTCATCATGATCACCATAAACTGAGTATTACAATAAAGATCATGAGCTGGCTGACTCATTACTTGAAAGCACATAGGTATCGGGTGTTCATAACCCGCCAAAATTGAATGATTACAACATCCATTAACAACACTTAAAATAGTGGCACAATGTTATAATTCACAGATCCAAAACATGATACGTTTCAATAACCTGATAAATTTACATAACTTGAACAAGGGAATGCTTTAAACTTAAGAAGATAACAATTTTACATGGTTTAGTTCATAACTTGATGATTTGACACGAAATCAATGGAATGTGATATGGAAATTGAAATTTAAAACATGAAATCACTTAATTCACATGGGAACACATACTGACTTGGCTAGAATTATATTTACTAAGAAATACCCAGATTAAATTCATAAGTTTCATGAATAATTTCATAAAATAGAATAAAATTCATACTTTTAAGCCAAAAGAGGGTTGTTGGGCTCAATAGGAACTCATTGATGAATACCCTACATACCTCAATGGTTGAATTTTTGGAGAAGGTTTGAACTTTGAACTTGAATTCTTAGATTCTTAGGGGAAGAGGCCTGAATTTCGCTCTTGGAGAGAAATGGGAATGGTTTTACGTGAGATGTTTGGATGATAATGGGCGAATAATTCATGTTATAAGCCGATTTTTGGATGATTGGGGTTGATGGAAAAGGACTAAAATACCCCTTGGTCCTTTAATTTAAGAAGCTAGAAAATTTACACTGCCTCCGCATCATGTAGACCATCAAAGACATAGGCTCCGCAACGTGAACCTTATTGCAGAGCATAGACTCCGTGACGTGGACCTAACGCGGAGGCTCACTGCCTTTGTGTTCAAAAAAAGTCCCAAACCCCTTCCAAGAAATTAGAAACTCTTTCAGGATACCGTTTTAACATCCCTAAACATGTTTCAACTAAAAATTTGACATTTTGGATTCCAAAAGGCCAAAAATAAATTCGTCCAAGTTTTTGGGGTCTTGAAAATGGCTATGTCGCTTACAGTTAGTAAAATTTCATGCCTTGGACCCCCTTCACATGTCACTCAGATCTGAAATAAACTTGAAATCTTATGGGGTATTACAATATCTCTCCCTTGGGATCATTTGTCCTCGAATGAAATTGGTTAAACTAAGAATACTAAGGAAAATTGAGATTGTACACTGAATACTTATGAGCCCTAAGGCATGATTTGATTAACTGAGTTTGAAACATGATACATGGACTAAACTAAAGTAATAAATGTATGAAAGGCTATGACATAAGAATGGTTACGCAACTAAAATAGAGAACGAGAGGGTCAATATAAGAGAGCCATTACCTCAAGCTGAGTCTGAGTTCGTGGAGAAAAGATGAGGATACTTGTCTCGCATATCATCTTCTGCTTCCTAAGTATCTCTCTTAACAGACTAATTTTTCCATAACACTTTAACCAAGGGAACTTCCTTATTCCTCAACCTACGAATCTGACGATCAAGGACTTCAACTAGAACTTCTTCGAATGAGAGACTATCTTTCGCATCCATGCTCTCTGAAGTAACAACAGAAACTGAATCACCAATACACTTCTTTAACAATGAGACATGGAACGTCGGATGCACAGATACCAAATCTGCAGGCAACCCTAACTAATAGGCTACCTTCCCATAATAACTCAAAATTCTATAGGGGCCAACATAATGGGGAATGAGCTTCCCCTTTATGCCAAATATCTTTACCTCTTTCATGGGTGAAATTCTCAAATAAACTAAGTCGTCGACATTAAACTCAAGTTCCCTTCTCATCACATCAACAGAAGATTTCTTATAACTTTGGGCTATCTTCAATATCTTGTTATTATCTAGACTTCCTCCATCGCTTAAAACACTGAGTCTAGCCCTATCAAAGTAGACTCACTAACTTTAAAGTAACCAATAGAAGATCTACATCTCCTCCTATAAAGAGGCTCAAATGAAGCCATCTGAATTCTGGAGTGATAATTATTCTTATTGTCAAACTCTATCAAAGGTAAGTGGTCATACCAACTACCTTTAAAATCAATAACACAAGCCCTCATCATGTCCTCCAAGGTCTGAATGGTCCTCTGCCTAACTATCTATCTGAGGATGAAAGATTGTATTGAGACGTACTTGGATGCCAAGACCCTTCTGAAAAGCCTTCCAAAAGTGAGAGGTAAACTAAGTACCTTTATCTGAAATGATGGTCAAAAGAACTCCATGCAACTAGACCAACTCTCTGAGATAGAATAAATAGAATAAAATTCATACTTTTAAACCAAAAGAGGGTTTTGGGCTCAGCAGGTGAAAGGAATCTAGTGATAAATACCCCACATACCTCAATAGTTAAATGTTGGAGAAGGCTTGAACTTGGAATTAAATTCTTTGATTCTTAGAGAAACAGGCTTGAATTTCTGTCTTGGGAGAAAGGGGAAGGGTTTTACGTGAGATATTCTGATGATAACGGGCGAATAATGACCTTTTTGATGTTATAAGCCGTGTTCTGGACAATTGAGGTTGAGAAAAAAGGACCAAAATATCCCTTGGTCTTGTAATTTAAGAAGTTGGAAAAATTTACACTACCTACACGTCGCGAAGGTCTTCACGAACATAGGCTCCTCGACGCAGACCTTATCGCGGAGCATAGACTCCACGACGCAGCTCTATCACAGAGGCTTACTGCCTCTGTGGTCCAAACATACCCCACACCCCTTTCGAAAAATCCAAAACTCTTTCAGGATACCCTTTTAACATCCCTAAACCCGTTTCAACTTAAAAATCGATGTTTCAGATTCAAAAAGGCCAAAAATAAATTCTTTGAAGTTGTGGGGTCTTGAAAATGGATAAGTCCCATACACTTAGTAAAATTTCATGCCTTGGACTCCTTTCACATGCCACTGAGAGCTGAAACGAACTTGAAATCCTATGGGGGGTTACATCGAACAATCAACTTACGCCTCATGACACATGTTGGGACCTAACGCAACCTATTAAACTAGATCACTCACACCACAAGTTGTTAAACACTTTAATCACAGTAGATGCTTCACTTGATCAAGCATATTCACCATTATCAACATCCCATAGTAGAATCACATAGCCTCTAAACAGACTCTTCAAGTAAAAAATCTTACCAACATGGTTAGATTTTGATGACAGAGCTTTTAATTTACCAATTTTTTACCATTACATGACCCTCACCTTTGATTAGTACCCCTACTCTCACAATACAAGCATATAGAATCTTCTTGGGGCATATTCTTAACAAAATCACTCAACACGCTAAAGAAGGTTTCAAATATGATCACATACCATAGGCTTGCCCGTAGTTGTACTACTCAATCATACAAAGGATCAAACTTGTAGGATCATAATGTACTTTTTAACCTATGCACTTTATGACAATTCATTTGTTCACTTTTATTGACCCTCTTCTTCATTCCTTATCTTCTCACGTGTATTTACACTTTTACAGCATACACAACTGCCTTTTAACCCTTCTTTTGTTTTATACATAACCCTACACTAGTTGAATTCTTACTACACTTTCCTTCTCAGATTTATTCTTTCACTCAAATTTACAGTCAAGTTTTCACAGCTTATTGTTTTTGCACATAGAGGTGTGCTTTGACTACTTTCTTCTTTTTCCCACTAGTCACTTTTTCTTTTGTACTTTCTTTCGACCATATTTGTCATTAAAGTTCAATTGGGACTGTTTGGCCCTACTTCAGAATGAGGCTATCAGAACAAAGGGGATTAGGCTAGTGATGTGGTTTTTCCAAAGGATAGATTTAAAGGCACAACATGGTGACAGCGTCCAAACGCACACGCAAGTGTACGTGATTTTATCAAGTAATATAGTGGCTTCAAGGAAGCTCAAGTACCGATCTCATAAGGACTTGCGTTCGCCGCTTATCTAATTCTAGTCTAACTAATTGAGAAAAAAATAAATAAAAAGAGAGTTTGTAATTTTGTAAATTAAAAATAAAATAAACAATGCTTAAAAATAAAAATCTTGGGACAATCAATGGAGAAAAGTCCAGGGTTAAAACAGTTCGAACAATCATACTATGTTATTGAAATTAATTCGTTCACTTGCTTATCGTGGTTGTTGATTCGTAGGGTTAATTGCATGATCATGGTTTCCCAACCTATAATCTTTTACCTAATATGGATATTACAACTACATCGTTGAGCGGGGATGTAATAACTCAATTAAGTGAATTAAAGATATCATCCTACGTATGAATCAAGTAAGACATCTAAGTACATCCCTGTCCTAGACGCTAAGTTTAATTCTTTATTTTATAAAAGAATAAAACCCAAACTTTGTTTATTCCTCATGTTCTATCTCCTTATTCCCTCTCCCGAGATCAAAAGGTTGACAATACAAATATTCTAAGGATTACGAATTCTTAAAATAATTAAAACAAGAATAAACAAACAACTCAATATGATAAGTAAAAATTAAACGAATTTAATTCAAAATAATAATAATCATGTTCTTAACTTTAATCCCAAAAGGAGGATTTTAATCACTAATATTTATAATTATGATTCAAATAATTGAATACATGATATGAAAAATTATAGACAAAATAAAATTAAAACCTAATAAACCGTATACATGCTACTCCGCTTTTCATCCAAAACAGTGCAAGCTTTGTAATGTTCCTGTACGTGAGTCCGTGTGTGGAATATATATATTTTGTCAAAGTTTTTGTATTGTGTTGTCCAGCTGTACCCCCTCAAAAGTTGTCATAATGTTGTCCTTTTAATATTATAATAATGATAATAATCCCAAATCATAATGAAATTGACAATATCCCCACTGAAAATTCTTGGACAGCGTGCCAATTTGAATACAACTATACAATGTCTTGGCCGTGTCGGCGCTGATTTTTGACCAGGCAAAAATTTGGCAACGCGATGCGTCGCTCAATGCGTTCACATCAATGCAACGCGTTGAATTTACGTCGTCTCATTAGAATTTGCGTTTAAAAATTTAGTTAAGCATGAAATGTCCTATTTTTTCTCATGTCCTTTGTAGTATATTTTTAATAAATTTGTTGACCTTTAAATAATCAATATATCATTATATTTAATTCATCAAGTCTCCTACAATATTATACACCATATTAAAAATTAAAACAACACAATTTTCTCAATAACAAATCAAAACAAGAGTTAGGATAAGGAAATTCGCAATGATCTTCCACTAATTATTTCGACTGTTGACTTAATTATATTAAACTTTGCACATCATAAACAAGTTATTCCACATAAAATTACACCATTAAAATATTTGGAACAAATTAAACATATTAAAATCCAACGGAACCAACTAGACACACACTTAACTCAAGATAGTAAAATTAGTTTTCCGGATTGAACTCTAAATTACTCAATTACGCCCAAACTTAATTGAAAAATATCATGGACATTGTAATCACATACTTGGACACTTAAATGCTTATTTATATCAGTATGGACACGTTATGCACACGAATTGCTCTCAAAACAAGGCGAAATAAGCTAGAATAATGATACAAAAGTATTTAAAATCACCTCAAATCATCACCCCACACTTAAATCCTTGTTCGTCCTCGAACAACTCTTTACTCTAAGCATAAAAATCTGAGGTGATGCTACACTTCTATTAAATGCAAGACGCTCAAGCTAGCACTACAATGACTATACGGAATGCAAGTTTCTACATAAAGCACGTTATTTACACAATTGAAAGCCCATGAACACTACTCTAAAACATCCTAACCTCAAGAATTAACTCACCTAAGTGGCAAACTCGTGCATATTGCTCAATCAAGAACGTCATACAAACACACACATTCATCAAACATGTGCCCTCACAACAAGAAAGTTACCCATAATCACTCACAATAATGCAATTTATAACATAATCGGTACAAGAATCAAATTACGCTCACTCTCACAAAGAATTCACAAGTTACACACAATGAACCATAGGCTTGCCCTTGGTGTAATGCTCCACAAATAGTTAAATGTAAAGCTTAGGATCAATTAGGTCTTTTTTGGGTTGTAATGTAGGCTAAGGGACGGGTAGGAACTATTTTCGCCAAGAATAGTGGCTAACCTCTCTAAACCCTTTAATACACTGCATCATATATTTAAAACAAATCTCTAACAACCAAATTACACCATTTTTGTCTACCTCATTCTTTTATTTTTGCTCCATCTCTTTTAAGAATTTTCACAAACACTTGGTGGACGCATAGTTTACTACCACAAGAATCAATTTTTTTCTATTTTTACAATCATGACAATATTTTCAGCATACTTTATATCACAACCATTTACCACACATCAATTATACACCAATAACTATTACCTTGGGGCATCAATTTCACCTTTTCTTCTTCAATTTCTCAAACTCCTTACTAATTCCAAAAAAAATTCAATTAAAGAACTTAAGAGCCTTTTGGATCAAATTATGGTTTATCAAAGAAGGAATTAGGCTACATATGAGGCTACCAAAGAAAAAACTAAAGGGTCAATGGGTGTTAACTCAAATAATGCACAAAGGTAGTTCAAAAAGAAGGTATAAAACAAGGTTATCAAAGAAATGCCTAAATCATCTCTTAAAGCCACATTCTTTATTTCGCTTCACACACACCAGGCAAGTTCTAGACATCACATGCAACAAAGAATATACAAAAATACTCAGATCACACATGGAACATGCTCAACTCAATAGGATCATCATAGACTCCCAATCAAACCATAACACGAATTTAAAATTAAGCCAACAAATACAAGAGTCAAAAACATGACCCTAAGAGTCTCAAAAATAGCAATTCACACAATTCAACTTGCTTTTACAAACAAACTCACTTGCATCATCTAATAAAAAATAGCATCAACAAGAACATTTCACTTATTCCTAACCTAAAAGAAAAAATTTTAATTGAGCCAAAATTTGAGAATTTCCCCACACCACACTTAAAAATTTACTTTGTCACCAAAATAAATTTAAAGGTAAGAGCTAGAAATATTTACTGAGAGGCCTAGCTAGTAGCATCTTCACACAACAAAGGGATTCATAAAATTCCACACTCAGTCTTCGCCATGCTTCAAGCTCAAGTTTATGATACTCAAACTTCCCATTAACCTGTGACTCAACCAAAAATAAAAACTACGTGAAATAAAAACTATGAAAAACTAAAAAGAAAACATACCTAATTAACTTGGGTTGCCTCCCCAGAAGCGCCTGATTTAGTATTGTGACACGATCCAATCAATCTTTTTCTCCACCTTGACGATATGAATTACACCCCACCATTGCATCCATCTTTTTACCTCGCTCATAGGGTGGTGGTACAAAAATTAATGAATCGAGTAATAGAATATGCATGGTAAATCACTCGGCCTTGAGGTGAGGTGTGTTTTTATATTGCTTAACCTGTGCAAAATCAAGAATATAGGATTCTTATTCCTCATCTTCACACTCTTCCACTATTTTAAATGATTTCACAGACAAAACATCATCTAAACATAATGTAGAAAAGTTCTTTGAGTGAGGCCCAAAAAATTCTACTTCTAAATTTACACTATCGATAACACACTCATTCTCATTTACCTTCTTAATTTCACTCTCAAGATAAAATGACAACCGAGTGGCTGCGATTCTTGTGTTTTTCTCTGCCTCTATGGAGATGGTGGTGATGGTCTGAACCTTCATGATTGTTTGTTAAGCATTGCCCACAAACATGACTGAATCAAGATCAAAAGGACACATATCTGCAGACTGATATAAATTTCCATAAGCCACACACCGACTTGTAGTCTCTTGCACAGGTCGGAAACAAGTAGGTCCCCTCCAAACGCTTGGATCAAAATTTGGACAAAAAGCCTCATGGTGGAGTCCTCCAAAATAATGACAAGAATCATCATCTCTCGAAAACCATCTATCCAAGAATGACATCTCAAGAAGAGTGTGAGAAAAATAGAAATAAAATTTAAAAAAACTATTTATGACTCAATATAGAAAAACTAAAATTAACATAGTTGCCTAGTTACAAGTCCCCGGCAACGGCGCCAAAAATTTGACAGCGCACACGCAAGTGTACGTGGTCTTATCAAAGAATATAATGGCTTCAAGAAAGCCCAAGTATCGATCTCACAGGGACCTGCATTCGCCGCCTATCTAATTCTAGTCTAACTAATTGAGAAAAAAATAAATAAAAAGAGAGTTTGCAATTTCGTAAATTAAAAATAAAATGAATAATGCGTAAAAATAAAAATATTAGGACAATCAATGGAGAAAAGATCAGGGTTAAAACACTTTGAACAATCATACTATGTTATTGAAATTAATTCGTTCACTTGCTTATCGTGGTTGTTGATTCGTAGGGTTAATTGCATGATCATGGTTTCCCAACCTATAATCTTTTACCTAATATGGACATTACAACTACATCGTTGAGCGGGGATGTAATAATTCAATTAAGTGAATTAAAGATATCATCCTACGTATGAATCAAGTAAGACATCTAAGTACATCCCTATCCTAGACGCTATTTGTAGGGGGTGCGAATATTTTGTAGGGGGGTGCGAATATCTGACGTATGAAATAGATTTATTAGGTATCTAGTGAATCTATTTTTCTTTGTGCGTGGATATTTCTTAAATTTTGTTTCAATATCTTTTAATGGTTTACTTTTTTCGTAAGATGTATTCATTAATTTGTTTAGTTTATTATTTTATCCTGTAGTAACTGCAGAGTTACAAATTTCTGTATAATAATTTATCCTAACTGTACTGTAATGTATATCTAATTATAGATTTTTAATGTTATTTATTATCTTGTGTTGTTCTTCTCGTAGTGAGTTTTTT